>NC_086316.1:46638001-46971862 GCF_963924245.1 Chroicocephalus ridibundus
TCTCTTTCTCTCTCTCTCTCTCTTTCTCCCTTCCTTTCTCCCTTCCTTCCTTCCTTCCTCACTTCCCTCCTCCCTTCCCTCCTCCCTTCCTTCCTCCCTTCCCTCCTCCCTTCCTTCCTCCCTTCCCTCCTCCCTTCCTTTCCTTCCTTCCCTCCTTCCTTCCCTCCTTCCCTCCTTCCCTCCTTCCCTCCTTCCCTCCTTCCCTCCTTCCTTCCTCCTTCCCTCCTTCCTTCCCTCCTTCCTTCCTTCCTTCCTTCCTTCCTTCCTTCCTTCCTTCCTTCCTTCCTTCCTTCCTTCCTTCCTTTTTTTTTTTCCCTGCTTTGCTGTGTTAATTTTAACCTGGATCAGTTTCCCAGTCTGTTTCACTGCATGGTCACACAAGAGCTTGTGCTGTCAGGACCAATTTTGGGTGAATTAGGATTGGCTTATGCTGATTTAAACTATGTAACTGAGTTAAAGCACCTATCTCATCTAGGGACAGAAAGAGAGGGAATGAAGCCCAAAGAGACTTAATTGTCACTTTTCAACTGCCAGTAATTAACGTGCTCATCTTAAAATGGTCTCTGTTTCTCATACATAGCTTGTTCTCAGATAAGCCAATGCACAGATGGGATTAAGTAAGTGCCTGTACCATACTGTAAACATAACTGACTACAATATGCAACTATAAACTATTTGTGTGTCTACATGTAGAGAACAGTTTGTATGTTTATGAGGTTGATGTAAATCTGTCTGTTTATTGTGTACTTTTTAAAATGTTACTCGCTTGGCTTCCAGAGTCCACTTAGCTGTGGCAGCGTGGACTGTGCCTTTAAGGGCTGAGGTTCCCAGGCAGAGACTGTGAGCGGGGGGCTGTGAAGCTTTTTGTTATTATGCGCTGCCAATTAAAGACAAATAGAAAATAAAGCAGATCTTTTGCAAGAACTTTAAGCCCCAGAATGATCACCGCAGGTGTCATCCATCGTTTTCTAAAGAATTTGTAGTCTTAAGAGAAGGCAGGAGGCACTGGAAGGGGACAGGGAGTAAGCAGGTTCGTTTACCAAAATAAGACCAAGCTGTGACACAAAGCACACTAGGAAGAGCAGAAACATTTTCTAAATTGCTTGAGCTCTGATCTTTCCTACGTAGACTGAATTTGCTGCAGGAACTTCCCTGTCCTCAGCATGCCTGTCTGGAGTTGGCTTTGTAGTGATGGCAGCGACAAGCAGCTGCAGTAAGCGGGATCATGTATAGCTATTGGTCCATCACTTTGCTTGACAGGGCACTTCTGTTTTGTTTCTCCTTTTGTTTCTCCTTTGAGCAGACAGATGCTGCTTGTGTGCAATTATGCTGGGTGCTCCACAGGTTTTTCAGTGGACATGAATAGCTACAGATGGCTTCCTTTAAAATAGTATATTATTGGGAAGTTTTTTCATTCTGTATGATAGGAAAGTTTATTTATGCACGTTCTGGGCAGGAGAAATGGGAAAATTAAGAGCAAACCCATTAGCTTAGCTGAAATAATGAAGGAAAATGACTATTGCCTCACTGTCTCCTTAAAAGCAGATGAGAAATTGGTAGACTGAAATGATACTCTTAATCTGGTTTCAGGGATTTTCTCCCTAGGCATCCATGTATGGCCACCGGTAAAGACAGGATGAGTAGGTTAGAAAAACCTTTTGTCCAACGTCATGTGGCAGATCTTATGTTCCCTGTGCCTCAGAGACATGGGATTTTGGAGAATGAACCCTGAATAACTCAATTGTGGCTTGGTGAGCAAATGTATCTCCTGGAGGTCCTGAGACCTAGAGTTGGGAGGGAGAGAGCTCTGTGACACCAACCCTTTCCCCATCAGCATGCCTCAGGCTTTGCTGTCTCATGGGCTGCTGCTGTTTGTACCACAGCTATGCTAGCCTCTGTGTGCTGTCCACTTCTTGCAGTTTTATTGGGATACTGACCACTGATACAGTTGGTCACCCAAAATACCTGCCCTCAGAGCTTATTAGATAAACTACAGACCAACAATGTCTCTAATAAGACGTATTACTTGACCTCACATGGCCCCACTATCTCCTGTCCTGTCCCAAATAATCTTTAAGAACTTGAGTGCTTAAGAAACAGAGGGTATGTTCTTGAGTTTTATTTTTCATTCTATAATTCTCCTCTAGAAACTCTGTATAAATTTCAAGATTGTCAGATGGATTTCTTTTTCTGGCTTTTTGGTTTCATTACGAAAAATGGAAGACTGATCATAGGGGAGACTACTAATTCTTTCTTATATTGTACACAAAAATTTGGTGGCAATACACCTGTGGATTCAAGAGAGTGATTGTGTAACTCACAAGGAGAAAGATTACTGCAAATTCATTTGTTGAATCTGGAAAACAGGATGTTGCAAGAAGATAGGAGCTGGGATTATGGAATAATGAAACTCTTCTGTTTCTGTCTGTGTGTATCTTCTGCTGTCAAGATGTTCCATGCATAAATACATGTAGAGGTAAAACCAAAATCTTTTAAAAGTGAAGCAACAATATTAATTTTTAGTTTAGTAGCAGTAACAGTTGTGATTGTTTAAACTTCGTTTAAGTTCTTTCAGTGAGTTAAGATATGTAAGAAAGTGGTCACTGAAGTTGTGATCTTTAACTTTCTTCCAGTCATTTACCTTACAATCATCTTGGGCTGACAGTAGACCTGAAGAGGGAAATCAAAATCCATTCACCCTCAGTTAACACACACACACAGTATGTGTGTCAGCTAAAAGTTTGTGCTTGCCTAGCTGTATCAGATTAGACATGCTAATGTTTCAGCTGTTGTGCCTTCATGAGGAAGTGTCTTGAACCAAACCTTCACAGCAGTTTGGAACAGATTTTCACATGTTGAGTTAGTTAGAAATGCTTCGGTAGTCTTGTCATGTTTCCTGTCATGACGGCTTTTTGTTGGGCTTTTTTTTGGTAACTCACTGCTGTCTAAATAAAATGTGTTATCTAAGGAACAGGAATTTTATTGGTTGTTTCCTTGTTGTCTCTCTACTTTACATACTTTTACAGGCATTTGTCTGTTAATTACTGTATTATTCAAATGCAAAAAAAAAAAAAAAAGAAAAGGTTGATGACAAAGGAGAAAAGGGGGAGGGGTGTGTGTGAATGCTACCAGACTATCTAGATGATCAGATAGTAGTACCGAGTGAATAAGGTGGCTTTCCAATACATTATGTTCTTACAGAGACTGACAGAATGTAATCACTGAGAAATTCTGTAACTTTGGATGTATCTGAGATTGGCAGTGAGACTGAGACCAGAGCCTAGGACTGAAAATGTTCAGCCCAAAATTATGATACTCTGGCTCTAGATAGGGATTTAATTTTTCAAAATATTTGTCCCAGGAAACATAAATCACAGAATACAGATCAACTTAGCTCTGACAGTAATAATAGCACAGCTGCCTGCCAAAGACCATCACATTTTGAAGAAGTATTCAAAGTGCTTGAAATGTAAATCTTGTCCCTGAACTGGATTTTTTTATGGTGTAGCTATTACCTCTAAAGAACTGAGCTTTTCTTCATTCTTTACTCTGGGAAAACTCTTACTGAGTTATTTCAATTTGTCTTTTCCAAAAGCCCAGTAGATCTGAGGAAGGAGATAAAGCAACACTTCCCTTCCTCAAAATGCCAATTTTAGCCTTCATGAATGACCCAGGGAGATCTTTAAGTTACAAGTATGGCTGTATGGTGCTCTATGCCGACAGCTCTCTCAGACTTCCCTGAGGAGCATAGGCATTCAGTACTTTGCAGGATCAGACTGAGGTGTAATAAGGAAAAGCTCAAGTAATAGAGAAATATTTGATTAAAATTTCTTCGGGAGTGACTCTCACATCTGTTTTAGACACCGTTTTTCTCTCTCTTCAGAAGTCTCTAAGAAACTGAGTTTGTGTTCTCCTGTAGTGACTGTTGTTTGTTAACTAACACGGAAAACAGTGGGGATTTTTGGTGCTTGCACCCAATCACTCATCAGCCAGCAGCCTTCTACAGAATGAGAACTGAAACTACTAGTGGGGAGCAAGCCTCCACCCAGGGCTGCCGTGCCTCCGTGGAGTTCTGCAAGGTAACTGGCAGCCTTGAGCCGAAGCCGGATGGGTCAAGGATGTGCCCCAGCCTCTCCTGCTGCTCTCGCTGGTCGCGTCCATAGGGGAACTGTCCAGCAAAGCCATGGCACAGTTACAAAACAGAACGGTATCCTTTCCTGTAGAAAAAAAACCATGAAAAATACTGACTGCATTGAAAAGCAGCTATGCTCAAGGACCAGGCGGTTTTCCTTCTCATTTTCTTCCAGAAATTTTGAAAGGAACAAGTGGCTAACAGTTAGTAAACACAGACCCTCCATGCAGGAATAATCATGCCCTGCTCTAGATGTGCATGACTACAGACAGAAGGTGTCTGGTGCTGGAGTTGTGATAAAGAAAGGTTTACCGCTGGCTGCTTGTGACAGAGCATCAAATTGCTGCTTGCATCCTTTATTTCTTCCCCAGAATAAAGGAAGGAAGAAACTGTGCCTTTCAGAGAACGCCTCATGTATCTTTTTATGCAGAATGTGTGACAAACCACAGCTGAATTTTTAATATGCCCCCCAAATTCTCTGTTTAATGAAAAAAGTTGCACACTGATTGTATGCTAGTTGCCTTGAGAGCCGCAAAAGGAATGAGATTTAGTGATTAAATACAAACCATGTATTTGTGATGTCCTGTTGTATAGTCTTAAAAATATGAATAGTTGGTTTCAATTATCTGTCATTATAATGAACCCATGTAGTTTCCTTAAGAGCTGCAAGATCTTTCTTTTAGCCTTGCTTTGAAAACTCTGCTTCAGAATTTTCTCCTGTACTAAGATAAAACGTGTAGTGTCAAATCTCTTGCAACAACCATCACTTCAGTTACCATACAACTCTTTTTTAAGATGTGCTTGATATATATATATACAGTCTGACAAACTAGAGTGATAAATGCCTTACAGGTTTCATCAGATGTTTTTGTATCTTCCCAGGAGCAGTATTTCAAAGAGAACAAATCGTCCTTATAATGTATGTATGTGACTGTGTACTATTTTCTAAAGAACTACTTCATTTAATCCATAAATGTTTAAAGCCATAAACAAAACATAATTCCAGATAACTTTGGGTTTACATTCAAATGTGAAAAGTGAATTTGGCTTATAGCAAGGATAGACTTTGATTACCAGAAGCTTTTCCAGTGTTTTGGGACGTTTTTCGGAGGAATGGGTAAAATCAAATTTAGCTTCTTTTTTTTTTCAACATTTCACAATACTACTGCAAGTTGCCCAAGCAGTAACATGACATATCAATGCAGATGGGATCTGTCATATCTGATTCTTCCTTCCTCTGCCCTCATCTGTCTCTGTTCCTCTCATCTGCCATTCTTTTGATTCTCCTTCCTTCAGTAATCCTGACTCTCCCTCTCTCCTCAGTTCTCCAGCCAGGCTGAGGGAATTGTGGCTTCCACAGTGAAGGTCCTTGTCACTCCATGGCGTCCCACTTATCCTCCCTTGCAGTCTCTTGGGGTCATCGCCTGTACAGACCCATGCTCTTAGCCAGGCACTGTGATTTCTGCCTACTGCAGCCTTTCACTGAATTACTTTCTTCTGACCCTCTTAACTTGTTCTCATTCATTTTGTTAGCTGTTCTTAGCTCTCCCGCCTGATCTTCTCTCCTTCACTGTTCCTTATTCCTTTTGCTTCCTTGGGGTCCTTTTAAATGGTATCCTTCTTTGCATTTTTTTACTATTCCCTCTTTCATTGATGTTGTCCTACTTTAGTGTCACCATGCCTTGCTGAAGAAATATACTGTGAGCATCATGGAGTTTTCTGTTCCACAAAAGATTTTCACTTTTCTTATCCATTTCTTTGTCCCTTGACCAATATCTTTATTTTTCTTTTGTCTTAAACTAGCATGACCTTTGTCCCTTCAATTCTTTGCTATTTCTGAATTTCCTCTAAAACCTCCTGCTTCGTTCCTATCTCCTCTGCCAAGCATTTTCTGCCAAAGAAATTGTCAAGCTTTTTAAAGGATGGAAAAAAAGTCATTGCTTTCACTCAGGAACCTTTCCCTTTGCTCCACCTGGCAGTCTCTCCTCTTTTTCGTGTTTTGTCTTTCTCCTTCCTCTCACCTTAAAGCATTCCCTCTCAGTTCTTTCTTTCACTTGTATTCCTCTTTATTTCCTGCATTTCATTTTTGATGCTCGTTTCTTTGTCCTGAAAAAACCCTCTCTTTTCTTTCCTGTTCTTTGTTTTTCCTTTTTATTTTAAACTTCTCTTTTTTTGATTCAGTGGAGCCTGATTTTTGCTTTTTATACACCACTGAGCTTCTACATTCTACTCTCCCCAAACTCACCAATGTTTCCCAAACTACTTGCCTTTTTATATAGCTGAACTCGTATTTTGCCTGCATAGTAATTTTTTCCATGGGGTGATTGGTCAGTTTTCAGCAGGGGAGGGATTCTTTTCGCTTTCCCTCCTGTCCTCATTTATGGAAGCCAAAGAAGTTATTTTGGATAGTGTTTAGAAGGTTACACAATTCAGATTGGTACAATCAATTGGTACAACCTTTTCTATAAATCATAAAGTTGCCATTTTAGGGTCCAGCATTTCAAAATCTTTCTGACATGGGAAACAAAGGTTTCTGGAAATGGCTTGGTTGCTTTATATGTCCTTCTGGAATTGGCTGAATAGCTCGAAGAATGCTGAGGCTAAGGAAGACGAGTACACCATTTGTCCTGTATGTCCATTGCTTATCATAGAGCTTTCAATACCATGCCTTTATTTGATTTTAATGAACAGTTATCTGACAGTTGATAGTGTTAATTGATTGTCTATATTTTTTCCCTTATTTGATTTTATTGTATTGCATATGATAAATGTCCCTTTAATTAAAATACAAAAATACTGTCACTGTTTCAAAACTGCATGGTGCCTTTGCTGTTGCTGATATTTTAAATAAATGCACTTTACCCTATTCTGTGGAAATGAGCATTTCAATTCCATATGTTTAGTTAGGTGGATGACACTAATTCAACCTTTCCCCCACAGTGGCTGCAGAAGATGTAAATTTCGGTATGATACCCGGTTTGGGTCATATTGAGTTATGCCCTAGTCTCATGCAAATAAAAATCTTAGTGAGATTTCAAATCAGAGAAGTCAGAATACATCTCTGTGTGGCACTGGCAAATGCCTTTTCATGGGGAAAAAAAGCACCCCTTTTTCAATGAATCCATCTTTTGCATACAAAGAAATGGGGTTGGAAATGTCAATGAGGCAGGGCCAGGATAGAAATGCAAATCCAACTGCTTTCAATGGAAGAGCATTACATTCAAGCTGGAAAACTGATCTTGCAAACCTTACACACAAGGGAGACCTCCGCATAGAGACTATGCATGTGAACTGTTTGCAGGATTCAGCCCTGTGATTTGAACCTACTGTGAAGAATCCTTGCTCAGGCAGTGGCATTTACATATTGAGAAGGGACTGCAGGTTGCTGGCGCAAAAAACACGCACAGAAGTGGTAAAGGTCACAGTGGTAATCATTCTAAGAATTTTAAGGTAAGTTAGGGCAAGAGATAGGTTATTTAGAAAGAAAGGCTACCTGGAAATAGAGACATCTAAATGGTGGAAAAGTGGAAGGATTACATATACTGAGTGTTGAACATAAATGACTCGACAGGGCATGGAACTAGAAGCTTACTTTTGGAAATGAGAATGTGAATCCTCATGAAGAAGAGAATTTGAGAGTATTACTGTGGCTGTATCAGGGCCAGAGCAAAACTGACTACCCCTTTTCTCCTTTCCTCTTCTTTCAGCTGCTAACTGCTTACTGTTTTCTTCTGTAGTTAACTTCTACTTGCACACCTCTTTGGAATTCCTCTGTTGAGCATCTCAGAAATGTTGAATACACAGAAGGTTAGCAATGTATCATGGCTTTTTTGTTATATCTAAAGAATAAATAAAAAGATCATCCAGAAGGATCAGATTATGAGACTAATTTGCAACAGTGAGCCTCAATTTGCTCGTCTGATTTTGGTATGCTGTGGTAACACATTGTATCCAAGTACAGGAATGTAAACGTTTCGTATATTGTGTGCAAATACATGCACACGCTTTTGAAAATATGTCTTTTATTCCATTCCTTCCAGCCTTGTCAGCAGTAACAGATATAAAAATATTTATCATCTAGCACCTGAGTTTATTTTTTTAAATTTCAAATTGCATTTATTAGAAGAAAGATTTGTGTTAAGGTTGTGAAGTAGTTGTTGCAATCGGGCTGTTCAAAAGTAAGTGTGAACTGTTGTAGATCTACAGTTTATTTGGTTTGTCTGTAGATCTTGTCACATTGTTTGATGAGGAGCAGAAGGTTAATATCCGCAGGTTTGTAGAGCAGCAAAAGTGCTTGTGTAGTTTGTGTTACAGAAGCAAGACCTCACAGAACAGTTCCAATGGAATGGTGCGAATACAGCAGTGTGTAGTCTATGGATAATAAATATATACATAGCAAACAGAAATTACTTCAGCTAGCTGAAAGCCAAAAAGCAGACTAAGCCTTTCCAAACTTTCTCTCTTCTAACTTTATCCCAGATTACCTGTCAATAGGGCCAGTGCAGTTTTCATTAGGTAACAAATCCCATCTCTAGTTGGCAATAATATCCTCTGTAGGAAAGACTGAGACTATGACGCCATGCTGTCTGTTTTGAGTGCTCCTTTTAAAACATTACACATGCTCAGGTCAAAAAACATCCCGGCAGAGGTAAGTTTTATAGGCAAAATAGATGACAGTGGGGATGAGGATTCTATTTACTTTCTGTTCAACTTTTCACCTGTTCTAGAGAGAGAATTTAAGGATAATACTCCTATGAGCTTGTGAACAAGAATTCTACACTTCAAAACATGCCATTCTTGCTGTCTTTTTATAACTAATTTAAGTGTTAAATGGCAGTTACATCCCTCACCTTTCAAAAAGGTTAAATCCGACACAGTAACTGCAGCTGTTCAGTATCCATATCTTTACCAAGCTTCACCCTTCCAATCACAGCATTTTACTTCTGTTTGAATTGAAAGGAAAGTCAGGGAGCATCATCAGAATGGCCCTTCTAATGACTAACTTGCAGTGTGCATATGATATAGTCTTTCCACTCACTGCTACCTCTCTTACCCCGTCTGGGTTTGCCTCACTTACCCAAGCCGGGGTTTTGAAAGTGGAAAGGGTTTTTATAGGGTTTTTTTTTGTTTTTTTTTTCTTTTTCTGTTTACAAACCAGATATACACAGAATCTCTGACTGAGCTCAGCTATATTAGTTTGTATTGGAAGATGAAGTATCTTGTTTTCCTAAAGAGTCAGTGGGCCTGATTCTTTTTAAGCACAATCCAGGAATTATGGGAGCTCTTCAGGCATTAGAACTGAGCAGAACTTATTAAAAAACTGAGTAAAGGACAACATTAAGTCCCAGTGCCAAAAGCAGGAGGAGATCTCCCTTCTTATCTCTAGGAACAGCAGTCTTTCTTCTCTTTTCAAATTATTCTAGTTGCCAACCATTTCTAAATCCTTTTTCCTCTTCGAAAAGCACCTTTCATACTTGCAGAAGCCAGACATATCTATTCTTTGCTCTCTGTTGCACAGGTAGTGCAGATTTGAGGACGACCCAAATAATTTCCAAGACAGATAGGAAATTTTGTGATTAAGAGAAAAAGTTCGTTTCCCTTTGAAGAACCTCTCTGAATCCTGACTTAAATATCTCACTAAACCACACAGGCAATGCAGTGAACTCCTGAACAAGTATCACTGAACTACTGCAGGATGTGAAGGACTCTCTAAGCTGTATCTGACCCAGAAAAGGAGCATGGATTGCAACTTGATTTGACTTCCTGAAACATTACATCATTGTCAATTATGGGCCTTGGCTTGCTAATGCGAGATCAACAGATGGAAGGGTCATACCAATACTTTGCACTTGCATTGTTTTGTATTAAAACTGTAATTGAAACCTGGTTTTAATGGGGTTGATTAATATAATAATATAAACTCATTGCAGTATAAGCTCATAGCCATCCTGTTCATAGTGAAGAGATGGTGAAATGGCTGCTTCCCTGATGATAGTCTTGGCAGAAGCCTTGATTCTCTCCTGTGTATCTTAACTGGTTTCAACAATAGAGTGTAAAATAGGAAAAGGCTATTTTGCACTGTTTATTCCACAATGATATTTAATTTGTCAGTCTACTTCTGAAATAAAAGGCAAGAAGGTGGCTCCAGCTTCCTGTTTGACTTATTTTCCATCCTGATTTAGCATTCTAGCATTTAACTCTGGTTACATCTTGCTTTTCTCTTTTGCTTTGGAGCAATAAAAAAGTGTGAACTGTAATCATTTGCCTCCAAGTCAGTTATAAAGTCTTACCGATCAAGGGAAAACACCACTTTTATAATTGAAAGAAAAGGTATGTGTGTGATATTATTTCTACCCAGAAGGGATGTTTTGAAAGTAAAAGTATACAGCATGGGGACAGTTTACTGCCTGTGTTAGATGGCAGATGCAGAGATGGACTTGAGCCAAGGTCTCAGTTATATAAACGTATGGTTTCTAGAGGTGGGGAAATGTAAATTCTTCCAATGGCCCTCTGTATAAAGAGTTGACCCAGAAATTTGGATACAAATGCTCCTTTGCGGTGTTTTAAATTTGTTCTGTGTCCTTTATCTTGAGGCCAGCTGTAACCCAGGGGTGTCAGGGATTAATGAAAAAAATGTTATGTTACGAAACAGAGCGCGGATCTTGTGTGTGGATGGATGAAAGCACTCTGTCATGACTATACAAGTCATGAACAATCAATGGCTGTAGCACTGGTTTTGAAGTGGTTTGTGTCAGTCTATTTTCTTGCTTCACACAGCCAGCAACTATTTCTGAACACTGTTAAAGTCAGGGGGAGCAATTTAATAAGGATTTTTAATGTGATTCTCTAACAAAATAATGCCTGCGATCTGCTGTCCAGCTCCAGAAAACAACTTTTTCATCCATTGGCCAGTTCTCATCAAAGACGGTGATGCTGCTGAGTATTTCAGGGGAATTGCTGGCTTAACAAAAGATAGAGATCCAAACTAATGTCCTTAGGCAGTCAGTTTTTAGCTATTCCTGAGCTATCTTTTGCCCCATAGCTGTTTCGAGGGCACGAAGAAGAGTGGATAGACAAAGGATCTAGGAACTTATAGGAAGTAGAGCCGAATATAAGAACTGAAAGTAAAGTTATATTTAGAATTAGTACTCAGTGTAAAGAGTGGAAGAAATAGTTTGATCCAGCAAAAGTAGCAAGCATGGGGATAGTACCATTCTATGCTACATCAGCATAAATAATACCAGTTTCATTCAGAACCAAACTGTAGTGATGCACAATTACAAACTACTGCACAAGCTGTAACAAGAAAAGCCAACAAAAGAGCAACGGGTACTTAGATGGCTCACAATCTGAATTCAGGTAATGTCCTCTGGGTTATACAGGAATACAGAACATGGGAGAGCCCATTGCTAACTGGAGTATGAAATAAGGGGATGGCAGCTCCTTTCTGTCCAGTGGCCCACAGAGCAGGCTGTCATGCAGGACTGGGTGAAGCTAAGCCTTCGGAGGGTTGCAGGGGATACTCTTGCCATGCGACAGCAGTTTTGGTTGGTCATGGACACTTTTTCTTCTTCGCTTGCTACATCCTCCACACTTCTGCCAATCTTTCATTGTTTCTCACAAAACTCGTCTTTTGTGATCCCTCAGATTTCTCTATGTCCTTTGAACTTTGTCTGGTTCTGACACTACCTTTTCTTCCTTTATTTTTCCTTGTTTGTGGCTCCTTTTAATGTAATTTACATATATTTTGTTCCACGCTGCTTTTATCTTTTAAAAAACATTTAAAACAAATATTTTAAGATATAGACTGGTCTTTCTGATTGAGCCCTTGATTAAGCTATGCAGGAGACCTTTGTCAGGCTGCCATATGGTATACTTTCCCCCTCACATTGGTCCTGAGTGCTGTCTAGGCCACTGCTACAGCAGTCTCTTTTGCCTTAGACTTTCTGACATGCTTTCTAGAAGCACCGTGCTTTTGCAAAAAAGAAAGGAATTTGTACTTGGATTACACTGCAGTCTAAAGACCCGTGTGGACTCTACAGTTTTCCAGTGATTTATGCTTTCTCAGATCTGAAGAAGCCTTCTGGGTTTACGCACATAAGGAACAGCTAGTAAAAAAAAAAAAAAAAGAAACAGACAAAATAGGAGGTACCTGCTTGCTTATTCATACCTCATTTTATCCACAGCTATGGACTCCTTAAGCACATGTCAGAATGAACCAGATGTGCCTAGGGTTCATGCAGCTTTTCCAGTAAATCAGAGCGTGCTTTTTATTCCAGGATTTTTTTTTTAAACTTTTGCTTCTGTTCCTGGTCTCTTCTCTTTCACCCTCCAGTCTATACCTGTACAAGGGAAAAAAAGATATCTTGCTTTCTTTGGTGTCTAAAGGCCTTTTTTTTTTTTTAATATCCATATCCATGCATCAAGTGGTCCTGATCCATTTCCTGTGTTTTCATCCTGATCCAAATTGACTCACCAGCTAATTTGTTGTTTGGTTTTGCTGTTTAGTTACCACCCCCTCTCCAGAGTTGAAAAACTCCTTTGTTCCAGGTGATGACCATCTCTTTGTCAAAGTTTGTTTCGTTAAAACTAACACGGAGCTGTGTCATTTCAAGCAGATACATAAACAGTTCCCAGTGTAATTGGACTTAAAGACTCCCTTTAAAGAGAAGGAAGAGTCACAGACCTCTGGTTTTGTAGCATATTTTCCAGTCTCTTTGCATCCGTTTAGACTGAGATTCGTGTCAGTAGTTGAGTTCTACCTGTCTCCATCCCTTATGCAGTTTTGTCCCCACGTTTGGATTTGCAGACAAGAAACACTCCTCAGCCCTCTGGACTGATGTTATTCACTGTTCCAGTTTGTTTTTATGAACAGGTGCTTTGCAGCATTTGTAAATCAGCTTATGGAACAAGGCAAGTGCCAGTGAAGAAAAGCAAGGAGTCGGTAGGGTGTGGAGGAAGGAAGAGGAAAGAAAGAGTTCAGTGAGTTCAGGCTCCTTGCGTAACGTAAGTCTCTTCAATTATATGCCACTGCAACCTCGATCACAACATGGCTGGGATCCTTAACTGTAATGAATATGAATGATAATGATTTTAATTGATAAGGCAGCTGGTTCAGGTGCAGCCACATGCTCGTGACCGACTGTGCCATCTAGGCTGCGGGAGGCAGCTGTGTAAGGGGATGCTGATCCACAAGCAGAGACAATTTGTCACTGCTACAAACTACTCGTATATTCCTCCTTACCATTTGAACAGTTTTAGTTTCATAGTTCTCTTTCTTGAGGAGCAGGTCTGTGTCTTACCCAGCTTCTCCTCTGGTCCTCCTGGGTATAACTTCAGGGGACTCATTTTAAGTCCTGTAGAATTTCTTATTACTAAGAGAATTACTTGGAGAAACAAGATGTATCTTTCCCTGAATGGGCTGAAAAATTTCTCCACTTAAAGATAGAGTGTGTTAATCAGCATGGGGTTGGTCCTACATCTGTTTGAAGAAAAAGCAAGTTTCTGTCACTTTTCCAAGTTAAAAATTCACCACCACATGTAAGCACAGATTGAACACATATAAAACAAATAAGACTAAAAAGGAGCATTTCCAAGCAGGTAGGCTGAACTTGTCTCGTACAAAGCAAAAGACAGAAAATACCTCCTAATCAACTTGATATGTGGGGCCATACCAAACGCAGAATTAGTGCCTTATGTGCTGCTTGTTGCAGACATCACCTCCTGCCTCAGAGTAAAAAAAAAGTGAAGACATGAGCCTGTAAGTGCAAAGTTATGTCCAGGTCTAACATAGAAGGCAAGCAAAACGCAAAGCAGCACAAGACTGTAATTCTGAGTTCTCAAATGCCTTGCAAGAAACTTATCAGAGGTGTTAATTAGACCACTTGTGTTAAAGGGAGTCAAGCCGTGCCAGTTCCTGTGCTAACAGTAACTGTTTCTTCTCTAACTAGTTTAACAGGCAGGTAATTGTAATAACAACAGAGAAGCTGCTAGTGATCCCTAACACCTCCTATGACAAAAGATCCCTCAACCCTTTTAAATTTATGCAGACTCCATTGTTTGCAGCAAGTGTTTGAAAGGTGGCAAGGGAAGCATCCTAGCGCTAAAGAAATGTGTTTTCTTTCTCTCATGGGATCCAGTTCAACAACAACTTGAGAACTAAAATGCTAGGGGCAGGTTTATGTGGCATTAGTATGCTATTATATTAAAGAGCAGAGAGTGGCCTGCGAGAGTTACATTACTGTTCTCATGTCCAACATCATAGAAAAACAAACTGACTTCTTTAATTTCTCTGTATTTTTCACAGATCTTTACTTTGCTGCTATGGAGTGTCCCAGCGTGGAGAGGTCTGCTGTAGACTGAGGCTGCATGTGCTATGCATGCACTGGGGACCGATTCACAAAGTGTGTCCAAGGCTAAATGAATCTTACGTTGTAGAGCACTTCCTGTGGTCTTCCCTTCTGCATCATTTGGCTATAAACCTTCTCTAATGCTTGGGACTGCCTTTTACCTTCAGCATGCAGTAGTGAGATAAGAGCAAGCTAATAAGCTGCAATAAATAACTGTGAGCACTCTGTGGGCCCTATGTGCAGTTTGTGAATAACGTGATTTGTTTATTTCTGTTGTACAAGCATGGCATCACAACAACTGAAATCAACTCTAATGGGGGTGATGGGCAGGGAAAGGGCTTCTTGTTTCCTTTTCCCTTTGCACCAGCTAAATATGGGGTTGTTCTGTTTCATAGCAACATGCAAAATTAGTTGAGCTCCTTAACCTTGCCAAAGAAGGCTTGGGAAAGTTAAAAGAGAATAAGGGTTCCTGATCAGCCAGCTGAGGGAAAAAGGGAATGTTATCAGTATTACCCTCAGCTGTAAGATTTAGGCTTTTTCCATTTGATGAAGTATGCATCTTTATTAAGCTCCAGTTAATAAATAAAAGAACAGGCTATATTTAAAAAGAAAATAAAATAAAAAAGAGGCAAGAGGGAGGAAACCGAAGATGCCTTCAGAAGCCAAACATTGGCACAAGTGTCACATCAGTCATCATCACAGTCATCTATGGCCTCATCATCAGTTGCACCTGAGACACACTTTGGCAGCCCTCCAGGGTGTGCAACGTGAGCAAAGACGCTGCAGTTAACTTTGATCGATGTCAGTCTTTCAGCATTTCTGCCAGCAAACTCCTTCATTGCTCAGTGGCAGCGTTATCCTCAACACAAAATAATTTCTTGGGATTATCATGTGATGTCTTTGCAGAATGTCAGCATGAGACTTCGGCTCTCAGGCCTCTACTTGAAAGGTGTAAATCTCTCCTCTCATTTATCTTACGATCTTAATTTATTATCTTTTCCACCCCCCCACCCCCCTCTTGCATTTTTAAATGTTTTGCTGAATTGCTTATGAAAGCAAGAACATTTGCTCTAGGTAGGCATGATAAAGCAGGCAGGCGCTCTGTGTTATTTCTGTAGGTCATTTTACTGATAAACCTCAGAAAAGATCCAAGTCTCATATACTAGCAGTACAAGACTGGACTTCCGCAAGAAGAGTTTGTCTCACGTGGAAAAGAAGGAGTTGAAGTTCAAAGGGAAACAGATTGCAAAACGTACTGTGGTCAGGGATGTTTCCTGAATCCAAAGTTTTAGTGTGTTTGTAATCATCCTATATTACTCCTCCTGTGTATGGTATTTCAGGTGTTGAGATTTTTCAGTCACACTGCAGAAGTGCACAACAGATGGGCAGCAAAAATAGTTTGATCTCATGTGAACTGTTCTTAAGTGAAGAAGAACAAAATCCATAAAACTAGATATCTAAATCCCTTTCATGTCAGTGAGAATGTGGCACCTGGATTAGATTGCATTCACCAACAGAAGTTCTGTGCATTTGTGCTCTGTCAAATGCACAAGTACTTAAAAAAACTATTCTCTGGACAGGACAATTTTAAATGATACTTATTATCTACAAGAAGTTTGTGTGTGTGTGTGTGTGTGTGTTTTAACTTTACCACAATTTAAGCATATGTCAAAACTCATTTCTGCTGAAGACTTCCTGAGCGAAAAGAAACCAAATTAATATTGGAGTTCAGCTAAGCAAAACTAACTTTCCTGATGGAAACATCTTTTAATGACAATATTAAGGCTTTGTTTTCACCCAAAATGATAATTTTCTGGAAATAAAAAACATTGCAGTTGAATTTCTTTTAAACCAGCCCTACAGACCATACAGTTTAGCAGGTGTCTGTAAGTCAGGGACAAGATAAGTGGACTCAGACAACATCCGTACAACTTAATTTGTAAGTTGGAGGCTGTGCATCGCACAGAATAACAGGCACAGTTACACAATGTGTTCTTTCAGACTGAAGAGAGGAAGAACATGCCTCTCTCCGGCGTTACTTTCCCCTATTGGCAAGTTACCATTATAACTATCATCTGTTTTAAATACTGGTACCCTCTAGCGTTCACTCACAGTAAAACTTGTAAAGTACATTTCGTGGAAGCTGATTCTCTGCTTTTAAATGACAATTTTTTTCCTGCAATGCATGTCTACATTAGAATAGTCTTTTATAATGTACATGATTTTTCCTTATCTTTGTTAGAGACTTTTCGCCTAATGTCTCCACCTGTATATCAGACTATTGCAAAGTAGACATAAAGGATGTCCAAGACAGCTGGACTCTTTCTCCTACAGTGTGAGTTATTGGGATGCAAAAGGAATTCATTGCTGAGGATGTTTCCTTCTTCTTCTGGACTGTGAATGCTAGAGGGATCATGAATTCTCGTGGGGGATGCACCTGCATTCACAGGAGTGGAATGATGGTCATTTTACAGACCTGATTTAGGTCATCAGTCCATGGCCATGATAAATCAGCCCCAAGAAACCCAAATTTCCTCAAGAATGACAGGTCAAGGAAATTATTGAAACATTCTGATTTTTGTTTGCGGTGACAATAAAGTAGTGGGGTGGCATACCTTGGCTCTCATCTTTTCTTAAATAGTCCTTGATTAACTGCAAAGGTTTTACAGGTGTAATCAACAGTAAGTGTGTTCCTAGAGATCAAGTTCTTAGTATCTTCATAAGTCACAGATAAATGGCACCTGAAATTAATTACCCGGTAAAATCACAGTAGAAAACATGGGATTTGGTTGTTCTGTGCTGCGTAGATGCTTTTCAAGGGTTAGTTGCTTGGGGTTGGGGTTTTTTTGACAGGAAGCTTTGGCAAGGAATAAAGCTCTCACCTATTCACTGATGACATCCAGTTGCTGTGAGTAGAAAGATTAATTTGCAACAGTGTTGGTGGTGTGAATTATGACACCTTTGTAAGCTGAAGTAGAAGTGCAGAGAGTAAACAGCAGTAATGTAAATATCCATGTGGAAAAAGCAGTGAAGTGATATGAGGAAGTGAATTTTAAAAGTCATGATAAAGTTGACGCAAAGCATTAAAATGTATGTCTCTGATAACTTGAAATATATGGAGTGTTTCTCAGTGAGAAACTGCCACTTATAATAGGAGCTGTTGGCTAACTGTAAATTTCTCCCTGTTAGACAGCATGGGTTCTCTCTGCTGTGGACATCTAAAATGTGTGTTCAGTAAAGCCTGGAAGTGCTGGCTGCAGACAAGATGCCAATCTACTCCTTAAATGTTGGTTTGATATTGTAAACAGAATTTCCAACTTTATCTCTGCTGCAGTTAGCGACTTCCTTTCTGCAGAAAGGAAACTGTTGAGTTGCGCAAGGCTGTTGTAGGGTTGGACTGGCCTTTGGCTGGGGCAGGGCAGGGAGCTCAGACTCCCTGAGTTGTCTTTTGAGGCTTTGGGTTGCTTCGGGCGTTTGTATTTTGCAAGGGCATTCACGTCATCTGATTTTATGCTGGTAGCTTTCAGGTGCCTTGATTACAGCAATAGGAACATCAACCCAGTATCTACAATGGACTATGCAAATGTCTAAGTAAGGTGCCTGCCTTGTCCATTTATCACACAGGGAGACAAATGCTACACAGGGAGAAAGAGCTTAGCGCTGGAGGGCTGCGAGTGCCGCGCAGTGAGCTAGGCTGCATTCGCCTCTTGACCTGAGCTTAATATTTTGATAGTTCCAATCTCCTTTGAAGAGATCTTGAGGCAGGTTTTGCTTCTGTCTTTCTGAAGGATTTAGTGAATACTCATTTAAGAAAAAGAAAGAAAGCAAAGCAAAAACCTTTAGTCACCTGGCTTTTCTTTTCTGGCCGATCTTAGGTTTAATTCAGCAAGCGTTCCCTTTATTATTTATTAGTAATACTGTTGAGTGCTTTTCAGTTTGAGTAGGTCAAGACTTGCAGAGATATTCCTCCTTCTGTAGACGGGGAACTGAGGCACAGAGAGATGAAGTGGTTTAATCAAGGGGATGCATAAGATCGGAAATAAATTTATATCTCCCCTGCCCAAATATACCACACAGAGATAATCTGTCCCTCTCCGCTGATTCCCAACCAAAGCCTATGTGAATCTTTAAAATTTATATCAATGTATGAAAGTTATACTCTACAAATCATTCATACTAATGAATTCTCTTCCTTCCTTTGTTAGTGTTTGGAGTGATAATATTTTAGAACAAAGTATTAAAATATAAAGAGAATCAGTGAACTGATGATTGAATAAATATTACTGGTCCAGTTCCATTTGTGGCACAATTCATGTGACAAATATATCCTCATTTCTAGCACTTACGAAACGTTTGGTGTGCCAGTATATTGCAGTTCTACCCTGAGAACCTACTTGTTATTTAAAAATTTTTATTACTATTTGAAAATTGGTGGGTTTTTTAATACTTTGTGCTTTTGTTGTCAAAAGTTTCTCTGAAAAAGGTGTATTTTTTTTTTCACCTGTTTCTTGGGTGGGCAAGGTAAAATTCAACCTTCAGACGAAGACCAGTTACTTGATCTCTGCTTGGCAGACGATAAACCCTACAGCTTCTTTGCATCAAAAGTACTATGTGTTAGAAACACTCTGTTTAATGACACTGAACCTGCAAAACAGAGATTGCCTCCTATTCCCAGTGACCCTGGGGTTTTGTCCTTTCAAACTGCCGTGTATAAAGCTGCATTCAGCAGATTGGAGTTTGGATCAGCAGTGCGGATGGTACAATAAGTAATAGCTCATTGGTTTCCATACTGCAGCAAGAAATCCCCCTCTCATGCATTGCTGTACTTTGTATGTGCAGTCTCAATGGATTTGTACACATTCTTCTCCTTGCTTGGTTTTGGGGGAAAACGTAGTATGGCAGCAAACCTACTTGAAATCAGTGAGGTGACATTACTTCTGTTATATAGCAACTCAGACCCTGGAGAAAAGCAACTGGCAGGAGAGGTAAATCTGCCTTTCTTTAGCTTTTATAAGAGAATCTAGACAATATGATGTTTTCCAAAGCTCTTGGCAAAGAGGCCTGCCTGCTTATGAAAAGTTCATATAGTAATGGAAGTGCACAAGACAAAATATTTTAGTGATCGTGTAGAGACTGGTGACTGGTTTGAGTTCTTGGACTGGTTTAAGCACAAGTTACATCTCTGTGAAATACCACAGTGTGCTGCAGGAAAATTTGTCCATCCTTCAGACAGAAGTGGTGTTGGCTTACTGACGTGTTTGTAGGTCTGCGTTTGCAACCCATTTTGGAGGAGTTCATAGAGGAAAAGGTGCTATATCATCATAAAGCAATTCTTGGCTCTCTGAGGAAGACCTCCTTTTGTTAGGAGGCCATCAGTGGCCAAATGCTGGTTATCCCACAGCAAGGTAGCCTTACAATTCATTTCTTGTAGGTCTGAAATCCACTGGCCCGCTGACACCTGGGTATTTTGGAGGGGGGCCCTACCATGGCTGGAATTTGTTCACACTTATATATTTCAGATGAGAACACCAAAACAGTTGACAGGGGTATCAGGAAGATGATTGTGCCAACATTTGTTTTAGGAGACCTGGATTTTTGCTGACTTTGGACAGCATGTCATAGTCTTCATGTCAGAAGGATATGCCATGTTTTATTCCTCCGCATGTGCCAAGAGAACATATTGGCCCAGAGTAGAGACACTGGCTGTAATGTCTTGCTTGGCGGATATATAAAGGTTGAGTCTACACAACAGCAGAGAGACGTGCATCCAGGGAAGAGCTCCTGGACAGTGAGTCGGTTATCTGGTTCTGTTCCAGCATCTGAACTGGCAGATCAAAGTGGTAGCCAAACCTGAAATGTCATTGCAAATCTCCTACCCGGCAGACCAATTTTCCCCAGTCTTTTTGTCCTCTGGATTCTCATCTACTAGCGCTGCCCTGCTGAAGGGCACACAGCTCCACAGCACCCAGGAAAGACAACAAATAGAGATTTGATTTTTCTGACTGTGTGATTAAAAGTAAGAAAGGCAAGGTTTTAATTTTCTGAATCACAACAAAAGATAAAATTTTTGTCTCCTTGATCTGCATCTGCATTCTTCTCTGTCTCTGTGCAAGATGTACCATTACAAAGGACTTCCTTTATGTTTCAAATTATATATAAAAATCCTTTTTAAAGCTGCTAATGCCTAATGGATGTAGCTGTGATAGTACAACAGTGTCAGTAGTGGCTTTCATGTTGGAAGACTGGAAACTACATGAAAATTTAGACTAAGAGGACAGAGGAGGAGTTAGCTGAGTCTACTTCTGTCTGAAACCGTTCACCTGGGGCATGGAGCTGTTTCACCATCAGCCCAATGATGGGCAGATTACTGGTCTGATCAGGTAAGTGAACCAAAAAGGCAGCAAGGAGAAGTGACAGATCATTTGAACTTTCTATTGTATATGAATTTTTACAACACCCATGGTGGACTAAAACTGAGGTTATTAAAATGGTATGCTTCGATTGTGATGCAGAAACAATTGTGATTTGTACAAACCACAGTGTCCGTTCAGCAGAGGTAGCTCAATATCAAATCTTAATTTCTGTTGTCTTAAAAAGTGTCAGGATGTAATATTTTTATGGACAGGGCAGTGGGTTTATTCTCAACTGATGTAACAGCCATGAAAAATTGCAAAATTTTGGATACCTGTAATGTGTTGCTGTCTAGTCCCAGGTTTGGATAACTTACACTGATGAGTGGGTGCTCTGGAGTCTATTAAATGGCATGAGGAAAGCAGGTAACAGTCTTCCAGTACAAGACTGAATAGCAATCAAATGAAATTAGCACCTTCGTTTCCATGCATCACGTGAGCAACCGGAGCTGCTGGACGAGGCCATTACAAGCACAAGAAATTCACCTTCATTCCAGGAGAGACTGGATGGTCACTCCAGGAGACAGATCCACAGGGCCTTGCTGAAAAGGCAGGCCACTTCAGATTTGTCATGTCCCCCGAGCAGGAAATAAGAGGCTAACAGAAGACCAGGGCGTAAACAACATGGATGTTGGCCCCCTTATTCTGCTTATTGTTGCTCTAGGTGACAGGTCGGTAGGCCCGGTCTGTAGTGGTTTTTTGTATAATACTGAGCTGTTCTTGCATTTTAATAAACTTCACCATCCAGCTAGCATCAAACTTGTCAAGCCTGTATAAGGTAGTAGACTGGAAGAGGAAAGGGAACAAGGGAATTATGATTCTTCTAATTTTGATAGTGGAACTGGTTATAAAACCTGAAGTCCAGCAAGCAGTGTGTGCTACAGTTCTAAAATTAGTGTTAACCTGACAGCGACGTTACAACCTGTGCTGGTTTTCCTGCTTTGTTCTCGTTTCTGCCCAATCTGTTTATCAATGTTTTTAATGGGGAAAAACTTGGTTGTGGAAGCTCTGGTCCCTCTCCCTCCCCATGCATTTTCCCTGTGACCTTTTTGTGCATGTATGCAAACTACCAGGATAGTTCTGCCACACCTGGATTGGTTTGCCAGTGTCCAAATTAAGATGAATAAAAAATCTTGTGCTTTCAGGCTTAGCTGATCATAATCTCCCGCTGCTATACCCAATACTCTTAGGAAGAGTTGGTTTCAGCCAGTAATGCCACTCGTGAAAAAATTTTACTCTACAGAACTAGTTTTTGCAAAATCTTGAAGGATGATGTAGAACTTTTTCTCTCCCTGCATCTTTCTCAGTATGCCAGTCATTGTTGAGCCTTGAGTGACACAGCAAATGTCATGCCAGTATTGCAGTTTTCAGGGACTTCTGCCTTGGGTTTTCTGTGCAGTGCACTTTGTGTTCTCTATTTAATACAATTTGAGACTAGACAGGGTGACTGCTTTTGACTGAGAAGTTAATTTGTTCTAGGTCTTTCAGCAGTCTTGCTCTGAGGACTTTGTCCAAGACACGGGTCACCACGGCCACCACGTAGTGTCTAATCATAGACTTGGTTAACACCCTGAGACTTCAAGACCAGTTCACAATCATTAGCGCAATCATAAACTCTTTTCTTGGACTCCCTTTAGGTGCTTTTAAAGGCATATTTGCTCTCTCTTTTGTGAAATTTAAGTGTCCCTCACATTTCTTATCTCCTCTAAATGCCTCTATTCTCCTTTGATAGCTAAAATTGTTGAAAATACTAAATGATCCAGAGCTAGGTCTTGTCGGAAATAAGATTTCCTTCTGCTTTACTTTCTGATATACTAGTGAAGATTACAGATACAAATTTTAAGGAGTGCTGTAAGCTTTCTCTAACTGTCTTTAAAGTTTGCATGATTTCAGCTCAGTTGAAGCTTAGGAAAGTTATGCTTTTTCTCATTAGGATTATTCTTCTGGTTTGTATTTTTCCTGGTGCCATGTCCTATAGACCAACGGAAGTCCATTTTATGAAGTGTTTCCTAATGCAATAGTTCTTGTCATAGGAGGCTCCTCATAGTGTAATGGCTAGATCCAGCAGGCTGGGCTGATGCAGCTGCCAGTGACAAGGCTCCAGAAGAAACACAGTTTTTCTGAAGTCAGCAATGTTGCACTGGTGTTATCAAGAAGAAAATCTGCGTACATTGTTTGAAACAGAAGCTTTAGATTTGGCCGGGAGGGAAAGGGGAAAGGAGGGTAGGGACACAAAAATATACCAGACATAATTTTTACAGCAGAAGTGAATCCTTTGCTTTCTTTAATGTATGTTAAGTGCACGTGTACATGGTATACCTGTTAGTCTGCAGAGCAACAGGTAGAGGACTCCAGATTTATTGTATTAAGTCCGACAGCTTCTGACTTAATAGATATGTTTCTGACTTACCTACAGGAGAAGCAAAGCTAGGCATTTATCCAGGACAAATTTAATGAAGTAGAAATTGATTGTGCATTTTGTTGGTGATCCTTCTTCAGCTGTCCTCTTTTTGCTGTTCCTCTAGGCGGGTCTCTGATCCTTTTGTCTAGGACCACAAACTAGTGCCTGCCTGGTCTCAGCATTTGCCAATTATTACTATTCAGAGACAGCCTAGAAACTATACCACTAAACACTTTGTAGGACTCCTGAAGCCGTAAGTGTAGTATCTACTAGCCAGGTTTTTAAATTTCCCAGTGGGAAAAAAAAATTGCTCAGGATCTTCTTTCTGTGTAAAGCCTCCTCTGCTCTACGCAATGCACATACTGACATCAGTGTAAACAGGAACTTCCAGCTTCTTTTGGCATGATTATTATTATGACTTCACTAGGTCAGCTCGTATCATGAGATATCTCAAGAGGACAATACACTGAGGTTTCTTCCTACAGAAATTAAAATAGTTCTCTTGGAAGAAGGGGATATGTTACAGGGAGGAACTACACAAAAAAAGGACATTCTTTCTGCACTGATGTTGTTCAATGGCAAGTAAGAGACAGGGAGGTACGATAGGTCAGGTAGCAGGGACTTTTTGAAAGTAAATTATCTCCTAAGTTAGGCATTCAGAGAGATCAGAAGGAAAAGATGTAAGGGAGGGTGAGACAGATATGCTATGCAGACACAAATTTATGGAATGTGGAAATCTACCACCTTATTCAGCATGGGACCTGTAGTCCTGATTTCTTCAGCTTTGTTCTCGAACTTTCTGTAAGACATGCAACAAATTACCATGTCTTGGTTTACTAATCAAACTGACTTACTGCCATGTTGTAAAGATTAGAACGTGTAAAAGTATTTTGATGGCTAGTTGATACATTTTTGGTGATATGTGTTCACTACTTTGATTTTACAGTACTTCCACCTTGAATGCAGCACTTCAAAAGTTTCTGGAGAATCTTAGGTATTGACTTACAGGGTGGTTAGTTATTAAATTACTACAACAATAAGAACAATTATTTAGCAGTCAGTGTGTATCAGAAACTACTGAATGTTTGCATTTGTATGACACACTATCACTTATAGCACAACAAAATGCAGTTGTGCGGAGTGGAACACTATAAATCTTGGTTAGGAAAACAGGCTCTAGCTTTGTTGTCCATACTCACATAAAATAGCAGTAAAAGATGGTAGGTAACACCTGATTTGGGAAATGAAAAGCAGTGAAGGCAGCCCTTCTGGAGTGGCTGACGATGTTGCCACTCCAGAAAATATTGTGCAGTAGTTCACTTTCTGCACAACAGGACACAAAAAAGATAAAGTGGGAATCACTCTGTCATTCTGATGTGGTTTCCTTTGCAAATAATAAAAGAGGGGAATTTTACTTTTCACCACCATGTGTGCTTCCTATCAGAAACAAATACATAACTGTACATAACTACAGTAAGAGAGAACATATTTATTGGCACTATAGACACGCTTCTAACAAATATCTGCTTTTCTGTGATGGACAAAGTGTTGCAAAATGGCTGATTGGAAGTACTGCAGAAGAGTGAAATTCATAGAAGCTGACAAATATTATTAGGAAATTTTTTCACTCGTACTGGTTACAACATTCATTTCAAATCACATTGTCCTGTGTAGTGGCAGTGTTTCTTCTGTGTAATTCTGTTGTCACTAGAATGCCTGCTTTGAGATGTAGAAAGTGTATTAGATGTCAGCTTGTCATACAGGGCCATCAAAAGGGCAGATAATTGTTTAATGGACAGTAGTACTCAACAAAAATTTAAATACAGCTTTCTGAAATGTGAGAAGTCTCTTAAACCTGCCATTTTAGACTGATGGTTGTCTACAAGACTTTGAAATTGATGCTTAATTTTAGTAACATATGTACAAATTTTAAGACAGTAAAATTCCCTTAATTGTGTTAATTAAGAAGACAGAACTAGCATAAAGAGTTTATTTCAGTCAGATGTCTGGACATATATGCACCTACTCTACCAGTTGAGGTTGGAGCTGGGAATGAACATATTTAAGACCTCCTGTTTAGCTTTGGAGGGGCAAAGATTTAAGAAATTCTACTTCATTATGAAGACTGAGGTGCAGTGGTTACTTCTTTTATCATTTACATTCATTCTGATTTGTTTCTTAACAAAGTAGGATCATTTTTACTTGCAGCATTAAGCAGCTGTCAGTATTCCCAACTATTTTTGGAGCACTAAAACCAAGCGACACCCAGCTTTTTACATTCAAGGCCATGATCGTGACAGCAGAGTGACACATAACTGTAGTGCAAGTATCCAAAGGATGATAATGAGTTTACCAGCTGGGAACAAAGTAGAAATTGTATAGAAAAGGGTCTACTTAAGGATTTATGTGAAAGCATTTCATTAATGCCTTAGTCTACATTGATTTTTGGTATCTTCAAACTAAAGTTTAAGCCTCAGCATTTCTTTTAAAATGTATTCTCCTAGGACATAACGCTGAATGTGATTTGTAATAATACAGCAACCAGATCTTGGCCTGATCTTTAGTAAACATCAGATTTATTTCTGGCAATGTGAACTCAGTTCCCCAAAATTCCCTTGAGGGACAAAGCTCCATTTACAGCTATCATAAACGGTGTTTCAGTGGTGTAAATCTGCTGAGTTTTAACTCCAGTGCCAGTCAGAGCTTCTGGGAGAGACTTTTCCTCTCTGGACCTCCAAAAATGTTTCAGAGACTGGCACCAAGAGCTCCCAGCCACCTTTCTGCTACACTGTGCCCAGGCTGGCAGGGAACTGAAACCAGGCAGCGTTTCTGAGTCCTGATGGCTCTAGGTCTGGAGTGGTGCAACAGCTCTGAGTCAGGAGGATAACTGTACACTTAAATCCCTGAAATATCTGTCCAGTTTCCGTATATTTAAGAGGAGGAATCGAGGTAGTAACTGCTTTAGCAAATCACAATATTTTAAAGAAGTAAGGTGTCGGGAGGGGTTGCTATTAGAAGTTAGTTTGCTCTTTTGTTTGGCTGAGACACAACGTCTTATAATTTGAAGAATATGTGTCAGGTGACCTCAAAGCAACACCAGACTTTAGCAATACTAGGGACTTCAGAACAGGAAACTGTCTTTCTAGTATTACCTGCAGAGTTTAGCAGAACAAAGTGGACTGACAGCTACTATTTGAGTTTGTTCCAAATAAATGCTGACTAACCAGACCCTTGCCTTTTATGAGTAAGGTCCTGTGGTCTTCAGTGGAAGATGGAAAGCAAAATTTTACATCTTTAAGTAAGTTCCTTCTGCAGTTTACTAGTAAATGCTGCAAAGCTTCCCATCGTTTGCTAACATCTTTGCTGGTTGAAATTCAATGACAATAAATACAGCTATGTTTTAACAAGTAAATTATATTTATTTAGCTGCAGGGGTTTGGCAATACAAAGACTGGCTTTCAAAATATGATAAATACTCATCCTCAACATACATTTTGGGTAACAAAAAGACACTTCTTGTTGTGTAGGACAGTCTTCTGCTAAGTGCTAGCTCAGCTGGAATTAATTTGTTTTTGTGGACTGTTCACGTAGCGTGATACTGAATTCACAAATCAGCAAAACCAGTCATAATTTTGAAGGCTTCATTTTATAAATAAAATGTTGCTAGCTGCCTTTATTTGACTTTCCAGAAACCCAGAAGCAGAAACTACCTCATAGTAACCACACAGCTCCCTTTCTGCCAGAGACCAACATACACAGTGCTCCTTTTTTTATTAGAAATCTATAGTCCTTTATTGACATTTTATTAAGACATTCATTGAACTGGTGGCTAGGTATTAATTAATGTTAGTTATGATTCCAATCAACCAAAAAATAATGGAGCAAGGAGAGAGCATAATGGCAACAAAGTAAAAAGGAAAAGGAAGAAATAACCTGTAGGTCGTCCTACACATTCCCTGGCTGGTGCTGTGCTGCTCTCCACAGTAGATGTCTGCCAGTGCTTGTTCATGGTAAGGTGTTTGCCTTACCAGTAACAGGCACTACTTTATCAGTGTTGCTCTTTGAGGTTTGGCTCCTATTTCTTACTCTAGTTGGCTACTTTGAAATTCAGGTTGTGTTTTTGGTCCCCTGGAAGTTATCTGCCTTATGAAGAGCAGATTAGGGAAGACAATTGTTCTGATTCTTGTGTTCATGAACAGGATTTGACAAAACAAATGTATCAAGACCCTGATTAGAGAGTCCTTTGTGTTGTTTTTTTTTTTTCTCTTTTTTTTCTTACAGTCCCAGAAAGGAAAATAAAAGAAACAACCAGACTGCAGATGTTGATTTGCATGTTAAAGCATACAAATGTGGGGAAAGCAGGAAACATACCATTAAAACATGGATCTGCACTCACGTGCAATAGAACTGATCCAAAAAGGAAGAACAAAAAATAATGTACCACACAGTGTGTATACAGTGCCTTTTAAAGGGAGCTGCTTCCCCCAGACAGATCTGACCGCTGCTTTGCTGTCTGAAGCAAGAAGATACAGATGTACGGAATTTGCCTTGCAACCCTTGTGTGGTCCACAGAGAGGTAAATGGACCTCCGGTAAGGAAAACAGTGAGGTAGGCGTGTCTACTGATGAAAATTTGGCAGTAAGTTACTCCCCCATTTTTGAATAACTCCAAAGCTCTAAAATTTAAATGTAGAACATCTTCCGTTTCCCTGATCTTATATGGTGATGTAGTGGCTCTACAGTCAGTTAAGAAAACCTCTTGACTTTTTCTTTCTATGCACAGTTTTCGGAAATTAGTTTCTTTCTATCTAACATTTACTGCCTGTCTCCATGCAGAAGGGATAATAGCTTCAGTGCTGGGAATTTTAAGGACACAGTATTTTTAGAGTCATAAGAGTTTGGAAATTCAGAGACCTGTCACTTCTCAAAAACTGTTGAAGCATTTTTGTCACCTCATGACTAGATAAAAAGGTCAATTTTTTTTCACGCTTAGTAGCAAATTATACCTCTTTCAGAGCAATGTTATCTAATGGATAATTCAGTCTTTAAAAGAGAAGTTACAGATCTGCTGGACAACCCCAAATGTATTTGGTAATTTCCTCTTTATGTTATTGCACCATTGCTATTTTTATTGTAAAGATGTCTTTTCCAAGTACAACAGGGACCTTATACATGCAATGCTTGTCTTTCCTATTACTGGCAGAAAAGGAAGTCTTAGGAATGTTGCTTCTATCATTGACATATTTAAGGCACATGGACTTTCGAAATATAATACAATACAATAAGTGGAATAAAGTAATTGTTACCTGGGGTGGGAGTGTACGATTTAGAAATACCTACTGTTGTTGACCACTGCCTGCTTCTGACTGCTTGCTTTTGGCAAGGAAGGTTTTAATAATATGCAACTTAGTCTTCTAAAGAACAAGTCAGTGCATGAGGAAGGCTCCAAAATTGCCTCCTCATTCCCACCTTTCTTCTCTGACTCTATAGCCAGATGCCCACACGCCGCATTAAATCTCTTCCTGTGCATCGCCTTCAGATTTCTAATAGTCACTTTATGCAGTTTTGTTTCACGGAGGTCCTACTATGCCTTTTCTCTGTCATAATTGTTTCCAGATCCTTTTGTTCCAAGTATTCTCCTGAACTTGGCAACAAGATGGCCCCCTTCCACATGAACTCAGAGAGTACAGCTGTGCAGTCCAAATACGTGGTCCATCCTGATTTTTGCTGTGGGTCTTCCTGGGACCCACAGTAACTGACAGAAAGGAGCTAATGTACATGTCTTCAATTTCCTCACCTTGTGGGGCAGGGTACATGTTCAGCTTTGCACAATTTTCTTCCATCCTTTACGTCTATACGGCATATCATGTACCCATAATGTATTATATGGAAGCTAGGATTCAGCCCTCTCAGTCTGCCCTGCAAACTGTATCAATATTTTGGTGAGGCCTTTTTACATTGACGGCCTTTGGGCAAGAGGCAAAGGGACTCCAAGTATTTCGAAATTCAATCACTCCCTCATTGGCTTTTCCTATCACACTCAAATAAAGGTGACTACCCTGCTAGACATAGCCTGTGGCCTCTTCTTTGCCCGCTAAGTGAAAGGAAAATGACCCAGTGAGCCACAGCCCACTGCTACTCTACCCTGATGACACTAGTGACGGGCTGTGGGAATGGCACTCTGTCTTCAGTAGCTCTGCCACATTTGTTTTAAGCTGAGCAGATGCAGGCCAGGAGATGCAAACTGTGCTCCAGCTGTCACCAAGTAAGTGTGCATGTTTCTTCATGAAAATAACATTGTAAAGATGAATCCCTTTTCCTCCTCACCACCTTCTCAACAGAAAGCAGTGTCTGGTTTTTGTTGTTGTGTGCCTGAAGTGTAAAATTGCTCTCAATCTGTACAGATGGTAAGGAAGGCGAGACTGTGGTTTATTGTGCAGTGTTTGGGTTGTTCTAGTACTATCTCATCCTTCTTTTGTACCTTGGAAGCTCTAGAGAGTAGCAGTAAGTTATTAACTTCATGTTTGGACTGAGCTCACACACTAGAGCCCTGCTCTGTGATTGCCAGCTCTGCACGCATACTGCAGCAATATAAATCTAATAAAGATATGCCCAACAGTGGCCAACCCCTACTCATGCCTTCATACCCAGACAATCAGCTTCAGAGCAGTATTTTATTTCTTCATAGGCCTTTTGCTTAGCTACTTCAGGATTTTTAGTGTGATTTATCTTGTGACAGTTGTCTGTGTTCTTACCGCAAAAGTAAAGAAAAATCTTCTCTTACCACAGAAGTACAGAAAAATAGAGTGTAGCAACCCAACCGAGAGATGAAATGGAGAGAACATTTTATTTGTTATCTATGTAAAAGAAACAAGGAAGGAAACCCAAAGACCTCCAAAATTCAAGATGCGTTTCCTTTTAGGTGCATTTGGTAGTTCCATTTATCTCTCTGTTTGCCTGACACCTCTCAGGGTAAAGATCCCATTTCTGGTTGCTTATAGTTTTGCCAGACTTTAATGATTTTGGCTTAAGTTTTCTATGCTGTGTTTCTGACTCAGCCTGTCTTTGGAAAAATTGAGTAAAAATGGTTCAGCTGTTTCTGAGAAGAGGATTAGAGCAAATTGTATTGTTTTAGTCATGTTTTTTTTTAAAAAAAAAAAAGAAAGAGAGAAATTCTTGCAAAGTGTTTGTTGAGAAGTGCTAGCACTGCAATGTTTTGGCAGAGGAACTTGAAATTAGGCAAGTGGGTTGCCTTGGTGACAGGAATGTGCTTTTTCATCTCTATGAAAAACTGCCTAAATTTGGCCAAGTTATAAGCCTTTGAAAAATCTTATTCACATGCTCAGTAGAGACTTGTTAAAGTTTAGCAGCCAGTTCTCCAAAGACTCCATCTGCGCTGAACGTGCACACTGCTGGACTGACTGAGGAGGGCTTTACCCGCAATCACTGCTCCCATGGGCAGCGGGTCATGATGTAGCTGCCATTTGGGAGTAAGAAAGGGAGGAGAGAAGGATTTGCTGACTAAAGAGGTTGGAAAGAGGATTCAAAAGTTGGAGAACGGGAGAAAGAAGACTGACATGGGCATGGCATGAGATGATGGGGACGGAAGGGGAGCGGTAGAGCATGCAGCACTGGAGGTGAATCTTGCAACTTCTGGCTCTGAGCCCAGTAGTCCCCTGGTCTCAAAATGTTGCGGAATCGCTGTGAAATGGATGAGTGGTATGAAAAGTAAATTAATAATTCTGTCTTCACTGCAGCTTTATGAATAATGTAGAGTAAATAAGGCATGTGCCACAGTGAATGAAGAGGATCATGCAGGAGTACTGAATAGCTGTCATTCAGTAAGGGCAGCCCATCCTGTGCACAGAATGAGGCTGGAGTCCTGTGGAAAAATAGCATGTGGTAATTTAATTAAAGACTGTACCATTATACATGAGCACAAGGGGGCAGAATTAAAGCTCTGAAACTTCAATCCGGTGCTAACTTTGAAGGCTTGACTTCACATCCTTAAAAACCCGGATAATACAAATTAAGAGAAAAGCACAATGAAACAGCAGTTTCTTTCCATCCTGCAACGGCAAATAACCAGCCAGGGAGAAAATCTGAAAACAGAAAAACACAAGAGATACCTTCATGAAGTTTTTTTTTTTCTTTTTTTTCCTTTTTTTTTTTTCCTCTCTGAAGCTTTGCAGTATGTCCTGAATACCGCTGCCTTGCGGATGTTTGGAAAGAGAGGAGGTAGTTCCTGCCTCTGTGGACTCTTCACACCAAAATGTTCTGCTGAAAACTCATTGAGGAAGGCAGGCTTCAGCCCAAGCGCCTTTGATAAGTACAACTGCAGTAGTATAGCAGGAGGAAAAAGGCAGCCTTTTAAACACGCAGCTCCAAACCACTGAATTTTTAAATACATCCTTAGGAAACTTGTAAAACATGGATTATTGGCCTGTCAGGCTAAACTATTAGACTAAGATATGTAAACACATCACTGAGGATGGGAAGGATTGCTGATTGCTTTTTGGTGGGTTGGTTTTAAATGGCAGAGAAAGAACTTGGTAGACTATATCAAGACCATAGCTTTGTTTTCAAATAAATAAAAAAAACCCCAAAACTGGGACACTCTCTAGTGACCTCTTTTAGGGTCATAAAATATGCATAGAAAAAGCAAAAAAGTAAATATTTAAGAAAATATTTATGTCAGTATTGCTTCTGCCAGCTTCTGACTCAACAGCAACACAAGCATATTTCTTGAAGTCAAGGATTTCTTTCCAGTAACGTAGTGTTTTGAATTCGTTTATCACTGAATGAGTGTCATTAACATTCAATTTGAGCAAAAGAACAGCTTTTATAGTGGCTATGCTCCTCTGATTTGTCCCTTCATGCCAAACACTATTTATCACAATGAATGCTTGCTCCACTGACTGTTTGTTCCTGGTAAACACAAGCAAATTCTTTTTGGCAAAACCATATGGCTTGAACTAACAAACTGGAGTAATAAAACCCCAAAAAAGGCCAAACGAAACCCCACCAGGCCCCAGAATGACCTTGTTCTTTTTGACTGAAGAAATGAAAAATGAGGTTATTTGAGTTTTCCCTGTAGAAGTTCCTTGGACATCACAGAAGTGATTGTGTTGCCATCTTCCTGGCACTCCTTTCGAAGTTAGATCAGCTCTGTGCTCATTCTGAAGTTAACCCATTTTCTCCCTCCTACCCGTGCTCCAAAAGAGAAAGAAAAGGTCAGCTCAAGCAGAAATGAAAGGATGCGGAGATTAAATGTTCATCTGGAAGGTTAAGAAAAGTCAAACCTGCAGGAAAAAAAAAACCAACAAAACCAAGCAAAACAAGAGACAAAGAGGAAGACTAATAAGGGTGACCAAGCAGGATTGTTCTACAATCATCACTCCGCTTTGGCTCTGTTCAAGTGTGGATCATTTGCCAGCTGAGTGTTTTGTAAAGGTATCTTGTTCACCAGAATTCAATCATAGGAATACGGCAAAAAGGTCAGACTCTGAAGTGAGTAAGTATTAGACTAAATCCATAGCTTAGTGCAAAGAGTAGTCAAGCATGTTGTTTTCACAGATTTGTAACTGAATTTTCTGCTGGTGAGCTCCGTGGGTGAGATCTACAGAGTTCTGGCAGAAGAAAACTCAGATGTGTGAATGCAGACCAGGCGTAACATATCCCAAGGACTCCGCTCTCCACTGCATTGACTGAACATATGAATTGACCTCAATGGGGTCAGTAGAGCCAGATTTAGCCTCTCCATGCCCTTTTGGAAAGCAATTTGTCAAGTGGCCAGATTGCTCTCACAGATGTTTCTACTGTGAAACTGTCCTGGGGGACTGACATGAGCCCTCAGATGGGTCTATTGCTTGCAGACATGTTACCCATTGTCATCTTTGCTGCTGGAATGGCCATCCTCTATTGCCATAAGATTTTACCTATCCCAGTAGTGAATGGAAGGTACTGGCAAGTGAAAACAAAACAGGGTAGGGCATGCAGTCCTATGGGCACGCCCTCCAGTATCTCCCCAACGCTTCTCTTCGGGAAACTCTCAATAGCCAATATGATGTCCAGACGGATGTCAACTAATGCCACACAGTATTCTTAAAAGTATCACCCCCTTCATCCTTAAAATTCAAATCCAACACTGCATTCAAGAGAGATTTGCTATTTAACAATAGTATTCTCCAACAATACTGTAATAACGTCCTCCAGCAGAGCTGTGAAGTTCCTGGAAAAAACGTTGCTGGTGGTACCTTAGCATAGGAGTGGTGTGAAGCCTCTGAGGATATGACTGCCAAGCCACTATTTAGGAAATAATCTCTCCCCTCCTAAAAATGCTAATAACCTTAGAGAAAAGCCTGACCCTGCTTCCTCTCCCCTCAGTGGGACAAGATGAACTGGCTCATGACTGTTTCCACCCATTAAAATGTTTCTGTATTTGGACAGTAAAATATGAGTATGCTTGATGTTACAACTGAGTGACCACATGTATCATCAACTGAAAGTAAACAGAAAACACCTAAAAGGAAAAAGTTCTCGTGTGTATGCTACTACTTAACCAAAATGCTGGAATGGGGATGGGTCTTGATTATTGTTTTCCCCTTAGGTATTTGCTTGCACGTGTTTCATTATAGGTTGTAAAACAAGATCCCTCTGACAGGAGAGATAATCCTACAGAGTCTCTACAGAGATTTGGACCAGGGTTAAATCCGGTCCAATGTCTTGTTTTATGATGTCACATTGCAGGGAGTGGGAAGGCATTTGGTGATTTTACGGGGCGAGGATGATGTCAATGTTTGAGTTGAAAGCAATCAGGTCGCAGTTTAAGCCTCCCTCCTTCACATTGATAAATTACTCTTTGAGACTGCTGTTCTTGTGAGCAATATGTAAAGTGAATTTGCATAGATCCTTTCAAATGATTAAAAGATTTGAAGAGATTGAAAGCCTTAATAATGATTGTCCCATGGAAACAAATTTACTTTTGTCGGTGCAAAGCAATGGATATTAGTTCAAAATAGACATTTCATCTTTCTCACCTTGCCCAGCAGTCCTTCAACACCATAGGGAGGTTTATAGAAAATAAAGTGCTCAGCAACAATGATCAATCTGTTGTCCTTGCAATGTCTCAGACAGTAATAAATATTATTTGATTTTAATGTGCCTAATCTGTATAATTCTGACAAGAAACATGCTGCTTTTTTTCACACTGTCTTCTGCTCCTTTGAAATGTTTGCCTTGGCTTTCTAGTTTGTACACATAGACATGCACACTCTACATATGCAGAAAGGCAAATAATATCTGTTATCATACAATGCCATTTCCTGAAGCAATTTAATTGGATTATTTTCAAGTCTTACACCAGAAACTAAGAACAACATTGATACAAGCAATTGAAATTTGAGGCTAGGTTCAATTTCCTGGCTATTTCCCAAGATTATTGCCTCTCTTAGGTGCACTCAGAGGGATTAATTTGACAGACGAACTCAAGAATGCTGTTCAGTATTAGAAGGATTCAAAACACAATTAATTCACAAATCATTCCTGAACGTTAATGAAATCTTTCCTATTAATGTAATATGGGAGTTAAGTTGATGGCATCAGAGAGTATCATCTTGCTGGTGTGGATCAAGTTATGTCCCTTGTTAGTTGTCAGAAAAGGAATAGTTACAATGAAGGGACATAAAATGGAGGAGGGATTGCAATAGATGCGTGGAGAGGGTCTTTGTGGATGCATTAGTCCTACTGAACCCTTGAGCGCTTGTCTGGTCATGGAATAGATTTCATATCAAAGAAAAACTACTTTCTAAATATAGTTAAAGTTTTTTTTAGTGCTTGAAGTGCTTTTAGTGCTTTAAGCACTTTTTTAGTGCTTTAAGACATTCACTGATTATATTTATCTCTAACAAAACCTTCAGCACTGAATTAAGATTATTGTTTAAGGATGTTGCAACTTCTTTAACCTTGGGATAAAACTTTCTCTTTTTATGTCGCTACAATACAATCTACTATTTTATTTTTTACTAATTAGGCAGATGAGCACTAGAGAATACATATTTGACATGACTCCTTGATAGCTGGTATAGTGTTTTAACTCTGGAAAATGCTGAATGATGTGCCAACATGAATAATCGATTTCTTACTCATGCTTGTATACACATCTATACACCATACACACTAGCAGAAGCCTTGCATCAGGCTTTCCAAGTCACCTATTTAAGTCATTAGGAAATTAGTTTTATGGACCATTGTTCACAGCTGCCTCCCCTGTATCTATAATATGAATAAGCAAAGGTCTTACATTTTTACCACTGTCAGAGGTGAAAGGCCAGAGCTTGGTCCATTAAGCTGTCTAACTCACAGTTATCACTCAACTTTCGATTCTGGATGAATAGCCTTGGGAAAATGCTTCTTCCTCAGGCAAGTAATAAGAGAAAGAAAATCTTTTTTTCAGAAAAAAAAAAGGCATTGTGGAACAAATGCAAGGAAAAACAGATAAAGAGAACTCTATTATAAGGCGTAGGGGATCAGTTTTGCTAACTTTACATGAATAGCCCCAGTTGCCTTTATGCACAGCAGGGTGCGTAGGAGGTGTTTCTTTATACTGATGTATAGAAAAACTCAATCTCTGTTTAGAAGACCAAAGAATGCAAAGAATCTAAAGTCAGAATGGAGGTAAATGCATTGATTTCAGTGGGTTTGCAGGGGATGAATTTGTTTTACTAAGATTGCTCACATGAATGATCTGAAAGTAAGTAATACAGGAAAAGATTCTGGAAACATGATTTCTTATTTAAATTCAGAGTGAATCTCACTGAATGTTTCCAATAAGCTTAACTAAGCTTAAATTGCACAAAATGGCCAGAAAATCATCAAAAATAAAAGAAATATAATAAATATTTCAGGTGAACAATCTTTAAGCTAACCACCATTATCATTAACTAGAATATAAAATCGATAGAATCCTACCAAAATCTGTGGGATTTTCCCAGTAAACCTGAGAGCAGAGTTGGACCTTTAGTGTCAGAGCAAAAAGCCAAACATGTTAAATAGCTATCTCAATTAATTATTTCACTTGTGATAATCAGTTGTCAACAATTATATTAATGAGGATTCTACTCAACCATAAAGAGTAAAACAATGAATTTACAAAGGCGGGGAACCTTCTATTGGCTTTGATGGCCAGTAACCTACTCAAAGATTTTTATCTTACCCAGCTGGCTTTAAAAATATGGAACTTGCCCCTGGCATTTCCTGTCCTAGGTCAACACGCTTGGTGAACTTCCTGCCTATCACAGTTCCAGCACACAGTTCCAATACAATGTCAGCAATGTGTTGGAACTGTCAGTGCCATAAGAGATGAACAGTGGAAAAAAGTTAAGTGTTTTTTCACAGCAAAAGTATGTGGAATCTTTTGCTTCTTTCTATAGTGTCATATGTCTTTTAAGTGAAGGATAGTTCAATGGGCTGTAGCTAGGGAGATGAGAGATATTTGGAAGTTGGTGCCATTTTTATTCTTCATTCCAGGCCCATGCCTTCCACAGCTACTCAGTGAAAAGTTCTGCAGGGGATCTTCATTGCAAAGCTACCTTTGTCTGAAATCACCTGGGAAGTGACTCTAGGATCCCAAGTGTTAGACGGATGCAATACTGGCACACTCATGAAGCTTGGAAGGCTATTTCTGCAGATAAGCCCTCCCTGTTGCTCTTTTGCTGTTTTCTCTGGCCCAGAGAGGTGGCAGATGCCCCAACCGTGGAAACATTCAAGGTCAGTTTGGACAGGGCTCTGAGCAACCTGATCTAGTTGAAGATGACCCTGGTCTTTGCAAGGGGGGTGAACTAGATGACTTTTAAAGGTCCCTTCCAACCCAAACCGTCCTATGGTTCTATGAAAGATTATCTTCTGTGAGAACTCTTGAATGGAGTGTCATTGAAAACTTTAAACATGAGCTTTATACACTAGTATACCTAGTTAGTCTTATTTTGTTTGGCTGTGATGTATCCAAGGGTTTGGGCTATTGTTATCATAAGGGGGCAATAACCTTACAGACATCTCTTTCATTTCGTGCCATATAATGTCAAGGAAGAAAACATGTATGAGCCCTCAACTGTACAGACTGAAACAACTTCACTTCTCCACTAATAAAAACGTTTGTTATCCTTTCATACAACTCTGTTGGTCTGACAATCCTGTTGTGACAGTGATGAAGCCCTTACATCTAATTGTGTGATGCAGTTTTATAGCGTTGGGCGTGCTGGGAAGACAAATTCTTTGTACTAGATCCTGCACACTGGGGAGCTGAGCTCAACTGAGGATGCAGAGAGCCTATATAATACAAGTTACTGCCAAATGATTAGGTCAGCAGCTGCCATGGAAGAGCACAACGACTGAACGTTGTCAACATTTGCACTATATAAAAGAGCATCTCTCAACAGTGTGCTGTACTGTTGTCTGTGTTACTATGAAAATGGAGTAGGAAGACCCTAGTCCTTCTGTCCCACCATGTTACGATTTCACACCACTGCAGCTCCACAGTGGCAGGAAAATGGCAGTTCTCAACTTTTTATTGTATTATACAGGAAACAACCTCTGAAATCCACTCCAGTTTTTAAGTGTTAAATAGGAGACTGTAGCGATTACTTTGGCACTCTAAAGAAACATGGCTTCCAGACAGCTAAAAGTAAAAGCACTTTGGCTTTTACACAAAGTCAAACTTGCACACTGGTGTTTTTACTCTTTGGTTTTAAGGATTTTCTGGGAGGAGAAAGAGTTGGATTGCAGTTAAGGGCTCAAATACAAGATATGGAAATTACCTGGGGGCAGAGCAACAGCTGGTGCAATTCCCCTGAGCCCAGAGATATCTGAGGTCAGCTACAGCTCAGCCTCTTGCTCAGCTCCAGCTACCTGGAAATGCAAAATCCCCCGTCAGCACCTTGTAGACTTGGGCCTCTTTGCTAGCTTGCCGCTCAGTTCTGCTGTACACTATCATTCCTAAGGCAAATTAGACTAAAGGTAAATGTTACTCCCTTCTTTCTCATCCCATTATTAATAGATGTGTCAAAAAATTCTGCTATATGAAAAAATTGATGCTGTATGAAAAAGTCCTTTCTCTCTTGGTATTATTATTTATGGGTATTTTTGCTATAAATTCTGAATTTTGCATGTGATATTGAGATACTTTCAGATATGCCATGTCTCTGTTATGTGACAAATAAAATTGCTTCTCTGTGGCGGTGCACCAATCAGCTCTTTTACTGTTCCAGCATAGTCTTAAACCATGTTTTTTTTAGGGGTGAAGAGCCCTTTCTAAGGGAGGCAAAAAAATAGTAAAAGTCATGAATTTTGACAATTTTATCAGCCCTGTGCTTCTGCAGAACAAATCCTCTTCTTATTGAGTACATCAAACCTTTCCAAATTAACTAAAGCTTTTGTTTTTAAAATTATTATATTCCCAAGTATCTTTTTAACAGTTTTGATTCCTTTGCAAGGCTGCTCAGTGCATCAGAAAATAAAATGACCGTGGCCAAAACCATAATACTAAACAATAACAATTTTTTTTTTTTGCCTCTAGCTTTCAATGTTCTTGTGCCTTGAAGGCTTTATGTGACCTTAATATATGGAAGCATATGGAAGGCCCTGTTCCTTTAAAGAGGAATACTTGCGTAATTACAATTAAGTGTGAACATAGAGACACACAACCCCAAGCCTAAATTTCATTGAAGGGACAGAAAACTTCATTAGTGTTTAGAAAGTGGAGATCCAGCACTCTCAAGGCAAAATTCAACTTTACTTGTGCATAGGTGGTCTGAGACTCAACAGCTTGCCTTCCCCTACCTGCAAAGGTTGAACGTTGAACACATTAAAACTAAACCCCAATAACTCTGCCTCTTCTCTTGCTGGGCCTTATCCCAAGCCTGGTAAGAATGGAAATCTTTTAGCAAGTTAAATGGTCTTTGGAGCTACTCTGGTACTCTTAATGATTGAACTAATTTTCCCTACACACGGGTGTGTATGGGCCACGTAACAGCTCAAGAGGGGCCCTTAACAAATTGCGTCCTCTGTTTACAGATGACATGTAAAGAAAATAGAAATATTTCTGTGCTTGTAAGGAGGAGGAAGTTGTTCTGATGACATGAAAGCCCTCCAAGGACCTGGCTTCTTTTGTTTGCTGAAAACACCTCTTAAAAACTAAACATAATAGTGATAACCTACTGTTATAAACACCTCCCCTTAATAAGCAGGGATTCATTTCCCCAGTGAAAAGGAATTTTCCACATGTTCTGACTTTGCATGTGAGAAGTGTCAATCTCAGATGCGCTCTTGTTCTCCTTGTTAGTGCAGAACAGCTGTTGATACTTGGCAGTTACTGGTTTGGGGAAGAGTCAGTGGAGATGACACGGTCTCCTAATCAGATGAAGCCAGCTGAGTTGCCTGGGAGCTGTTAGGGTGCCTTTTGCCAGGCTGGTTGTGGGAAATAACAAATATGTTTGAATAGTGAGTGTCTTTGTAGGAAGCAGGCCAGAAAACAGGACTAAATTCACTGGATAGCTTGTTTGCAAATAATTTGGTGGGTCCTGGTAATGCATAATGATGTGGACTTGAAGTGAGCTTATTACTAAAAGAAGGCAGCGCTTGATCCTTTTGCTGCAGTACCTGACACTGGAAATGATGCATGCATGGTGACTCATGACAATGCTTTTCATTGCCATATTACACCAGGATAAGATAGCAAAAATTTTTGTCAGTCCTACATTGAGTCCACCAAACTCATTCTAGCTGCTTCAAAACCTAGATATGAATCCAGGTCAATCAATCCATTGCACTAACCAAACTTCAAAGAAGCCTTTACTGAGTGTTTACGTTACATTTGACTTTGTTACTGAGTCTAATGCCATTATGGAAAAGATGAAAACAGAATAGACGTGACAGAGATAAAAATAGTTTGTTTGCATTTCTGGGGGAGAGCGAAAATTGCATTTAGATTACTTCTGATGGATCAGGAATGTTTCTGCAGGTTTTTTCACTGTGAAAACTGACAGATATTTCTATTTTAAGGCTGACACCGAAGGTGAAAAGCCGAGAGCTGTTATCAGGAGAGGAAGAGCTCACACAGCCTCTTCATAAACTGAATCATCAGAAAACTGTGCTGTGCATCCCACTGCATAATAATGAAGCTTTTAACAATGTTCATCTGATACTCTTCTGTGGTTATGAGACATATACAGCTCTACTTATAAATGTGCTCAGGACAAGTGGGAGTTCATCACCCCACCTTTGTCTAACTTGGTGTAATTGCTAGCCATAAAAGGGGTTCCTTGCTTTTTTCCAACTGCATTTACTCCATTTGGGACTGAGCCTCACTCTCCCATCTTTCTTTTTGTACAAAAGTCTATGTAATGTTCACATCTTGTTACTCTGTGACCTTAATTAACCCATGACAACATAGATAACCAAAGATTTTGCATGGAAAAAGAAACTATTTGCTCTGATGCTTTTCATTGGGTAGATGATGCCTACTCTCTGACAAGTTGGGTGGAAAGGGCAAGAAACAGGGGAGATCCCTAGCCTGTGTTGTCTCTCACAGAGAGTGGCTGTCACAGAGAGGAGTAGGACGTGACTTCGGCTTAAGGGGCAAATGAAAGGCAGCTCAAAAGGAGCAGGGAAGAGGCAGATGCTGGGACATATTCCCTGCTTTCAGGTTTATGCCTGGTGAGTTTTGCCTTAGCACCCCAAAGACAACATACAGCATATATTGCCTTCCCAGGCTGCAGTTCATCCTGGGGTAAGGTGAGTCATTGCAAAGTAAAGTGTTAGTTTGGGCCTAATTCATCTACCAACCTCTAAAAAAAAAACAAACCATGGTCACCAACCTCTAAAATAAATTGTCTCTTGCACTAAGTAGTTTAATGCTGCTTCAGAGCAGCTTTTTGCTGGCTGTTAAATTCTGCTGAATGGTTTTCACCCAGAGACTGTCCTCGTTTCAATGAGAAAAACCTTTCCCTATCCTTTGGGTATGTTTAACTCTGTCCCAAGGAGTACTGCAAATGCTTTTTGGAATTCAAAATATCAACCTGAATTAGAAAGAAACCTCCAGCACTTGATTACATCAAAATATCAATTATTAATAACTTTATCTCTAACCTTGTACATAAGTGCCTGATACATATTATGTGCAAAAAATGAAATCATTTTTCTAGCAGTGTACTTGAAACAAGTCCTGCAGCACAGTCTAGTTTTCAGATCACTAGTGTTTAAGTTCTATAAACCCAAGAGAACCTATAAAATGACATGTAATTAGAAAAGAATAAGTTTTCCAACCAGATGATTACTCTGATTTTCCTTTATTAAAAAGATGTAATCCTTTGGCTCTCCAGTGTATCTTGTTTTCATAGCTCAAATAATAAAACCCACATTAATGGGCAAACACATTTGTACATCTCTGGTGATTTGTGAATGGCTACATATTTAGTTGAACTGCTTTGTTCCCATTTCTACATACGTCAATAGGGAACAAGATTAAACCAATCAAGTACATAGAAAGTACACAGATACCTTTTTTGTGAGGACAATATACAGCTTTTTTCATACCTTGTAAATAAGCATGTACTTCGTATCTCTCATTCAGAGCTCGGGTGACAGAAGCAGTAGCCTTCTACAGAATGTAATTTTTCTTTCAAGGAAAAGACAGTGGGAAACTATTTCAGCAGGGTGATTCTTTTTTTGAAGAGCTTGACTAGGGCTCTTCATAGTTTGTTATATGTCTTTTTTTTTCTTTCTTTCTTTTTTTACTGTTCATGTTACAAAGTTCATGTGATAGAAAAGACCTGAATTTCTGCCTTTTTCTAGCTACGCGAAACTGGTGTATTTCTGCTATAGGTGATGCCACTTGCCTCCCAAACGTTATTGACTTCAGTGGTTGCACCCACAGTGGGGGTGCTCAGGGCACGTGGCATCCTCTTCTGTGTGACTGTGCACCACTGAGTGTGTGCAAGCAGGTGCTATAAAGGACTCAACGTATTCGCTGACTTCAATGAGATTTACTCATGCTCAGAGGTTTCCTTGTAGGACTAAGCCCAAGGATTTGAGTATATATCATTTAAATCCTTCTTTTTCACAGCTGAGGTACTTAACAAGGCAAGTTTCTGCTGTAGAAAGTTGAAAACAGAGTCAGCCTAAGGAACTGCTGCTATGCCTCTTGCTTCTCTCTGGGTACAATTGACTTATCCTTAGGAAAAACTGACTGCCAACTACCAGGCAGCTCTGGCTTAGATTTTGTTCATAACCTGGGAAAGTTGTTAATTCTGCCTTAATATTTCTCTCCCCAGACTATTAGTTAATATAGTGGACACATACAGCCTGAGCCCACCAAATAAATAAAAACAGTGTGTGGTGCCAAGTACTACATATTGTTTCTTCTTTGCATGAAAGAAATGCGTGTGTACTTTAATTTAAATAGAGCTTTGCAGAGATTTCCCATATGGTTCCTGACACTAATAGGCATATAGTTTTGCATGGTTTCTCAACTTTTCATATTTTATTGAATCTAACCAGTCGTATCTATGTCCATAAGTGGCTTGCCTCATCCATTTTTTTTTCAGTGGGTTTTTTCCCTTACTATGAACATGTTCAGTTTATTTGATTGTACCACTTCCTCCTCTTTAAACATTAGCGTTAAGACTAAACATGTTGAATATATCTGACAAGACTGCTGGATGAAAATGTAGAATAATGTAGTAAGCACTGCTTTTGTTTGGTTACCAGTCATGAAACAGTTCATTTGCCCACTCCTTAACTTTATTTCTCCTTGTTACAAAAAAACCCAACAACCTTAAAAAAAAACAACCCACAAACAAATCAAAAACCACCCCACCCCAAATTTCGCATGACCTGTCTGTAGAAGCTAGCTAGTTTGCAGTCTACGAAAGCTGTGATTTTCCCTGTCTGTTTCTCCTCAGTTTACTGTGGTATGTATCAGCATACATTCTCATAGCATCTGTGACACCCTGAACACTATGGAGTTGACTCAGAGTCTGCTGTCACCTCAGTTTTCCTATTTTTATAACTTTCTGTATCAAATAAAGCTCATATCAAGAAATATACTACCCTGGAATTATGACATCTTTTCTCTAAACTAATTTTGTGAAAGGTAACTTAGTGACACACAAAGAGGTGAGGGATGCACAGAAACGGTGTGTAGGAGTTAGCACACCTTGTAGTGATTGGAAAGGTCTGAATGGTTGTGCCTGTAGTAGGGGGGGGGGAGGGGGGTGTGTTTCTCTGGTTTGAGAGAGAAGACAGATTCTGTTGGCCTCTGTGTTCAAAAACTTAGAAGTTAAGATTTTGTAGAGGATGGTGGTTTCTTTGTGAAGAAATTAAATGGGAAGGAAAAAAAACCAGGAAGGCTAGAGTGTAGCAGTCGGGTGGATGAAGGTAGGAAGGATTTCCCATCAGACCATTAAAAATGAATTTGAGTTCCTGTTTTGTTCATGCTTGCTTCATTTCAGTGGCTTCAATATACTGTGGGGAAGATACGGCTCAGTTAAAGGTTCAAGCTTTTTGCATGTTATGCTAAAGTGATAGCACTCTTCACGTACATATTTTCAGGTGGCACTAGTACTGGAGGCAGACCTTTCCTTAAACAGCATAGCAAATTAATCTTGCCCTATTGCAATATATCTGCATGTGTCTGCATAGACAATATTTTGCTATCTGTCTGGTCTGCACAAACAGGTCAGAATTATTTTTACACTGAGGCCATCCTGAAAAAATCATCACTCTGTTATGGTAACATTTTTGTGTGGGAAATCATGCTCTATAAAAATGTAAAGGACAACGGACTTTGTTTTCTCATTTTCTGTTTCATCAGAACAACTGCACATCACCAGGAAAACCAGTAATCGTGTAACAGCCAAAGATTTTTCCCATCCAGTAGGAAATGCTCCCTGACCAAGTTCTGCTGTCGCCTTCATATGCAGGCACCTTTTTTCCTTTTTTATTCAGTCAAATCCTTAAGGAAAGAGAAATGGTTCTGAAAGTTATTCGTTCAGAAAGTACTTTGGTGACCTTTAAAATACATAGACAAGCATGGGTAGAATATTAATCCCCAAAATGTTGCAGCTGTCTTTGAATGTGGGGTGCGTTTTAACCAGAATATTATTTTGTTTTTACTTCTGATACTTTAAGCTTTCCTCAGAAAATAATTGATGTCTTATGCTCTATCTGAACTGACTGTTCTCAAACGTACATACAGTATATTTGCCAAAATTGAGTTACAGTCCAATATTTTGTCCCATTTGATTGTGGAGATACAGTGAATGTGTAGCCTGAAGGTCTCTTAAAAAGTCTTTTCTTTGATCCTGCTTTTTCTTTAAGGCAATGATAAGTACTCGCTTCAGTACTTACAAGGGCAATCTAGAGAATTACCACTACATGGAGTATGAGGAAACTTTTGAGGAGGGAATGTTTTTAGTTGATAAAATATCATACACACTGATACTGTTCAAAGAAAGTGTCTGTTAGATCATGTAAGAAATAGACTACAGGAAAAAAAGCTCTCCAAATATAAGTACCTCTCTGATCTTAGAAGTAGGAGTCATATCTGCCTTTATCGGTGCCCATTCAATAGCTTCTTTATTCTGCTGACCAAGGGCTTGTGAAAGGCTGTTTTCCCCTTTGGGTTCTGGAATTGCTCCAAATTTAAACAGGGCTCCAACTGAAAATACGGCAGAATGTGAGCAGAAAAGACTGTATTGCTCCAAACTGACATTTTAGTGTTAATCTGTTAGGGCTGATCAGCTGTTTTCTATTGCTGAGAAAAGTCCAACTGTTGACCAGAGAGGATAAGAGGAAGAAGAAAGGGGGGAAGACCCTCCAACTTTTGAAAAATAGATTCAGAAGAGAGAAAGAAAAAATTAAAGTACTAAGCATGCTATGGAGAGTGTACGCTGTCCATCTTGAATGTTCAAACTGTCTTCCAAACAAGGAGGTTGTTACCCATTCAAGTGAGGAGCGATAGCTGGGAGCTTGCTACATCCCCAGCAGAGCTTCTCCATAAGGAGAGCTGCAGGGATGTGGGAAGGTGAAAAGAGACGCAGTCTATCAGGGCCTCCTGAGTAACCTTGGAAACTGCCAGTGAGCCTCTCCATTCCTTTTTCTTTTATAAATAACTAGTGTATTTGAGCCCTGTGCAATGTGTTTCACGGCTTTCTCTAGCTGCTGAAATGACAGATGATTATTTCTTAATGAAGGAGACTTTTCTAGGCAATAGGCTTGACTCAAGTGAACCTGAAACCTTTTATCAGGATGTCACCCTTGTCTGGGAAGAAACTTAATTACCGCTGCAGAATGTGTGAAAATCAAGGGCTCTTTTGCCTTCTAAATCACAAATGTTGGGTCCAGGCTAGACGGCAGCACCTTTACCTGCTGCAGTCTGGGACAAACTGTTAAGTTTGAGAAAGCTCTTCAGCTCTATGAAAATACAACACATGTGACAGTAAAAAAATCCTGCATGGATGAACCTATCCTGCAGGTAGGACAGAACAGCCCTGGTTGTTTTGCCCATTGCACCATCCAGGCAAGGACTCAGGGCTCCCAGGAGAAGTCTGTTTTTTCCTACTTCTGTACAAAGTGCTTCATTTTAAAGTAACAACCAGCCCTTGCTGATGGCTCCTCTGCTCACTGGTAAGAGAGAAACAGGGGTCACTTGCTCTTTCAAAAATTAAGTCATTTCTTTCCTCCTTCAAGTGTGTTACTTTTATGAGGAAAAACAAAGCCACTTATTAAAATTACTCTAGCAGCACTCTTTAATATGCCAATTTATCATCATTACTGGCAGTATATGGGATTTGTTATTAACAAGACGTCACTGAAACAACGAAGGCAAGAGGCTGATTCTTAGGACTTATCTTGTATACCTTGCAAAGAAAAAGTAAAGAGGTAAAACATGAAAGCAGACCCACATTTTAATTAAAAAAAATTATTCTTATTTTTAAAAAAGTGTACTTTTATTTTAATGTGGAAAACCAGTCAGTTTTTACATCATAGTCTCTTTGATTGTACTGTGGCTGATTATGCAGGATTTTAAATACAAAGTTGCATTTTTTGGCTTGAACTGATTTTAACAGCTTAGTGCTACCAATACTATTAAGCAGAAGAGTCTCCATTCCCCTTTGCTTAAAGCAGAAAATCGACAGAAAATCCAGCCAAAAAAATTGTTTTCTGTTTCTACATGGCCACAGTTTTCCCACATTCGAAGTGGAAGTGCACCTCCTTTCAGTAGCATAAATAGCATGATAGTTGCCTAAACCAGATCTGTATGGGTGTACAAATATTTGCAACTGTGTGTGAGGTCCTGACTACTGCAAAATACGAATGTGTGAACACTGGACAGATGTAAATGTTTCCCCACAGTGATTTACACCGTCTTCTTGCCCTCCACAGCAGTGATCTTACTGGTTAATCCAAATTACTTACTTCTGAGGTAAGCAATCAGAATTACAAGTTCTTGCACTTTGAGTTTTGGGATATTTCCTCTCCTTCCCACTGATCCAAGTGTCTGCAAACCTTATCCTTCCTTTGAAGAAAGAAAAGCACTGGTAACGAGAAGCTTGGAGAAAGTTTAAACCAAGGAACCAAATTAAAATGACCTGGAATTTATCCTTTTACAAAACCTTTTGAGATGGAGGACATATGGTATGTTTTATTGTTTAGAGCTGGTGGTACTAGTAAAGTTCTTCTGAGTGGAGGATGCAACAAGCAATAGGGCTGTGAAGTCTTATCCTTCAGCCTTCACTTTCAGAAGAGCTGTGAGAGATCCCTTGCACCCCTGGTCTGAAATGATCAATAGGAAGTTCCCATCTGCAACACTTCCATGTTTCCCATACTTGGTGCCAGACTTTGCCTGTTTTGGCTTCCTTTCGTAACTTCTGTCTTAAATGTCCTTTTATACCATTTTTTATTCTCTCCTCCAACTTAGTTAATATAATCACCTCTAGTCATACAAGCTGAAGTATCTCAGCAGTGTCAGTGGATTTTTTGTCTTGCCTGTTTCAATGCACTCTTTCTCACTGGAATAGTCTGTAGGACTCCTGCTTAATACTGTGGCTACATTCACGTGTGTGGCCGCTTACATAGCAGTGCTCAATAGTCTGTGCAGAAAGCCCGTAAGATGTCTTTGAATAAGAATAATGTATTAAAGGATTATTTGAAGAGAGAAAGGAGGAAATATGGAGTGACCTCTCGCATTTTCCAGAGATTGATGCTTAACATAGGTGGCACTGCAAGACCCAGTTGTGACAAAATCTGTCATATTGTGTATTTCCTATGTTGGCTCATGTCCTGTACCAAAAAGCAAGGATGAAACAAAATCTTTGTCTGAGCTGTGCATAAATTGCAAAGAGGTGGAAGTTGGATTGTAGCCGGGCCATTCAAAGAAATTATTATATGTTTTCAGTTTGTTTGGCTTCTTTTCTGTTTCCTGACTCTCTTTTCCTTTTCCTTATGGAAGAATATTAATATAGTATCCTATATGTTTCAGGGATATGTTTCATTATATCCTTAATGTTTCAGGGATTGTAAATGGTAGGACTGTAATTTCTCTATTCGCTGGAAAACACTTGTGCACTACAAATGCGAACCGAAGGTCCTCTATTCCATGGAGATCATCCTCTTTTCTAACTTGATATCTGGCGCTTTTTTCTTTCCTTTAAGCAACAATCCAGTAAAGGACCGATGTAATTATCAACATATTAATGGTAGTTCCAAAATGCCTTAGATGACTTGGCAGCAATGTACCTTATATGTGGAAGAGGTTCCTATTGTTTTAACTGTTCAATTCTGTTTCTAATAAGCTTGTTTAAATGCTCAAGGAGAAGCAGTACCACATTGTTCTCTTCATCTTCCTTCAGATGCCTTGCAATAACAACAAAGTAACATTTCTGAAACTGGATAGGTCTGAATATGTGTTAAAACTTACAAAAGATCTCAGTAGTCACAATGCATGGCCTGGCTATTTTATGAATCAACAGCAGGGAGCTACAGGACACTCTCTTTTCTGTTAAAAGTGAATTAAAGCAATGGCTGAGAAATTTCTCTGGTACCAGACAGCATAGTCCTTTTGTAGTCAATACAGATGCTCTAGCTTCTAGCTGTCTATGATATGAAACTTTTCAGCTTAAGGACGTAGGTATTAAGAGCTCATGAAACAACACCAGCTGTGCGGTTGGCTTTTACACCTAAACTGTATGAATAGCAATAGTATTTCAATGACAGGAAACAGCGTTTTGTTAAAGCAGGCTGTTGATTTTAGAAAGAAATGCCAAATGCTTAGGATGCACTTCATTAATTAATAAGCAGTGTTTGTATCAATCTGTGACTAGAGCTTGGGACCGCACAGCACGAGCGTTTGTATCCCAATTGCTTTATTCTTGTAAAATCAGGAAGAAGTAAAACAAGGCTTTTGCAACTCCCATTAGCTCACACTCAGCTTGAAAAGGCTTCCAGACAGGGGAAAATGCACATTTCTCATTTTAGAAAGCATAATGTCTATGTTCATTCAAATCAGTTTAAAATATTGATTGTGTCAAAATACGTTACATATGTTATTGTTACTTACAACAGGTGAAGATTAAGTAGAATTACCAGGAGACAGATTATGAAGTTTTTCTGTCAAGAATTAGTACTTATACTGGACTTCCCTTGAATTTCCTTGCAATTACACATAGACTTCTCCAAAGCATAAACAAACCCCACCTTCTGCTGCTGCAACATTCAAAGTTACCTGAGAGTCATTCTGCTCCTTGCTTTCTGAGCATCATTTGCTTCCTTCTTTCCTTGGCAGTGCAGGAGGGTATTAAGTGAGCAGTTGGGGGTGAGTGAGATATCTTTGTGCTCATGTACAAGGATTTGGAGCAAGATCCAAACTCTGCTCAGGGCAAAGCCTGAGTAAAATTTGTCCAGAGGGATGAAATGTTTGAGCTTGGTACTGGTGCAGTCTGAGAGCAGCTGCTCAACAGACCCTTTCTCTCCTTGCAAACAGGATGCTTTGGTATAGAATTCCCCAACTGGGTTCCTTTAGCCTATTCTCAAACTTGCAGTTAATTATTATTCTTCCCTTAAGACATGTAGTGTGTGTATGTAGCCTCCACACATTTTGCTGCAGCAAGACCCTGACTCCTGTCAAAGGATGACCTAGATCTTGGAAGTTTGCCTGTGAGCCCTCTCATTCCTCTTTGCATAAACCCAGAATAAGGTGCTCCTGTTTAAAAGATTCTGGTCTTACCTTGGGATGACCAAGCAGAACAAGTAGAGTTAACTACCTTCCTGGATCAGGACTGGTACCTGGAAAAGTAATGCTTTTGGTGTTTAGGGCTTACCTGGGCAGAGCGTGCTCTGAATTGAATGGTAGTTTTGCCTGGCCAGAGACTACAGTGGTGAGCCCAGGATGCTCAGGCTTGCGTCGCTTTCAGACAATGCTGCAAAAGTCAGGGGGTGGGTACAGCCACCAAATTCTGATATATCTATCTATATATACTGAATTGTTATATGTACATATTCAGTATGTAGCCGCAGACAGCAACATCTTGTGCTGACAGCTCTGCTATGACGTAGGTACCTCTGGAGTGGACTAAATCGCTGAAGACAGATAGAATGCTAGCTCTGCACATCCTGAATCATGTGGAAATGCCTTGGTTTAAAATAAAGGTGAGGGGCGGGAGGGGGTGCACACACAGAAGACCGTAATTTCTTCTAAGACAGTTGCACACTGTCTTATACCCACACAGATTTTTAGCAGTAATAGTCTGCATATAAATGCAATCTAGTTAGCTAAAAATCCTCTCTTTGATTGGGTGCAGGGGGCACTACCAGGGGAGATGCTTGACAGATTAAAAAAAGTATTCTAACACTCCCCTCCCATCACTATCATTGTGGGCAGTGAGAACTGCCTGCTCTCAGGTTTTAGCTATGTCAAGTTACCGTCTTTTCATAATTACATTGGAATTACAAAGTTTAAAACTATCTGTGAGAAATGCGAGAAGTAGAAGGTCTTGCAGTAACGAACAGAGAAAAAAAGTTCATGCCAAGGACATGTTTCTCTAACTTTTTGGGACAAGCTACTTGACTTTCAATTTTAGTTTTTGCAGTCTGAGATGTTTAAGCTTTTAGTAATCCTTAAAGATGAAAAAAAAAAAAAAAAAAAAGAAGAGAGGGAAGAAAATCCCCAAATTTTCATCATTGTGTAAAAATCTGACCTTGTCATCTGATTACAAACTGCAAATAAGTGGGCTGTAGAAGAGGTGTCATCTTCTTTGTAAATCATGTAATTTGAGGCTTTCTTTCACTCTATCACAGTAAACCAGGCATGCAATTCATTCTTTTGTTTGGACAGTTGGTCTTCTACTTAAGAAGCAGGTGACTATTTCTGCACCAAATGGTTCTCCTTTTGTGTATCTTTCTACTCCCTGTGAGGTTAATACATATTGAAATGGAATATGTCTGTGCCCAACTAGGAGAGCAAATAACACCGGAACAGAGGGAACAGTAAAGGGAAACAGAACAATTGCCAAAGAAGCTCATCCTTAGCATCGATGAGATACAAAAGGATACAGCAAACCGGATTGAATCTCCCTGGTTGAGCAGCAGCTCACTACAGTCCGAATGACTTCTGGGGTTAGTCTTGTTGGACTTTACAGGGGTGGGCATATGTTACATATGTGTATAAATCCAAAACAGAAATCAAAACAAATGTAACGAGAATTCGAGAGTAATGCGCTCCAACGTGTCTGGAAGGCAGCAGGCATGCTGCGCCCCCATTAGTCATTCCACAGGTGTGAAGTGATGCTGCATATGTATTCTGGCTTGAAAATGGGTACGTGATAAGGAGATAATCAGATCTCTGGAAAGGTCTAAAGTAATATGCTGTGAATAAACGTGTGTAAGATGTTTTATTTTTTTTTTATCCTAAATTCTCTAATCCCCTTATGATTGTCAAATTGCTAAGTGTCAAAGTATATGAGATGTTATTGTTTTAGAGAGGAAAAATTTGAGTTCCCACAGGTATTACTTGACTTGCCTCAGAGCAACAGCAGTAGCCTGGGCAGTGTAAACCGCGTCTCCTAACTACCTGGCGGAATGTGTTGTTCAAGTTGGCGTTAACGGTCTGGGATGAGCTACGTTGCATACGCATTCGGGACCTGACTATTCACTAGTTGAAGAAGGAAACAATAACAGCTTGTGTGCATCTGTGCTGATGTTCCTCTCCATAGGCTTGCTTCTCTCTCCTCAGTTCAGATATACAAAAATATCCATTGTGATCTGGTCATAAACTAACACAGATTAATATTAAAGAATTATGCCAGGAGGAAAACTTGCCTTTCATACTTAATGTCATTCATTGAAACCACTCTCTAGTTCATTCTTTTCCTTTGTTTATTTGTCATTGTCTTTTGCTCCACCATTTGTTTTACATGAATGTTGTTTAACATGATGATGCTGTTTTCCGACCAGTGGAAGGGTGTAGCCTGGGCTGAAATGCTGGTTCCAGGATTACTGAGAGTTCATAGTATGCGTCATTACAGAACAATATGAACGGGAACAAAGACTGTTACAAAACTAGCAAGTGAATTGCCCCTCCCTCCCGATGCCTATTCAAAAAACAACTTTGGAAGCGTAAATTGCATTTGAAAGGGGGGAGAAGGAGAGGGGAAATGTAGGATTTAGAGTAGATAAAGTGGCATGTATGGTCTGTAAGAGTCCCCATTCTGTGGAAGCTCTTGCACAGTGGGGTGTCTTCAGGGTAAATGAAATACATTGAACTTTGTGCAGGCTGAAGTAAACCTCTTAACATTATTTGAGACTCTTTTTGTGACTTAATTTTTGACTTTTTATTTCACCTTTGAGTAATATGAAGAGACCAGAATCCTCACAGAAAAATCGGTCATATAAAGTATAGACAATTTCTCGAGATTCTTTTTTGTTTTATAAATACAAGCAAGGTTTATATGAGCTGCAGCATCTTGTCTCCAGCTCTATCAGACTAATAAACATGCAAAGCTTTTGGAGCAAAATCCTTCAATTTGATGTCTTTCAAAAATTCATGTTGCTAGTATGAGACTCGGGTATTAACTCTAGAAATGGAGATGCAAAAGGATATTTTTTAAAAATCTGATTAACAGCATGTGAAGATAAATGTAATTATAACATGACAGCAACAAACTACAAAAAAACCTACAAAACAAACTACTAAAACCTACTAAATTTTAATAAAAATTAAAAGAGAGGAGGGGGGAAGTTCTGGCACGAATTTCTGTACTGTAAACTCTGGGGTTTCCATCTGCTCTCTGCTTACTGATCCCTTACTTGTTGTGAGCACTGGGCCAGGAAGGCACCAAGTGTTGCTCATTGCAGGAGCGTTTGATGGTTGCCAGGCCGTCAGGTTATATTCCACAGAAAGAGATTTAACAGTCCTCTACATGAGGTTTCAAGGGATGTTTTCAAATGCCCCACTTGGTCTCTTTAGTGATCTGTACAGTGCAGGCAAAGTGACGATAAAAACTCAAGTTATGAAATAGTGAATCTGAAACTCCCTGTAACAAAATACAAACCAGTCAATTGTAACAGCCATGAAAAGGAGGAAGATAACATCTACCTTTGGAAGCTTCAAAAGCTGGGGTTTTTTACAGTTATTTGTATCTGTAGCCTTCTGCAACAATTCCTGCTCTGCTGGTGCCTTTATGATGGACTCCTGGTTTTCTCCTTCTCACTGGGCTCAGTTCCATGCTGAAGAAGCAGAGAGAGAAGGCTTGCATCTCTCACAATCACCTTATTGCTCAAATATATATTGGGATGGCAAAAGTCTAACTCACGGCAGCAGCAAAAGGCAGTCCTGCTTGGCCACAAGCTCTAGATACTGCTCTAATTTAACAGTGTATAGCATCAATCAGAATTAGGAATAAGGAAGTACTCCTTATTAGTAGAGTGTAACTATGTTAGATGGATTACAAGGAGAGTTAAAAATAGAAGAAAGAATTAAAACCCAGATATAGGATAAAGAAGTTGAAAGGGAAAGCACAGAAACAAGAGATAAGCATGCAAAGGGAGCAGATTCAGAGAGAAGTCAGTCTTCCTAGGTCTAAGTTAAACTACCAGGAAAAATCCCTAGGCCACAAACCTTCTGTGATAAGCAGCCAAGAGCAGGTTCAAATACCTCCTCTAGTTTTTTGGAGTGGTCTCCTGAAGTGGTACAAACCTTTGTATATCCATGGAGCCTGTTTTATTGGCTGCACATTCAACACAGGTTCCTGTTAAATGTAGTCTTTGAGAGGGCTACTTGAAGAATGGGTTTCTGTCGTTCTTTAACAGGTACTGCACCAGCAGTCCATGCCACTTTGAGAATTTACTCATGTGATCGTAAAGTTTTACTCCTTTAAAACAAGTCATTTTGGAAAACACTCGGAGGCATCCAAAGTAACAGCAAACATCCAAAATTGTTAATGGTATTTTTGTGGGTCTGTTTACCTGGGTGACTTGTAGTCTTTGTTCCTTGCTCATTTGTTATTTACAAAAGGTGTCTGCTTCACTTTTCCTTTGGAAATGGAGTCTTACGGGTCTGTGGTTTCTTACTTAGTGAGAATAACTGCAAAAAAGTGAGCTGTTAGGCAGCTGTAATACAGCAGCTGGAGAGGAGGAAAGACCCTCCTAATAATGTTGGTGTGCCTGTGTTCAGCTCAGAGGACCACAGCTTCTCCAGATGTTTAAACTGCAAATAAAAGTCATGAGGGTGGCAGGGAGGCACAGAAAAGGCTGCTTTTCTGATCATCCTTTCCCATGATTAGGGATCTGAGATCATGACAATCCCTCATGCTTTCAAAAAAAAGACAAGAAAACACAACTTTTTTCTTGGTTATTTCCTAATCAATAACTGGTCATTGAAATGGTGGACCTATGTACTTGTCTTGATCTTTCTTTGTAAGGAGCAGGTCTGAAGGGGAGGGGGTGGGTGTGAATCTTCCAGTGCACACCTTCTCTGTCCAGCTGTGTCTCAATGCAAAGTTATGACTATAGGTCTCTGGATAACTTCCTAGTATTTACCAATCTACTTCAACCAGAGTGATATTTTGGAGTGGTCCCCCTGCTTCGTTGGGCTGCTGAAAGGAATTATTTCCCCTACAAGCCTTGTGTTGCTTCATAAATACAAATATTCAACTTCAATTGCCTGTAAGTTATTCAGGGACAGGAAAAAATAAGGTTGAGTAATTGTAACTTTCATTGAGAACAAGTGTTGAAGAAATTAAGTTTTACGGTGCTGAAAAACATACACGTTTATAGTAAAAGTGTGATTGTTAATTCTTAAATTTGATTGCAATTACCATGTTACCCTATTACAACATCAAGCATTGTTTCATTTCAATAAGCCACTTTAGGAGACACTTGCCAAGATTAGAAATGAGCAGCTCTAAGAAAATGGAAAACTGCCTTTACCTGGTGATTGCCTTTGTACTGTGCTTCCTCTAGAATGAGATTTTACTACTAAAATGAATGTTCAGTCATTTTCCAAACACAGTTTTAATCAGGTGTTTGTTGTGCAGATTTTGCCTGGTTTTCTTATTAGCCGTGTCTGCAGACTTTCTGTTGTTATACAAGTCAGCTGAATCCCTTCATCAAAGAGTTTTCATTAATGTTGTTGAAAAATCCACACAAAACAATAACCTTCTCCTGAGTCCTTGTGAGCTTGGACAACAGCTTGCCTGCAAATCTATCCAGTGCAAATGAATTTCAGGGATAAACAGCAAAAGAAAACATAGTGGGCGTTAACAACAGTAATCATGCCTTGACCAGGTTTCCTGAGTACAAAAAAAGTCACTTCAAGGAGAAGTTAATGATCCTTCTGTATTGACCTTCTCAGACAAACAGCTGTTCGCTCACCTAATGATCAAACTACCCTGTCCCTTGATTTACATTTGGGGGGACATTCTCTATCCTGGGCACCAGCTGTTACTGTCATCAACTACTTCTGTGGTGTACTTTCTGGAAAGCCAAATGAATACAATTATGTTTCCAGATAGCTACTGAAGCTGAATATTGAACCCCGGACTGCACTTTTTTTAATTCCTATGCATTGGCTTTGTTTTTATCTTATACTAACTGTGTAGTGTATAACAAAACCCTGTGTAATTCTATAGCTGATTTGCAGTGCTTTAAGAAGTTAACTATTTGCTTACTGGACTTGACAATGTCCATTGCCTCTGCAAAACTAATACAGGTTTCAGAGAGATTGCTCCGCTGAATTTCATCCCTCCTAGAGGTCAGCGTGGCCAGAGTGGAGGGAGAAAAAGGCCGAGATGGGGGGCCAGGGACACTGCAGCACTGGCCACAGCAGCCCTTTACAGTAGCTAAGGGATTGAGGTAGAGTTGACTTTCTCATCTGCTGGAAGTCCATGCTGGGCTCCAGGCAGACTCCAAGGACAGAGTGCCACCTATTGAAACACCACTGCTGAAGAGCGGTCTGCAGAGATGTGTAAAACCGGTGGAGGCTGGGGTTTAGGTAGTAGTAGTTGGGTGAGTTAAAAGAGACCCAGGCCTCCACAGGTCTATTACTTTTAGATTTTTTTTGAAGATCTTTCTATCTGCCTACTCACTTTTCCCGGTATATCATTACTATTGCTTGTGCGGACAGCATTGGCCTGGCAACAGACTTTTATTTCAGGGAGCAATGTCGTATAGTCCAGCTATGAAAAAGATGCCATCAAAATCTGCTAACTGGTCTGAAAACAGCACCAGAAACAAACTGCCTTCTCAGAAGAGAGGGGCCAACTCCTGTGATGCCACTTCATACGTCAGATCAGCACTGATTTTTTGCAATAAATGTATTAGCCCACATTAAAAGGGCTAATACATAAAACAGCACTAGGTTTTGTGTAGGTGCATCTGGAAATCCTGCCTTGCTGTTGTTGGGCTATGCCATTTGGGATGCAGTATGATGGACTCCTGAGGTAAGCTGAAGCACATGATGGCAGTTGTGGTATGGCAGGGCAGAGACATCACAAGTCAAGAGACACAGATTGTAGTATGAACCTGCACCAAAATATGAGGATAGGCAAACAGCACTAGACTAAAAATTGATCATTGGCAAAGGAAGTAGCTTATGAAACTCATAAGTTGCACAATATTGGTCCTAGGAAATCAGAATTTGGCATGATCTGGTCATTCCCTTTCATAATTTGAAAGGAAAAGAATAAGATAAATTTTATTTCAAATAATCTGTGATTTGTTTCACTAAAAGTTTGTTGTGTTTTCATATCATTGTATGATTACTTAAGATTACCTTGCACCCAGCACCCTTTAACGTATGATGAACTTGGACGTATTTGATTTTATTACTGTTAGAGAGGCTGAAATTTTCAGAAAGGGAACTTACTAAGTATAACAAAACAAAGTAGCTGAAGCCAGTCAAATTTTTTCGAAGGAGATAATCCTCTGTTGCTTTTAAAGATGGCTTGTCTACCCTTCCGTTTCCCTTACTAGTATAAGTGAGACTAAACACATTTTACTGTATATTACCTGCAAATATCTAGCACAATTACACCTATATTATCTTGCCTCTTCTTTTGCTGCCTTTGCTGTTGCCTTTTGGATAATGACTGAAAGATTATTTTATGACTTGTTTTCATTATACTTGGTGCTATGCAATGAATCAAGAAAGAGTATATTTATTCAGAATCTGAGACACCCAAAGTAGATGATAAGGGAAGAGAGAAGAGCATGAAATATGGGGCAAAAAATATATGCTTCAGAATACATAATGACATGAAACTTGGTAAGACCATTTTAAGTTACAGAGGGATCAAAACAGAGAACAGAAATGCCAGTTAAAACATTAATCCTTGAAATAACTTTATTATTGACAAAATTATCTCAGGCATCAGCATGCCATATAATTACTGCACTGATAACTACTGATCAACATTTTGGAAACACGTTAGTGAAAGAGCAGTAGTGCTTACAGCAGACTGAGCGTGAAGGATGTATGCCTTTAAAAGCAATAGCAGGCAATGCACACACACACACACACACACAGAGCCTCTAGACTGAGGTTCAGTATAAATTAGAAAGTGATCAGTTCTGAATCATATGATTTCTCTTGAGGTCTTGCAGGATTTTCACCATCAACTGTACTGACAGCCAAACTAGGCTGTCTGGAAAGCTGTGGCACTACAAGAAATTTGCCTGCGATGTTTATTGTTTCTGTTGTCTATTTTTATAAGAAAGGATCCTATGAAAAGCACCCTGTTAAATATATAGAATCAGGGCTATATCTTTAGCAGGACAGATCTGGTACTAGATAAAGTATCCTACAAGCTTACGTTTGTAGATCATTTGCAAACTAATTTTTGTTTCTCCAGTTTCTCTAATAAATCACCAATATTTGATAAATTTATTGATTCATATAGGTCATTTGCTATTGATTTTGGCCACACATCTGTTTGCTCTCCAGTGACTGTTTGTTCCCAGGTACCTTGAAATGTCGTGCTCAACTTCATGCTGCCCCCCGGTTGGGTGTCTGACACTTCCTTCACAGGAGACAACAAATACTAAATGTGAATGATAAAGATGAAGCAATGAGTGTGAAATCACACACATCCAGCATCTGTTTGGAAGTGCCCCTTTTGCTTGACTCTTTGTAGAAAGTCCCAAAATTTAAGAATGGTGAGGAATAGGTCCTGCTTTGTACCCTTATTAGCTGTGTTTAATAGGCTTCTCGTAATGGTGACTCATTGCCACATCGATCATTGCTGACCTTTAATCCAGCTACGCAGTATGCAGATAGATAAGTATCTCTTGAGAAGGCCAAATGGCAGGCTACTTCTGTATTAGGGCATGTTTTCCTTATCTGCTGTGTCCTTTTAAAAAGAATTGCTACAGCGATAAGGAACCACATTCCCCGTTGCCACTCTTGTCTTCCAAGTAAACGAGATGAATTAAGAGATGGGATAAGCTTTCCAACATTACCACACATACAATTGTTTTTTCTGTGAATCTGTATAATCACCATACAATTACAGTTTATCCTACAGGATTATAAGAAGTCCTACTTAAGTCAGGGGAGGGGGAAACAGGATGTAGGTAGGTTAACCAACGCATTTTTTCTTAAAAGGTATAATTTTCGTGTTAAAATTATTTAGTTTTATAATTGTATTAACAAGTAAATGGGAGAGTTTAGTCAGTCATCTAAGCTCCTGAGGGAGCTTGGGGAAGAGCAGGGGGCAGGGAAATCACAGACCTGAGATAGCATGGGAGGATGTTGGCCCACTGGCTTCAGTATCCTCTTCTAAAGATTTTGTTTAGTTAGTGGACATTGTACCATTCATGGAAAACTGTGAAAAGCCAGTGTCTGCATGTGCTGGGCTGTCACCAGCTTTCTCTTGCCTGGCTCTGTCTGTCTCCAGTGGCCTTATCAGCCTCAGTGCAGTAACTATGCTCTCTTTCTTCCATGAATTTGGGAAGGGAAGAAGGCTCATTCCAGTACTATATATTTCCCCTCTTCACATCAACATGTTCTCTCCAGAGATGCAACCAAGTTAAAACAAGCTATCTTAAACCAAAGCTGGGCAAGAGCTGAAGGGGTTTGTTTTGCCTTTAGTACTGTATAAGATAGAACCTCAAATAAAAGTATCTACTTCCTGCAGCCACTCAGACCACTAATTTTTAAGAGTCAAAGTGCCCTTGGAAAAACAGAAAAGCCAATAAATTGATCGTCCAGTTGCTATCCTACCAATAACTACCAAGACTTTGTCTCAGGTCCTCTAAGTATATGTTATCACAAACCCAATAACTGGGTAAGCTCTGCTCATCCAGTTGAATAAGAAATATACATGGTGATTTATATGACAAACCGGAAGTTGTTAATATCGACTGAACATTTTGAAATCAAGTATTTAAAATTCATATCAGATCGCACTTATTTCAAATCTTGAATTCTTTTTGTGAAGTCAAATACGCACACGTGAAAAGTCTGCCTAAAGATGGACCTTGAAATTTGGCTTAATTTAGAGATTATATTTGTACAATATAGGCACCAAATTCCACTTAAAATGGAGTCTAAAGCGACATCACAAATCTCTAGCTGTAGAAATAATAATACTATGGAAAGGGTAGTGGGAAGAAGTTTGTTAACAATATGTGTCCAAGTTTTCTGATGATGCCGTCAAAGCCCTGTCTACTTCTGCTGCCTCAATGATTTGTGAATTTACATCCTTGTAGTTATAAGGAAAAGATCTGACTATTTTCCCAGGCTTTAATAAGTAGTACAGTAGTCTAGAAACCAAGGGCAGTGTTTGAGCTCTACGTCTGTATCATTCTTTTCTATTGGTATCTGTGGGTTGCTCTCCGGTCTTTCTCCTCTGGATGTTGTGAGAGGGGTAAATCTGAGCCTTTATTCACCCTGGTGTTGTACATGCCTTGCATGGGACCAGTGTGGTGGAGCCTGGGAGGTCTGGCTCTGCAGGCAGCCGTGGCACGGAGGGATCCCTGCCCTCATGCAGCCCTGCAGAGGCAGAACTGCAGTCTTGGGGATACTGCATGCTGTCTGGGTCCGTGCTTCTTCCTGGGAGGTGGCAGAGATGCCCTAGTCTCTTGCAGCTGGGAGGGGAGATATCAGCACCCACAGCCTCATTGTCTCCCCATCTTCTGCTTGTACGGCAGCATGGTGCTATCCAGTAGAATTGTCAGGATGAGACCTTGATCCATTTAAACAGACATCTGGGAATGACTCCTTGCCCTTCTTCTCAAATTAGTCCATAGATAGTTTGCAGTTAAGGCAGTCTAAGCATTTTAAAGGATCTTAAATTATGTTTTCTGTACCTCAGATTTAGAAAAACTTCAAGCTAGTCTGTAGAATCAAGCCTTTGCTCCTCGCTGATAAGAAGCGAGACCTTTCAAGGGCTATTAAATGCTGGGTGTTTGGTTTTTACTTTATACTGCATTTGAACAAGGTGTTACTGTAACTCCGACTCACTGGGGGAAGAAGAGGAAATTGGCATTTTCTGTGCTCTGTGTCCTGTCTCTGAGGTGTTGGTGGAGGTGTCGTGTTAGTACAGTTGTTGGTAATGAAATTCATAAAGGTACTAGCTGTTCAGAGGTAACTGTCTGTTTGACATTTCCCTGATCATTGGGATTTCTCTAATGATAATAGTAAAATTCAAGCCTAAATGTAAAAATGACCAACCTCTCCCCCGCCCCCCCGCAAAAAAAAACCCCAAAACCCAACCATGATCATATTGGAAAATTCTTGCCATGTCTGTAGGTAACAATGTTGTGCCAAGCAGAGATGGTGGCATTCAACAAACGAGCAGGAGCATCCAAGTCAAGGGGTGACTTTTCTGCTGTCCTGCCTCCGAGCTACACCCGACAAAGCCAGCTGAAATTAGGCAGTGATGGTTTCTGGGGAAATACGAGGTGAATCTGTCCTGAATATGTAACATGGCTGAACCACCAGCTGGGGACTGCTGTGCTAGTAGCGCGTTATATACATTGCTCATAGGGCATAGAAGTTATTTCCCTAGAAACGCTGAACTCTTTGGTATTGAGGCTGCACAGGAGGAGTAGCCTGTGGATGTGCCTTGACAACACTCTCTTACGCCTCTCCACGGCATCAGAAAGATTCCCTGTGGTGAACTTGAGTCAGACTGTGTGATTTGCTTTCTCTTCCCTTAAAAACATTTTAATTTTTTTTATATATAATGTTTAATATTTAATTATTTCCAGTGGATAAAAAGAAAAGTTTGCTCTGAAAAAAATTATAATGCATAACTTCTTCTCTCCAAGTCAGTGCTGCCAGCTCCAAAAATGAACGGCTCTGATATCTTCAGAGACCAGATTTTTGTATTTGTTTGCAAAAGAATGGAAAGCACATTTTTAATAAAGCTCCTGTGATGAATAAGTGGCTCAAAAATAGCAGGCTAAAGCTTGCTTCTGCGCTGTCAGAGCAGAGTTTGCCAAGTAATTTGCCTATATAAACAGTGTAAGAGCAAAAGGCCTATTGTAAAGCTGATCTTATTTTTAGAGGTAGATTTTACTATTCGCGCTCACTTCCTTTCCCACCAAGGGCTTGCTTTCACAGCAAAACAAGGCCACAATGGCAAATGCATACCATCTGATTGCATAGGAGCTGCAGACAAGATACCCTGCAATTCCCAACTCCGTTTCTCCAGAATAGGGAGCATACATGTGTGTTTTCATGCTGAAACTTGATTTGCAAAGGCTTCTATAGTACCGCAACACAGTCACATTATTATGAAGCATGGAAATCCACAGCTGGATTCTGCCCTGATCTTGAACTCTGTACGTCCCTACTGATGTAAGAGGATTTATTTGTGTGGGAGTTAGGGCATGGTAGGAGCTTTGATACTGAAAGCAGTCTATAGTCTTGTACATATATTTCTCCCTGCGCTCACTTCTCCATCACAATACCAAAGCAGATCTACCCCATTGATGCAGGAATGTGGAAAATGCCTTCTCTACATCATAATTGAAAGCACTGAAAGCAACTCAAGTTTTTCAAACCTGGAAGAAAGTAAACAGGGCTTTTGCTGAGCTTTTATGTGACAGGGTTAAGCTGGCAGCCTCTCCCTATCTCCACAACATGAGCACACTCACTCAGCACCTCCATCAGATGCCTTGGCTACTTTCTGCATCCAGAGGTTTCTGAGGCAGTAGGAGTTGCCTGTGGGGTCTCTGCAGAAGAGACATGCTAGCTAATTTCCAACCTTGCAGCTCCTATTCACGTTTTCCAGGATTTTGTCACACTTTCTTCATCAGAAAGATCACTAGTTGACTTGTAATAACATGACCCCATTCAACACCTACACATGGGTGTTAGCTTTACTAAAAGAAGTCATGATATCAAGACACGAACCAATAACTCTTGCCCCATCTGCTTTCCTTGCATTAGCAGGGCCTCGTAAGGAGAAAGACCATTGCCATGCTTTCAGTCCACTTCCACTATCATCTCTTTCCCGCTATTGCAATGTCTCTGGTTCATGATGTTACATATTTCCCCCTAAGCAACACACTTCTGCTTTCAGAAGACACCAGACCCTAATGAAATAATGCCCTCTCTCTAGACCAGCCTCTCTAGGGGCTGTCATGGGAAGAAGCGATTCAAATAAATTCATCAGGACCAATTCAGAAAGAAGACAGAAATAGCCGAAATGTAATGCAACGTGATAGAGCATGTAACATTTTTGTGTCCTCCTTTGCTGAAAAGTTCATCATTGTTCCAGCATAAACATGTCTACTGCATGCAATAACAAACAGCATTAAGAATAATTTTCTGGGTCTATGGACAGTGTTATTTTAGAAGGTTCTTGTGCATACTTTTTTAGCTACAATCCCTCTTCACATACAGTAAAACTATTTTACAAGTTTTGCAAAAATAGTTATTCCTATATCAAAATTATGGTACATGATTTTAGTTTAATGGTTTGGTTTAGTTTAGTTTAATCTGCATATACTTGATGTGCGATTTATATCCCAGTACATGCAGTTACTGGATTTCACACCACATGACTGTAAGTGAACTAGGTCAATTCACCTCTGAAGGCTTTCTGGAAAAATCTTATGCTGTTATTCCATTTACATCAGCATGATTCAAATAAGTATAAAATTAAAATAATGACAAAAAAATTCCCATGGATTTTTCCTTTCAGATAAACAGTATGTTTTGTTCTTTAACAAGTAATTTTGGTCCATGACATTTTCAATATTTCCTTCTTCATTTGTTTGACTTAAAGTTGGTCTTTCTTTCAGCTTTCATCATGTGTCCTTCACTTCAAACACAATCTTCCTGAACAGTATTTTGAAAACTTTCCCTACTGTTCAGTAAATGGTTCTGAGGCAGACCTCTACTGAAGGTGATACTCAGAGTCTCCCAGATGGTTCTTGGGGGACATATTTCCGTATATATAGAATCATTAGCAAACATTGATAACAAAATTAAAGGTTTAAAAAGGTGGAAAAAAAAAAAGCCAAAGGATGATTTTGTCAGAGTTGCGCTTCTACAGGGGTGTTGCTTTTATTCCTTTAAAAACTGCACACCAGAGAATGTTGAACCGAATTTACTAACTGTTTCACTGGTTTCTCTAAAACAATTTCTTTTTACATTGAAATATCAAATACCTTTAGAAAGCTTACTATTCTGTCTTGTAAATTAATATCTGTCCTCAGAAATGTTAGTAAGATCTTTTTGAAACACGTTGGAAGACACCGAATAGTATTAGAAGCAATGAACTTTCATTGCAACTGATTTTTTATTCTCTCTATTACTTGTGTGAATTTATGACAACTTGCAAACTCACTGCTTGAATTATGGTTGTCCTGGTTTGAGGTAAAACAGAACCAATTTTCTGTTTTGTAATTTTACTTTTTAGCTGGGCCTCTTCTAACTGACTAAACTCTGAAATTAACAGCATATTGTTCAGACACTGTTCACTCTCAGAGTGACAAGACCTGATTGTATCAAGGAATGGTATGCACAGAGGCTCTTGCTTATACTTATTGCTACAACAACCAAGGTCAGCTAACTTCGCTGTTTGCCCCGTTAGAGGGTCAGAAGCAGAGAAGCATAGAGGCGTCTCAGCTGCAGGAAGGAGAGGGCAGGATAGGTGACCCAAAACTGACCAACAGGGTCAGTACAAAAGCTGAGGGATCAAAGGGGCATGTGGCTTGCTCTCTTTCTTCAATGACTGACATCTGAGGACAACTCTGTCTGTTCATCTGCCTTTGATCCCGATCTGAGCATTCCCGACTCTAGTTCGGGAATTCAGCTCCTCTCCATTGCTGACTCCAGTCTGGGACTTTCCTGTGTCTGCTGGCGATTGTCATCCTGGGAGCTGGATATGGTTGTGTATATATTGTATATTTTATTTTTATTATTCTATTATTATTTACTATTTCCTTATTTATTATTATTTTCATTAAAGTAGTTTAGTTCTTGTTCTAAACTCATAAATCTCCTTATCTCTTCCTCTCCTCTCTTTGGAGACGGGGGGGGGAGGGCCATCTGTCGTTCTGATTGGCCAATCCAGCCAAAACAACAACCATGGTTTATTTTCTATCTGGATCTATGTTTTCATAAATAAATTTGTTAATTCTTTGTGGACGAAGGAAATCTCCCCACACAACAGGGAACTGTTCCTTAAAGTTATGCTATGCCTGGATAACTGTTGTCCATTACCTGTGGAGAGTTCTGCCATGAGCTAATTTTACTTGGGAGTACCCTGAGGGAGCAGAAAAACCTGTCCTGTGGTTATACGGGAGAAAAAGACAATGTACTTTAAAAGCTTGCTCGTGTAAGCAATGAAAAGTTGGCAAACTAAGTTAAAGCCACGTGATGAAACATAGTAGTACTGGTACAGGACTGCTAAGTAGCTCTGATTATGCAAATAAGAATATACACACAGTCTGGCTGCAGAGACCTACAGCAAGTCCCAGCTGGTGGCTACTCTAATGATCTGGGGACTGTGGGACTGGATTAATGTCATGCATTTGCATAAGTAGATAGCTGTCCCCCTTGGTCTTTAGCCCACTAGAGCATCTACTCTAGTTCTGAAACTTTTAGGTCCTTTCCTAACAATGATCTTGATAGTATTTCCAAAGTTTAATATCAGAATGTTTGTCTTGAGAATTTATCTACCATTTACTTAGCATAATGAGTGCTCTTGGGTTTTTATTGCTTTCTTTTTAAGCCAAATATTTGGAAAAAAATTGTGACTCCAGGATGGATTTATCCAAGCATATTCATTTTCACTGCAATTTTATGTGTCAGCTGTAATAAATACTAACATTAATAAGCCATGGTATTCACATTCTCGAAAAAACATATTACCTATCTGTTGAACAGCAGGGTTACAGCATTGCAGAAACAGTCTGAATAGGGCTTAGGAGACCTGCAATAGGTTAGTTTCTTGTAAAGTGGGTGAGGAGGTGATTATCAAGTGGGAAACTCTGGGTTCGTGGACAAAGAAAAAAACCCAGCTGGGAACTTGTGCGGGGAAGAGCAAATGTTTTGCAAAGGGATCTGAAGGTAATTAAGCAAGAGGTCTGTTTGGTCTAGAGAGAGCACTATTTAGTCTTTAGTAAAGTGCAAATAGCATCGCAGGAGATAGGAGATGATAAGGGACTAAATTCTTTAGCACCAAGGGTAGTTTCTGAAGTTGTTATGACACAAACTTGTTAATAAGTGAAGCTGTTTATGTTAATAACCCAGACAACATCCGTGATTTGTGATTCTGAGTTCATTCTGAATTAAAGCAGATGACTTTATGAAGAAGCAGTGAAGTGCAGGGGGTTTTAATGGGATTTCAGAAGAGAAATTGAGTGCTTACTTATGAAATCATATGTTTAGAACGTATGAAACCATATGTTCTAAAAATGAAAAACGTCTACTAGGCCAAGTAGATGGCCAACATTTACAATGGCCAGGTGTTGTAATGGCAAGCAGCTCAGATACAAAGAGAGAGATCTTGGTGAATTTCCTTGCAATTTTCCCTTCCAGTTTCTGCTCAATAGCAAAGCCTGGCCCTGTGCTAAAACTGTAAGTCACCCATGTTTCTTTGCTTCTCTGGGGAGGCCATTATCTGTTAAAACAGATGAGCAGTAGAAGGAATTAGGGTACTGCTCTCTGAGGCAGATGGAGATAGGGAGTTGCAAGGTTATGTGGGCAGCAGCTAATTGCCTTCAGTGGGCTTTGCACACTTAGTCTGATGCGCCTTGCTCATACCAGCAACCCGATGAGGGTTACTTCAGTTGATACTGTGATCCAAGCAGGGCACCTCTGCAAGGGGTTCTCCCACGAAAGCTGGTCTGCGTCAATGTTCACCACTGCCCACCTGCCATTTCCAGGGCATGACTCCCAGGAACTGTTTAGGTTCAGGTGTGCAAGAGCAAGAAAACCTCTGCTGGCCTGCCTGGGAGTAGGACACAGTCCTCTGTCAGCGCTTTACACTCTTCTGGGGACTTCCATGTGCGAATCCCATGGAAGAACCAGCTGCTATAAATGGCATCCCAAATCAATCTTCTGGATTTTGGGGTGCTTTTTAGAATTAGAGGACAGAAGGCCCTGAAACACAAGGGGGTCACCAATATTGACACAACACAGCTACTTCTCTTGTTTCTTTTCCTTGTGGTTAGGGAGAAAGAAAGAGGAAAACGGGAATGAAGCTGTTGTGGATAAAATAACCTTCCTGCTCACGCTGATGGATTTTGCTGGAATGGTTACTCCAAGATGATTAGGGGGAATCCTCTATTTTAGTGCTTCATTTTAATTCAAATAGCAAAAGTAGCTTTCCAAGATAGGATAAAATTTTCTGTATTGACTGATTTCTCTGTAACACCTCTATTAATATAATATCAGCATTAAGCCTCACAGTGCGAGCAGTGTGCCTGGCATCAGCAAAGAGTAGAGAGAGGGAGGAGAGCACAAGCGTCTTCTCCTTTAGGAGTGTTCTGTTTTGGGGAAATCCAGACAAAACTGACTCAGTGTGAGCCTCTGACATGAATGGGAACTTCCCCTGTGTTTGTTACCAGCAACAATATAGCCTAATGAGATTTCCCATACCTGACAAACACAAGAAAAAATAAGTGACATTAAATTGCTTTTGGAATAGCAAATTCAAGTATCTAATGTCACCTCTGGATCACTTGCAGGTTAAGAACAGGAGATACAGTATATTGTAGCAGAGGTGGAAAAGTCATAATTTTTACGTGTCTGGTAGTGACTTTAAAAAGTGATTATGGACTAAGTCATTTCTCCATGCACCGTGCCTGACTGTAATAATCCAAATTGCCTGAGACTTATGATTATATTTGGCAACAATCACCATTCCCACTGTAGTGTGAAATTAACACCACACACTGTAGCTGTGGCATTTATTGAACACAAGGGAGCCGATTATAGCTCCATAAACTTGAAGACAACCTCTGCTATTACTTAATTAGCATCAGTATCTGTGTATAAATTAGAACAGCATTTACAATCACTTCCTTGGTTAAAAGTCTAACAGAGTCTTCACTGTACCACCTACAATTTAAATAATAACCTCAGACTTGGAGAGACACGTCAGTAAAAAGAAGTTTGTCTTGCAACTTGACAGTGTGCATTTCTGAAAAAGAATTTTGCTGTTATTAATATTGTTTTAGTATACATTCCTTTGAGTCTTTCCTAAAATTAATTTTTATACAAAATAAATCTACAAAGAATTCTAAATTTTCATTTTGTTGATTTCTTTCTTGTCTTCCTCCCCCTCACCCCCATTTGCCAAAGAAAGCCTTTGTTTACCTAATAATGCAATAGTTTCTGTGTTCACAGAATCGTCTAACACTATCAGAAGGGAAACTTTTCTCTATTTGCTTCCTTTGAGAAAGTACCTATTTTTACGTTGGGAATTGGTGAATAGTATTGCAGATATGAACCCAATTTAGCTGCAATACTTGTCCGTTTGCAATAGGAAGTCAGCTAGCAAACAATGCTGGCTAAAATGGCTTAGATGGGGTTTGCCCAAGAACTGCTTTGTTCAGGGTCTACTGAGCATGACTGGGAGGGCAGGGATGTCCCTCTTTCAGATGGAGGGAGAAGATACCGTGAGGTGAACCAGAGGCAAGAAAATGGCCCGAGAAGGAGGCTAAGAAGAGAGGAAAAGTAAATGGAATTGTTTGCAAGGTGTTTGCTATACGTAACTTCTTATTGTTTCTCCCAATCCAATTTTTCTTCTGTTTTTTTTTTTTCTACTGGAACTATAAGATCTTACATTCTCTGTTTGACACTCTTGTCATATTTTTACACACTGCAAGAGAATTATCATCTTCAAAGATAATGAATGTAGTATGTAATGAAAAAAAAATATTGGTATTGCTCTGGTCCATATCACTCATGAATATTTTTTTGATTTTTCTTTTAATTTATAATAAGGAATAGAGAAATACTATATTACTGACTTTTGGGTTTCTGCTTGTTTTAAGCAAGTTTTCCTGGATCTCCTAACAATGGAGTTAATACAGCATTTCTGCTGCATCACCGAAGCAGAAGATTATGAATGAAAGATTCCATTTTTAATTCCCTTAACATTAGACGAAAGTATTTTTTGGAACATAACTTCCAGGATCCTTTTTTATGAACTGAGAAATGAGTCCATACTCAGTGTGCTCCTTAGGGTACTTCAGTCTTCCTGAAGTTCAGTCTTCCCTGAACATAGAGAAAATATGTAATTTATTATCACAATTAGTTTACAAAAGCTTTATTGAAAAATATACTGGAAGTGCTAGGACTTAAACATCAATAACAGTGAGAGAATAATTGGCTCAATGTAGCTCAGGAGAGTCACTTAGCCAAATCTATTAATAATATACAGGAAAATGTATCTGTTATGTTCTGCATGCACTTTTCCTTTAAAAGTATGCTTCTTCAAAAGAGCGTTTTACCTGAAAATTGTATGGTTTGCAGCAATCAGAGAAGCAAAATACTATTGCCTTCTCCACTCATTGCTTCTTGCCAATAACTCACGAGATTTTTGGCTCCCGTTCCTGATTCTCTGCCTGTGCCTGACAGTCAATGACTCATACTAATACACAAGGTCAACCTGAGGTTATGTGTGCTCTCTAACAATATCAGGTAGAGACCTTGCTCTCCTCCCAAGGCCACAGAGATTACACTTGTCCATCTCATGAGACATCCATCAGAGTTGTCCCCTGATTCTCAAGTGGATGGAGCTTGTAGGACTGACTTGTTAATTTTCTTCTGTGAGAGTGAGGATGTGATGTAGGTTGCCTTCTAAATTTGGCCGGAGGTAGCATTTTTTTCCAAAAGAAATAACTAAACAAGAAAAGTAGGGAAAAAAAAACCAAAACAGACAATTCTCTTCCATACCAGTGTATCTGTTTAACCATGAATGGGTGTGAGGCCTTAGTGAATCTCAAAAAATTTAACTTGGAGGAAAGCACTGAATTATGTTTGGATCAGTACATTGTTTCATTGCAGCTTTGTTTTGGTTTTCATTTTAATCCAATAATAATGGTGACTCTATATTGCTAAAAGTGGCTGTAATTTACGTAGTCCTTTTCAGTCTGGAAAATTTAATTGAATTTGGCTTGTATCTTCACAGTGTTTCTCTCTGATTTTAAACTGTAGCCTAAGGGCTGATTTTATTCATTTATCCTCTCATGATTCTATTAATATCAGGTAACTTCTATTTTAAAACATGCTGGGTAGTTACAACTGAACTCCAGATGACAATTTTCAAAATAAGCAAAGGGCCAGTAATTTCATCTTCCTTATTGAGAAAATAAAATATCCCATTGAGGTTTTTTTTCCTATTTTCCTATTTCAATTACTTTCCATTTTTTTGGTTTATCAATGATACTGTGAGACTGTTGATGTGTCAGGGTCTTTTATACCTTGTCTAGGTCAGGAAAATATACTAAGCTTAGTCCTAATAATTGGGTTTTTCAACTGTTGAGCAAATGACCCACTGCTGGCCAGGACTTTGCAATGAGCTTAAATAAAGATGAATCAGGCTAAGCATCATCTCAGCTAGTTAACTTTCTAAAAATCATCTGTGGCCTAAACCATGCAGTACTTCAACACTTGACAAAGGGAATAATAGATGATAAAGGTTATAGGAAAGGTGTCCAGGAGCAACAGTGTCACACACACAGCACAATCATAGTAACAATGCGTGACATTGCAAATTCTGTACCTACCTTTCTGGTGGAAGGTGGCTTTGGAAACCCTTACTAGTCCCCTTCTGAAAATAAAATGTCAGATATTTGAAGAAGGAGCTGACCGGGAAGAACTGTTCTGGGAAGCTATGGGCATTTCCACCCTATTGCAAACCAGGAATCGTTCTCACAAGAGAGTATTTTCTTCCTTGGGTGTGCATGGTGACCTCAGGTCACATGAGAGGAAAATCCCAATAGTCTGAAAAGATACGTAAGGTCCCATTCATTGCTGGAGCTTCCACTGCTAAAATTTTGCCCTCATCCATTTTTTGGGGACCCAAATTTTTAATCTTTGGTGTCTAAATAATCTTTTTAAATAACTGGCAAGCAGTTTAATTAAACTGTTGGCTGTACCTTCTCTCTATCTCTTTTCTCTGCCTCTGGTTTTGTAAGCAGAGGTTGTCTCCACCAGCTCCACTAGCTTCACAGAATCCCCTCTGATTTTACTGCACGCGAAGGGGGAAAAAAAATCTCTATCTAAGCAACAGAAGTAAGAATTGTGCACTTTCCTCCTGTTCTGCATCCTGATTAATACTTTCTGCAACTGTAAATACAGAGTAGAATGGGATCTCGGCAGACTGATTTCTACACTGCCAGCTAGTTGAAAATCTGGTGTGTGAGAGCAAAAGTCCATAATAAATATTTTGAGGAGGAGTGGGAGTGAAAAAAACATTTTGTATGTTTAAGATAAAATTCTAAGGCTAGTCCTGCTTGTTTGAGTGCTCATGTAATCATACCTGCGACTGAGGTACCTGCTTTGCTTTTCCTGTTTGGGTCTGTTATGCCGGCAACTGTTTGCTGTGGAGTCTGTATACTCATTAAGGCCGAGAGCTCCCCTTTTCCTTCTGTACTGTAAAGTGCCAAGCACTCATGTGGGTGCTCTAAAATAGTAACAACAAATAAGAATATGAATCTTTCTTTCACATGGGGATTGACAACAATAGACATTGTTGAAGGTTTCTATGAAAATATACTGTATTTAGGAATCGGGAAATAACATTTGTGATTTAAGCTTCTTTTATTCAAGTGGTGTTTTATTACGTGTGCTCCTTTTTTCCAGCTTTATTTTACTGTTACAGGAAACAATGCCATTTCACACACCCAAGAGAGAGACCAAGGAGGGCTATAGTAAATAACAGGCTGCTAAATAAATCAGGTTCAATCTGTCTTTTGCATATATCTGCCACGTTTTATTCTGTCCATGTTTCTGCTATTCATCTACTGATGACGAAAACTCCCACTGGTGTAATGCAAGATGTCCACAGGTATTACAAATATCCCTTCATAGATCTCTGTTGACGAATATAGTATGGGGTCAACTCAAAGTCAGTCCTAAATTACTAATGCAAACAAATTTATTATTTGAGCGAGAGTGACTGTCTGTCCCTTAGTTAAAGAAAGATTTATAAAGATCTTAACACCAGAAATAATGTGTAAAACAAAACAATAACTTTATTTATCAGGGAGAACTATTTGCCATCTTCAGGAAATACGTCTTATTTCAGTGAACAGTGAAGGGAACACGAGGGGAAGGGGGATGTGCAGAAAGTGCACTTGAGATTTCTTATACAAAATATCTCACAGTAGTGAAGCCTGGTGGATATCCCACACCAGCTTTGTGCAGAAGATAAACAAGGCACAGCAGTCTTAACTGCAGATTCTATGCATTAAGGGAGAAATTAAAATGCTTCCTTTTCAATTATCTGTATGTTTATCAGTGCAATCCTGTCTTTTTGCTCTAATCAAACACAACTTATCTGTAAATGGCGTCTCTAAGAGGGGGAAAAAATTAATTTTTCTCAACTGCTGGTAATGGGAAAAAATTCAATACTGTTGTGGAGGTGAAGGCTGGAGGACCCTGTCATTGCAGGAGAGAACAGCTTCTTCACAAAACACAATTACGAAGACTGATGCCTCTGATAAACTGAGATGAGGTGCTGGCCAGAAGGTTAAATCAGAATCCAAGTTCAGAGACAGCAACTAAATGTACTGAAGTTTGGGGAAGGAGAATGTTATTAGCTAAGAATAATGATTTTCTCTATATCCAAGCTGATATCTGCTTTCATTAATTTAAAATGCCTGTAAAGATGTCTTTATGCATTGTGTGCTCTGTTGTTTTATTGATTGCCTTGATTGTCTTCTCATCTCCATCAGATCCTTGCTAATGTAACTCCACTGCTAAAAGAAAAAAGAGAATTGAACACTGGAGTAAACCTGCCATGGTTTAGTCTACTGGAAGTATGGAATCAAACATTGACTTTTGTGGATTAATTCTGTGTTTCCCTAAAAGCATACTCTGTCGCTGGTATTGCTTACACTATTGGAAGTATGACTTCTGTCTACAGATTTGCACTGGTGGGAAAAAACAACATAACAGAGATTTACGATGAGGTAGTCATACAAGAAGAATTATTTTTTTGCATTGCAGAATGATGCAGCTGAATTTAAGCAGTATGGATATCACATATTAGCTACCGGCAGCTATCCAGATCTTCACATGTTATTATCTAAGAAACTGGTCTTTCAGGTAAAAATGTTCTGATGACAAATGCAGATACATGTATGCACTCAGCTTTAACTAAAACCTGTCTTTAGATATTTAATATATACCATGATGATAAAACTTGCATAATGGTGTTTTTTTTTCCACCTATGGTCACAGGAACAGGATTTGAATAAGTTAGACTATTGCCTTGAGTGCTCCAAGAAGACTTGTTCTTTCTGTTCCAAGTGTTCTTAATAATATTTTTCAGACACTTGGTTATGACTTTAGTACAGCAGCAGTTTCAAAGTAGAGCTGCAGACAAAAATCCCATCAGTTGAAGAGAAGTGAAGCTTATAATACGTGTTGTGAAACACTGGAAATGTCTTCTTTGCAGTGGGAAATTAAAGGGAATTTAAATGTTGACTGTCTTGCTTGGAGTGATCCTGCTTCAAAGTGATCTCACTACAGTCCTGTTAGCTGTCTTCATGTGTGTTTCCGTCTGTTAGGAAAATAAGTTACCTAGCTGCACACAGCAGGATTCTAAAATCATCGATTTTTCTTCACTTCCAGCCACGAAGCAAGATGCTCTATTTTTCAACTTTGATGCATGCTGAATTTTAATGAAAATAAAAATACTTTTTCTTTCCCCATTCATACAGTGAAGAAATTATTAATAGACTATGCATTTTTTTTCTTTCCATACAGCTCATCTGCAAATACATAAATAATCCACACTTCCAACCCACAATTACTCATATTGTCTATTTCTTGATGGCATAGTGGTTTATTGGGATTTTGTGGTGGTTTCCCCCCCCCCGCCCCCCTCAGGCTATATCATATCCCATTAGAGGATAACCTACAGGATTTCTCATTAAGCAATGGGGACAAAGAGATGACAATTCAAGAATGGGTCTTGATGCAAAGCTTTCAGGGTGAATCAGACAGCCAAAGTTATATTCTTGCTTTCTTCAGTGTACTTTCTTGACACTAGCTTGATACTAGATTCGTCATCTTAAGTGGTTTAATTATCAAGAAGAATAATCTACAGGAAGAAGTGCTGAAAAAGGAAAAAAAAGTCAGTTCTCTACTGTTGAATGTCTTAAACGACAGTTTGTCTTTCTTCCCTTCTCCTAGAAGCATGCAATACAGAAAAAAATCTTGTTTTGGGAAGTGCAAACTGGTGAGATTCTTTCTTTCCAAGTTTTTCTGGACACTTAGGTTACATCGTGTTGACTGTTGCTCCCAAGATTTGTGTGTGCACATGGGTTTTCCCCTCCTTGTGAAGAAACACCTAACAGTCCTTCAGATAAATTTCCTTCCTGCTTAAGGGTAAGAAAGCAGATGTATCTTTTCTAAAAAGCATTACCAGTGCAAAGACTCTTCAAAATAGCTCTTTCAGAAGCCTCTGTTATTGAATGACCACCTGAAGACAGTTTATTTGACCTTGATTTTGATGATGCAACTATTTGATGGTTATTTAAAAATCAGACTTCTTTAGATCATCTCAGGTAGGCTACCCATACATAGAGGTGTTCTGAAAGCCATCATCTTTGTTCTGCAAATATAAGAGTTGGGTCCTCATTCACAACAAATTCACTGGTGAAAATCTCAATGAAGTCCATGGATGCTAGTGCAGGTCGATGTGAGCAGAAAGTGCAGAATAAATCCCTAAAGAACCATCTTCTTGGAACTGGAAGTGTATGTATTTGATAATTCTTTTGTCATATACTAGAAGGATATACTAGAAACAGCTTTTCCAGAACAGTACTTTTCTTGTATTAAAATATTATTGAGCTTCCAAGTGTACACTGTACCCGTCGCCTCTCCTTTTCCCTTCCCCCTTCAAAAGACTTGAAGATTTGATATTGAAAGATACCACCAATCTAAGGAAAAAATATCGGGGAAAAAAATTACTTATTTTATTGCTGCCTCTGGACATCTGCCCAGATGCACACAAAAAAAAGCACATCCAGTGGTCAGTACTTAGAAATCAATTTACAGAATTGGTGGTCTAGGTGGCACAATACATTTCTTGCACACTATTTGATCCATGAAAGCTAGACAGTCTCAATTGAAATCCTTTCCTCACAGGAAATTGTTCTGATAAAGTGACTCCTGAGGTTCAAAAGTGAATTAATTTGGTGGTTACTGACAAATTGTTTCTCTCAAATTCAGAGCTATTAAACATCAAGGGACAAATTCATCCCTCGTTAACCAAAGTGAAATAAGTAGGATCACAAAGTTGTTTTACAAGGCACTGCTGATGACCCATCTGTGAAGGAGAAAAGCATAACAGCATGAGCTGTGTGGGAAAGCCCATGCACTTCCCATGCAAATTTAGGCAAGTTCTGTCTGATTACAGTTTACATTGTTTGGATAGCTGAATGGTCTCATCAATAATGTGCATACTAGGTATGTATGGAGTTTTCCTATATCATGAGTGTTTAGCCTGTAGCAAAGCACCTAATGAAACTGCAAGTCTAGAACATATTTGCAATGAAAATAGGGCAAAATTTGCAGAGTAATGATTTTTTTCAATTACTGAATATGTAAACATAGTGAGTGAAAAATTAAACGTGTTTGAAGAAGTCCTTTGTCCCCTAAATCACTATATGATTTTGGTGGCTCATATTTGTGCTTGGTAGTGTTTGAGTATGCTACAGCATGTCCTGTAACGCTGATAAATCCTTAGTGATGGTCTTCTGCAGTTTCAGTTTGAATCTTTGCTAGGGGGTGGAAAGAACAAATGAAGCCATCATAGAGGTTAAAGAAGTGCAGATAAGCAAGGTTTGAACTGAACTCCTCTGCTTATAAGCAAAGCAGAACTGATTTGTGTGTTATGCTCATTTCAGAAATTACTTTCATGTTGGCTACGACTAGTACTGAACTTCAACATTCATTTTCTCCCCTGTTCTTTTTTGTGTTTGCCTAGAAAACCATGACCTACAAAGTAGTAGTTATATTATGTTGCAAGTTATGTTATAATGCAATTCTTGAAAGCTGTCCACCCAGAGAAAGTAACCCATCCAAAGGAGTCATAACTAACACTCATGTAGGCCTAAAACAGGTTGCCATGCAGTAGGCAGCCTGTAAAGCTACCTCTTTTTATTGACTTTCACTTGCAGAATTGAGTTGGTTTAATTCTGGGCGATTACTGCAATTCCCACGTAAAAATACGTTTCCCAGAAAGCACAGTGCACACAGAATGAGGGCAATACCTGAGAATCATCTCCTATCTATATTAAAAGGATGAAGTAACAGTTTGATAATATTTAATTACAGTAAAACAATTTTGTAATCAAAAATAGTTAAAGATAGCAGTCCTAAAGGTTCTGCTTGTTGTAAAATTTCCACATTGTGCACTTGTATCCTCTCCCAAATCTACAGCAAGTCTGCCGGGCTACTTGGTGACTACACCTTGGTGTGTATTTTGCCCCTTCTTTCTCTGTTTGGTGGATGGCTCCAAAAGCTTCTTTCCAACTCTTTCCCAGAGGCTAGAGCTTTTAACAATGTTCTTGTTTTGATTTTGTTTGATCTCTTCCTTTTCTAAAGCATAAAACAAGATTGTTGGAACTGTGGCTAGTGTTGGCTTTCATTAGGGAGGGTTAAGCTTCTTGTAGTCAGTTGAGGAGTTAGTAGGGATGCCGAAGTACTGCGATCACCTTTCAAGGTGTAGCAGGCTTTTCTCTGTTGCCTGAGGCTGTTTTGCTCATGCTGGTGTGCAGTTTTGCTTTGCATCCACAACAGTGTAACACACACACACAAACACATCCCCCTACACACACCCAGGGCACACACAGTCCTGGCCTTATCTGTCTGCTATTGCAAGTGATGTTTCTTGGTTGCATTGTGCATGTGGCTGGAGTGCTACTGGCTCATTTTTCATGATAGGAGACATTTTGCAAGCTGTTATACTGGAATTTATCATGAAAATTAAAAATGCCAAGGCATGAATATGTCTAGTAGATTTTTCCAGTTCAGACAGGTAAGCACCCCTGGTTTGTGTCTTTGATCGCTAGTCTGACAACTACAAGGCTCACTTGCTGATGTGTTTGATTTGAGACTTTTGGTCATTAACATCTGTATGGATTAAGCCCTGAGGGGTTTAATAATCTTATATAGAAATCTGATTGTTTTACTTTATGTGCTTCAAAATTTGGTCTTTATGTGCTTTCAAAATTATGGTCTTCAAAATTTATTAACATTTTTCAACTAGTGCATACTGTTTTATTATTTTTATCATAGCATTCAGTTTTGCAAACTTTCTTTACATAGCATGATGTTGTCCTCTCCCTAACTCTCAGATCTTGTGAAGGTTCAATAATTCTTTGCCAGTCTTGTGTATTGGACTATCAGTCTCTACATTGTTTGCTGGCTCTTCTACGTAATTGCTCTCCCTGTATCTTATAAGTCATGCTGTTGAGCCCTCAGCAACAAGTTGGATCTGTGTTAGTATGGCATGCAGTTGACTCTGACCTGGCTCGTATTCAAGACATTATACCAAAAGACCGTATGAAGGCACTCTAATTTTCATGATATTTTACTGTTGAATTGTACATCAAGAGTGTTGAGCGGACTTGCTATGGAGAACTTGCAAGCTGTGCCATATGAGGGACTAGATGGGAAGACAGTTATTGTTATTGCTGTTTAACTAAGGTTTGGAGTGCACTTCTGGTTCACATCAGTTGATTTGTTTTTATTTTTTGTTTATGTTGGCAGGTAATTCCAACATTAAGTTGGAAAGTTGTTCCTGTGCTTTTCCAAATATTCCCAGCTATGCTGTGGGTTGGAACACCTTCTCCATTTTCTACACCTTGTCAATAAGAAGGTTACTATACGCAGGCTACTGACACTGTATCAGCAAATAATTTTATTTTTTCCAGTGATCTGATAGTCCAAAATGCCAAAAAATCTTTTCTTAATCTGCAAAGTGTCCTTTAATGACTTTGATTTTCATAGTGATTTTTAGCAAGATTGATGATTCTAAATTAATTTTTCCAGTACTAGCTTTATAAGCATAAATCAAAATCTAAATGCGCATGATATACCCTGCATCAATTCTTAATACAGTCCTCTGCCAGACAGATGCCCTTCGTAAACTGTTAGTTACAATTTAGTATTAAGTCCTGAGGTACAATTAGTCTTTTGATGTAACTTGCACATTTTTGTGTTTAAAATCTTAGGGTACCCTTTGTGGACCTACTAGAGAAACACCTCATTATTCTACCCTTTCTTCTGTGAACAAAAATTATATGAGGTCATCTCCACTAAATTTTCTTCTCACCAGAGATTACACGTTCCTTTTTGCTTTTCTGTATCAGAGGGAGGGAGAAGATACATGCTTCTTGAAAATAAGTTTGTGCCGCCTCACGTATGCTTCCCTTTTTTGGGTCACAAATGGTACAGGTTTACCTCTGGGAGGCCTACTATGCCTGGAACTTGGCCATATATGTCTCCTCTGTCAATGGCAGGTTCCTGTTTTCCTGTTGGCTGCATAAATATGTTGCTCATTGTACCTCTTTGTCTCATTCTGTGTGTGCCAGGATGAGTGCTGCTGCATACCAAGTACTTACTGTATGTCCCCATGCCCTAGGCCTTTGAGTGTGAAATTCTCTTCCCTTCTACTTTTTCCTCAGGAACCTGTCAAATCTGTGCCAAAAAAAAAAAGATAAATGCTAAAGGAATTCATTACAGATTTTATTTTCAAATACAGGCAATGTCTGTGGAGCCTCCACTTTTGGACTTTACCTTAAGACACTTCTCTTGACCCATAGTGTTAACACCTGCCTTTCCCTTTCACTCTCTCCCATTTCCTTGTCAATGGGAGAAGCTGGTGTTTGACACTTGTGCACATCAGGCCTAGAGATCTTACGCTAGCAGTGCAGATTTGATGGTGTTGTGGTTTTGGCCAAATTGGCCAATGGCTGGCAACGGATGCTCCCCCCAGCCTCTCATGCATGGAGAGGAGGAGATGGCAGCTACTGAAGAAAAAAAAAAAAGTGGTTCTTGGTCATTAGAACTTATATGCGTAAATTCTGCCTGAGTGGCACAGTTTAATGATTCATTTCCATGTTACCCTTTGACTGAAGGCCACCTCAATTTTATAAAGCCAGACCACAGTTTAATAGTCTTCTTGCTGAAGAAGAACATGCTGGAGACCCCATCCAGCTTGTTCTGTTCAGCATGATGGACCACCTTCCCCAGGTGCTTCCTGCACTGCTGGGACATTCTTGCATGGACTCCCCTAACACATTAGACCTTTTATTCTGCAAAACTGCCAATGCTCAGCAGTAGCATAAAAGAATGGAGAAAGCTGCTTGAGACGGGGCAGCACCTGAGTAGTCACCTGTAGGCCTGAGGCCAGGTCAAACTTACAAGATATGTTTTAAGGAAATTGTGAGCCATTTCTCTGAGAGCCAGAGAGCTGGGAGGGAGATAGGGGAATTAGGTAGGAGAACTCTGTAGCTGACGGATTGATTTCTTGTCCGACCTGTATAAAAGCAAATTGTGTCCATCTGTTCAGCATGACCTATCCCTTGAGATAGCTGTTGCATAGTTTCTTTTGCTTCCTTTTGATGACTGGTGTGTTTGTGTGTTGCAGTGATATATCCAACGGTATGTGTATCCTTCAGGGTCACCCCGCTGCTCCAGCTCGAGTGAGGTGGCTCGTGAGCCTGAAGGCAAAGTTCTGTGACTGACCAAAGACTGACCTCAGACAACCTGGACCCTTTATTAATTATTAATCTTGCTTAAACTTTCTGTTTTCACCTGCAAGCTGTCTGTGCATTTGAAATTAAGGCCTGGAAACAAAATGGGTTATAACCCTGGCTAAGTGAGTTTCACTAGTCGGTAAAACACAAGTGGGGAAAAATGAACATTTTTTCTCCTCATACTGTAGGGTCATTCTCTTCTTCTGTCACTTCACTTCGGGACATTGTCCCAGGGTGAGAATAACATTATGAATACATATTTTTTCTATTTAGTTTCCACAGGATTATTACTTCATAATGCCTTCTGTCATAAGCAATAAGAGACTGAAGTTGATAATGAAGTCTAAAAATGAATAAAGATTTTGTTTTGTTTTGTTCTCTGTTTGTGGGTATGGACAATGGAAATATAAATTCAAGTAATAATGGAAAAAATCTGAAATTTCACCAACTTATTAAATAATAGCGCAGAAACTACATCTGAAGGGAACAACAGCCGCTGTGCTCTGTGTGTATTTCTATAACAAACAGATCATGTAGCTTTTAAATTCCAGATACAGTGATGTTCTGGGGAGTTTGCTGGAAGCTTAATTAAGCAGGGCACAAGATATCACATGTGTGCAATCTAAGATGAAACACCACTTTTCAGCTTTCTTATATTACACAAGGGCCAGTTCTTGAAATTCTGAAGTGTTTGTAATTCTTCACTTGAAAATCTTCAACTAATTTTTTCCAAGATCATAAAATGAGGCTGAAGGTTTCACTTCAAACTCACAGTTTAGCCACTGAGACACTCCACTTGTGATCTCATTATCAGCTTTCTCAGAGTCTGGCAAATATGTAGGTAGCTGTTAACCCATCATTTACAAGTTACACTTCTCTAGTTTCTGTTTATTTGTCCTATTATCTAGATCCAGCTGAGGAGGTTCCCAATAGGATTAGAAGTTTCCTGTGATATCACTGTGCAGCTTCCCAGTTTGCAGACCAACTGGGTCTTCAAATAGCTCCTACAGCCTGTACAGAAATCCTTCTACAGAAACCCTCTATAACAATCAAGGCTTATTTTACAATTTAATTAAAGGGTCAGGAGGATTTCCATTAGCACATATTGCATTCTGTGAGCTAGCAAGGCATATTTCCAGCTAATTTGCATTGCAGGAAGATTATATAAACTGGCAAAAGGCAGACAGTTCTTCAGTGAAGATTTACTTAGCTCATGAAAGCCCTGGCCATTTTTCCTTCGCATGGGTCAGCCAGAGTCTGACCTCTTCAATGCTTATCTAGAGAGCAAGAACATTAGCCACCAAATTCAACTGGCTAGGTATCACAGCTCCAGTGTTTCTTTCTGCCTGATGATTTCCTGAGGCCCCTGGAGGTGATGGTATGAATAAACAAAGTGGATCTACAACACCACATATGGTCTCTGCCTGACTTCGGCCTGCCCGTGTTGTCTTTCTGTCAGAAGCTATCTGGCTACATCCACAGATCACAGAGATCAGGCAGAGTTCCAAGCTGCTTTCTTTCATCGCCATCGCCTTCGCATTGTGGTGATCTTCTCCCCAGTTGGCCAAACATTCCTTAGATGTGTGTTTAAAACCCCTGAACCCATCCGCTCTTTGTAGGGGGTGCGTGTTAAACATCCTTACGATTTGGGGCTGTCTGTTGCAGGGTGTTTCAAAGATTTGTCAAGGATAACTTCCACTCTTCCCAGTCCTGCTTTGGTTTGCAAGTGCACCAATGGCTCACGAATGTAAAGACTAGAAAACAGGTTGCAAAATTACTTGAGAGAAAGATGGTGTGACATCTTTTAATATACGTACAATATTTTGCCAACATACGTGCATTGTGTTTTTACAGACTTCAAATCAGAAGTGAGTTACCTTTGAAAGTTTTTAAGTCCTTTCTCCATTCAAGCCTTTCTAAGGGGGGTTATGCAGTTGTGTATGCTGTAGGTAGAATTTGTCCTGATACGTACAATCACCATGAACAAACCGTTAAATGGATGTTCAGCTAGTGAAAATTATTAGGTGCTTTATGTCAGTAAGTAATGCTTATCATAGGGTTCTCAATAAGTAGCAATTTACCATTGAAAGAAATTGCAGAAAATGTTTCATATGAAGTAGATTAGTGCATATAGATATATGTGTATGCAAGCACGTGCGCATATACACCTATAAATATCTGTATACATATGTGTATAAACACATACACACATTTAAGTATATATAATCTTTTTAATAATTATTCCTGATATTTTGCTACACACGATCTCAGCACAGATGGGATTTCACTTTTGTTCACTCCCTTGTGGCAGCTGTGTCTGAGACCCAGCTCTCCTACAGACTGTGCCACTTCTGTCATTGATAAAGGCATGGGAGTTCCCCTGACTGTGTTGTCTAGTCTTGGCCCTGGTTACTTTAAAGAAGATGGAATCTGTTCTGGTGTACCTGCCTCATAAAGAAAGGACAAAGGCTTCTGAACTGCAATTTTCAATGAAAAATGTGCCTTTATGAAGAAATATACCATCAGCTTTAATTTGATACAAATCTTCATGGATCTTTTGGTTTCAGTTGTAACACTGATCTCTTGACAACTTTCAGATCCTTTTTTTCATACTTGTGTTCCAGACTTCAAATTTTCAGTTTGCTTCTTATCTGGAGAGGATGCAAATATTTTTGGCTTTGTGGAATGGAAATTCTTGCATCTGCTTATTAGCTACAAAGGAATTCACACGTTCATTTAAAGTGATCACAGAAACATTAAGCTTAGATTCATGCTCAGTCTCCTGCCTTTAATTTTAAGCTCATCTTAAAAACATTGTGCAATGTTTAGATAAATCAACTGCTCCAGCTCTGATGTGACAACATTCTTCCTGAAGCTTTTCCTCCACACTTATTTTTATTTTTTGTTTGTTTTTTTTTTTTGTTTGCATTCTGTGAAAAATATGCCAAGAAAGCTCTAAAAGTAATAGTTACTGATAATCTTCAGTAGCTAGATATGTTTTCCAAATGCATATACATAAGTCTTTGTCTTCTATTAAGCAGAATTGCACTTAAATATGCCTCATGTTTTTAGTACACTTCATAGAACACCCATGTGCTGACAGATTATAATGAGAATATAATTTTGTTGATCTCTAGTTTGTTTTTCCACACTCTGGAAGAACTTATTTTGAATTCTCAGTCTTGTGCCACTGCCTTTCTCTAAATAAGAACTGGTGAGAAAAGACATGCATATCCAAGCAATGTCTTCTGACAACAAATACTGCAGAAGATTAGGAAAGCGCTGGGGGTTAGATATAGCAGCAGTAGCTCATTGAAGATAAAAGTCCTTGCTAGGTGTTTATAGAAAAACTAATAATTGGCAAACAAAATTTTCCTTTCATTTCACATCTGGCAAAGTTACTTTGCTATGGTTGGGACACTTAGGTACTTGTTGGACTCTTAGATACCGTTCCGTGGCAAAAGGATCAGCATACCATTCTTTTCCCTTCCTCATTTTTAAAAAATCTTTACAGTGATAAACAGCAGTGTCAGTAATGAAAGCAATATCCTGCAACTCTTGTGTAGCCAGAACTCCTGAACAGGGCAATAAACTCAAGCTTCCAGGCTATTGATTGAACTGAATCTGAATTTATACGATGTAATTGTCAGGAATCTACATTTTGAAATGTTTTTAGACTCCTACATATTTTAATTATACTCTCTGACCTTGGACGCTGAGCAGTAGAACATCCCTCACAAGTGGTTCCTCTCCTACACCCTGTTTGCAGCCAGCACCTTGGGGAGTTGTTGCCCCTGTCCTGTGCATGCTGTTCTGGCCTTCCTTAAAATGAACCCTCAGCTTTGTCACTGTTTAATTTCTAGCTCTTTTCCTTGATTTCTTAGGGGGGTGCGAAGAGGGCAACATCAGCTTGGTGAATTGTAGGTTTGTGCAATAGCATCCCTTTAACTCTTTGCAAGCTGGAACCAAATTTGCCTAAGTGTTGGGCACCTCAAAGGCCCGCTCAATTGAGTGAATGGGGCGTGAGTCAGCTTGATAAATGTGAAGGCTATGACTTGAAGAAGGTTAGAAGATTGTTAAAGGAGGGGTTGTTGTTACTGTTGTGAAGTTCTTCCATTTTAAGAGCAACAACAGCCTGAAGCTATCACGCAGAAAGGACCTGAAGGATAGCTGCTCCACGTGAAGGTAAGTGAAGTTTCAGCTAAACCTTTTTCCCCTGTGATATACAGGACTGGGGGGACTGAAATGCAGCTGAAGGGAAGCCTGTGAAACCACCTGTACCTACAGATGCAAACCTCGACTACTTGTGTAAAGTTGATATGATCCTTCGCTTCTGTGATATGAGAATATGCTCTCATTGCTCCCAGTATGAGTGTATAACCAATGCTAGAAGCAGAGCTAAAGTGAGTATCCACCATTGCTGTGTTTGCAAGCTTTATTTTGTGACAAGTATAGTGAAGCTACATTTAGTCTTTCTGTTCTGCATGTCTATATTCGGGAGCACAAATTGTGTTCTCCTCTGCCCTTCCAGTTTTGGGGACTGATGAATGGGTGAACAAGAAAATCGGACAGATCAACACCTGGCTCCGAAACTGGTGCTATGAGCAGGGCTTTGGGTTCAGTGATCATAGTTTGATCTGCAGGACACTGGGCCTGCTCGCTAAGAATGGGAAAACCCTATCCCAAAAGGGGAAAAGGGTACTAGGCCAAGAGTTAGCAAGGCTCATGGACAGGGCTTTAAACTAGTATCGAAGGGGGAAAGGGATAAAACCAGGCCCACTAGTAATGAGCCCAGGGATAAAGGGCCAAGGATGGGGGTGAAATCGGTAGCCCAGCTCAAGTGCATCTACACGAATGCACGTAGCATGGGCAACAAACGGGATGACCTGCCATTGTGCAGCAGGACAGCTATGAGGTAGTTGCCATCACGGAAACGTGGTGGGATGACTGTCATGACTGGAATGCAATGAATGGCTATAAACTTTTCAGAAGGGACAGGCAAGGAAGGAGAGGTGGGGGTGTGGCTCTGTACGTCAGGGAGTGTTTTGATTGTATAGAGCTAGATTCCAGTGATGATAAAGTTAAGTGTTTACGGGTAAGGTTGAAGGGGAAGGGAAATAAGGGAGATGTTGTGCTGGGAGTACGTTACAGACCACCCAGCCAGGATGAGGAGACAGATGAAATATTCTGTAAGTAGCTGGCTGAAATATCGCAATTGCCAGCCCTTGTTCTGGTTAGGGACTTCAACCTGCCGGGTATCTGCTGGAAATATAACACAGCAGAGAGCAGGCAGGCTAGGAGGTTCCTCGAGTGCGTGGAAGATAACTTCCTGACACAACTGGTAGGTGAGCCTACCAGGGGAGGTGCCTTGCTGGACCTACTGCTCACAAACAGAGAAGGACTAGTGGGAGATGTGGTGGTCGGAGGTCGTCTTGGGTTTAGTGATCATGAAATGGTCAAGTTTTCAATTCATAGCGATGTAAGGAGGGGGGTTAGCAAAACCTCCACCTTGGACTTCTGGATGGCGGACTTTGGCTTGTTCAGGACACTGGTTGAGAGAGTCCCTTGGGAGCCAGTCCTGAAGGGCAAAGGGGTCCAGGAAGGCTGGACGCTCTTCAAGAAGGAAATCTTAAAGGCCCAGGAGCAGGCTGTCCCCAAGTGTCGTAAGGCTAAAGGGCGGGAAAAATGGCCAGTCTGGATGAATAAGGAACTTTTCATGGGACTTAGGAATAAAAGGAGGGTTTACCACCTTTGGAAGAAGGGACAGGCAACTCAGGAGGAGCACAGAGATCTTGTTAGGTTATACAGAGAGAAAATTAGGAAGGCAAAAGCCCAGCTGGAGCTCAACTTGGCCACTAACATTAAGGACAACAAAAAAAGCTTTTATAAATACATCAACAAAAAGAAAGCCAGGGAGAATCTCCATCCCTTATTGGATGCGGGGGGGGAAGTTGCAACCAATGACGAGGAGAAGGCTGAGATACTTAATGCCTTCTTTGACTCTGTCTTCAATAGTCAGACCAGCTATCCCCAGGGTGCTCAGCCTCCTGAGCTGGAAGATAAGGATGGAGAGCAGAACAACCCACCCATTACCCAGGAGGAAGTAGTCAATGATCTGCTTCTGCACCTAGACGTACATAAGTCTATGGGGCCGGGTGGGATTCACCCAAGAGTACTCAGGGAGCTGGCGGGAGAGCTCACCAAGCCTCTCTCCATCATTTATCCGCAATCCTGGTCAACAGGGGAGGTACCAGATGACTGGAGGGTGGCTAATGTGACACCCGTCTACAAGAAGCATCGGAAGGAGGATCGGGGGAACTACAGGCCTGTCAGCCTGACCTCGGTACCAGGAAAGATCATGGAGAGGATCATCTTGAGTGAGCTCTCACGGCGAGTGCAGGGCAGCCAAGGGACCAGGGCCAGCCAGCATGGGTTTAGGAAAGGGAGGTCCTGCTTAACCAACCCGATCTCTTTCTATGACCATGTGACCCGCCTTCTGGATGTGGGGAAGGCTGTGGACGTTGTCTATCTGGACTTTAGTAAGGCCTTTGACACCGTCCCCCACAGCATTCTCCTGGAGAATCTGGTGAATCATGGCATAGACAAGTGTACTCTTCACTGGGTAAAAAACTGGCTGGACGGCCGTGCCCAGAGAGTTGTGATTAATGGGGTGAAATCCTCTTGGTGGCCGGTCACCAGTGGTGTCCCTCAGGGCTCAGTTTTGGGGCCAGTTTTGTTTAATATCTTTATCGATGATCTGGATGAGGGGATTGAGTGCACCCTCAGTAAGCTTGCAGACGACACCAAAGTAGGTGGTAGTGTTGATCTGCTTGAGGGTAGGAAGGCTCTACAGAGGGACCTGGACAGGCTGGATTGATGGGCCAAGGCCAACTGTATGAGGTCAAGTGCCGGGTCCTGCATTTCGGTCACAACAACCCCAAGCAACGCTACAGGCTTGGGGAAGAGTGGCTGGAAAGCTGCCTGGCAGAAAAGGACCTGGGGGTGCTGGTGGACGGCCAGCTTAACGTGAGCCAGCAGTGTGCCCAGGTGGGCAAGAAGGCCAACAGCATTCTGGCTTGTATCAGGAATAGCGTGGCCAGCAGGAGCAGGGAAGTGATCGTGCCTCTGTACTCGGCACTGGTGAGGCCTCACCTCGAGTACTGTGTTCAGTTCTGGGCGCCTCTGTACAAGAGGGACATTGAAGTGCTGGAGCGTGTCCAGAGGAGAGCTACCAGGCTGGTGAGGGGTCTGGAGACCAGGTCATGTGAGGAGAGGCTGAGGGAGCTGGGCATGTTTAGCTTGGAGAAGAGGAGGCTGAGGGGAGACCTCATGGCCCTCTACAACTACCTGAAAGGGGGTTGTAGAGAGGTTGGTGTTGGCCTCTTCTCCCAAGTAAATAATGACAGGATCAGAGGAAATGGTCTGGAGTTGCGGCAGGGGAGGTTCATGTTAGATATTAGGAGGAATTACTTTACTGAAAGAGTGGTCAGGCACTGGAACAGCCTGCCCAGGGAGGTGGTTGAGTCACCATCCCTAGAGGTGTTTAAGAAACATCTAGATGTGGCACTTCAGGGCATGCTCTAGTGGCAGAGATTGTAGGTTGTTTGGTTGGACTCGATGATCTTAAAGGTCCTTTCCAACTGTGAAGATTCTATGATTCTATTTCTGTAAGTAGCATAGTTATGAATATAAGAATGTTCTGGTAAAGTCAGCAAATATTGTACCCACAAATAGATTTGTGACGGCTGAAGTGTTTTGCTTGAGAAGTCTGAATGTGGCTTTCAAGCCGCTATCAACAACACCGAACTCTAAAGTATTGGGGTAATTGGCCTGCTGAGGAGACATCATGTGGCATTAGTACTTCTTTCGTGGTTATACCAGTTATTAGCAAATTTCTTCTGCTGATAAAACAGATATAGATAGAGTGAAAAGGACAGACCCTCATTGGCCTGTGCAAAAAACAAAGCATATTTCTTTTTCTCTGGTTTGTATACACCTATACAGCGTTATCCTTGTAACCGTGAGAGTGCCCACCCTTTTTTCAGTCTACTTTAATTCTCAGGTTTGCACAGATTTCCTAGCAATCTCTGAAGAAACTGACTCAGCTAACAGCAATGTTACAGCTATATTATGAAAGTGTTTATGGAGTAATGCACCTGTTTCTCAGCAGGTTTAGACTGCTGTACTGCCTGCCTGTGCTGCTTGTTACAATGCTAATTCTCTTCACTCCTACCTGGCACTGTTATATTTTTATACGCCATCATAGGTCAGGGATACCAATGTCATGACTGAGGTGTAACAGCTAAAATGCACAAGAAGCCCTTGTGACCTGCAGCCTCCAATTCTACAATGTTTTATTTACTGACACCTACAAAAAATTAATGTAGAACAAAATAACTAGTTGAAATAGCTTTAAAGTAATAAGAACAGCTGATTATTACCACAGAGGCTTCCAAAGCATAGTTGTGCAAAATCTTTGTTTGACCTAGCCCTCCACTCACTTAAATGTTTATTTTCTTGGCTATTTATTATTCTAAGAGCAGAGTGTAAATTTGTTCAGGGTGGAATCTACTATGATTTTTCTGAGTGCTTCCAAGGAGATAAGGAAGACTCAAACACTGTTGATCTACTTAAAATGTATCAGATTCCATTTTGTTTCCAGTATTTTTCCTCACTCTTTCTTTGTCTTGCATAACAATGCAATACAAAGATTTTTTTTTTTTTACATATAAGAAACTCTCCGTTTCAAGTGTACAGGGATATTTAAGGAACTAGATTGGTCATGGGCATATTTATCAACAAAATTGCCAGCAAATCTGGAAGAAGTAAGTACCCTATTTATTTCTTTAGTCAACAATTCATAGCCCATTGCTTTCTAGGAGGCATTCCATCTTGTGTTTTGTTTGTTTTACTTTATCATCAAATGTATAGATAAAGAGAGAGTTTAATAGTCTTTACAGCATACAAAGGTGGGAAAAAAGAAAAATTACCTACTAAAAATCTGTGAAGACTTTGTTTCCTAAGTTTATTGAAGGGTAGATGGAAACTAGATGAAATCTGAGGAAGAAATAAAAGATCTCCTAGATGCCTACAAACTCTTACCCAATAAGTAAATAGGCAGGCAGGCTACATTTTTCAAATGGCTTGAATTTTTGCAAGATGATTATTTGCAAATGACCTGTATTTTCGCTAGATGTGGCAATTTCTATTGACTCCCCAGCGACATGATTAAAGCATCCTGAAATTTATTCCTTCCTCTAGGGATGACATGTCACTGGTCCTCCTCCATCCCTGGTGGATTTTATTCATAAGCCTTTTGAATTCTCAGAGACAAGATTTCCGTTTTCAATAACTCTGTTTCTTGAGGGAGATACCAGATCTGTTTATCCATGCTAGTTAGCAAGGAAAGTGCAAGTGGTAGGCTGTGGTTCTCAGAGTAGAACCACCCTGAGTGTACCTAGCACTGCACCAAAAATTCTGCTGCTGTTTGACTGTAATTTTACCATTGTGTGTCCCCACTGCTCTTTGTTTGAACCTTCCACAGCTGGCACCTCCTTGGATACCTATATAATGGTTTAGCTTAGTTCACGGCATTAGCACAATTTTGGAGTGAATCTTACACCTGCCTTTACTTACAGTGCAGGATTTGGATCCAAAGAAGTTTTAGTACACATGAATAAGACCATAGATACTGATAAAGGTGATAAGAAGTGAAGGCTTAGCAAAATGAACATATGACATCCCAAAGTAAGCAATCATCTTGTTTAAGACAGCCACACACCCCAGCAGCTATTTGAGTGGTGCTTATGATGTCCCTCCATCTCATGTCTCTCCATATTCCATGGATCCAGTCTTGAAGACTGTCTTCAGTCCACCTCTGCTACTGAAGACCGCATTGGACAGCCCACTGCTTCTCAAGCACATCCTTGTGGAACAATGGCAGACCCCGGGGGCACAAGATGGATGCTGATGGGAAATAGAATATTTAAGTCAGCCCACTTTGGTACCTCTAACCTCCTGTACTTCTGTTGTCTTGTATCTCTAAGTAACTGCAGGTTTTTGTTGCATTTGAAGACTGAAGGAGGTCTGTATTTTACACAGTTTTTATCAAATTCTTTTTCATTTGTTCAATGGAGGAGTTGCAATTCTTATTTCTGGAGTTGTTGAAATGAAACAGAAGTATCTAGATTACTTGTGGCTGTAAGCCTACACTCAGAGAAAGCAAGGTGCAGCAGACAGTAAGAATGGCAGCTAACAGTACTTTATTACTTTCAGTCCAACATAAGCTCTATTTTATGCTACAACAAGTGGCCATTAATGACTATCATAAAGTAATGTGACAGGACTCATAATTTGACTCTCCGGTCTCTTGTGGATGTGTGCACAAGCCACAGCAACCATAGATAGTAAATGAGGTTTTCTTTGGACTTCCCAACCTCTTACCATCTGTACTGCTGATCCTGAAAGTGTTGTACAGTGCACTGTGGATAAGCAACATCCTGGAAAACAGCAAACCCAAGTCTGGGTTCTTCCTTACCTTGACAGAGAGGTGAAGCCATGTTTCAGGAATAAGACGCAGATGGCCAAACAGCTTAAAAGTTTTTTCTTGTCAATTAAGGTTTCAGTTCAACAGATTCCTAAATCATGCATGTGAAATCAATGCAGTGCAGTGAAGTCAGTGTAGAGGTGACACAGGGACTCAGATTTGACACTGGCTGGAATAGCTTGCTTGCATGGCAAAGATGGAGTAAGTCTTGTGCAAGACAAGTCTCATATCATTACCAGGTTACTCAAGATGATAAAATCAAAATGTCTGCAGCCTGGCATAAAAGTCTGTGACTCAGCTAAGAGATATGCTTGCGTGCTGAGAGCAATCTGTGTCTGGCTAAGACAGGGGCAACGGTGATTAAGGCTTATGAGGTCCACCAACAGAGCCAACACAAATAAGGAAGGCCATGTTAGAAAAGCCCTCTGTGAGCTCTAAAGGCTCAAAACCTGCCAGAGGACAGAGGTTACCTCCAGGATGGATTGCTTTACTGAACTCTTACTTCAGCTTTCCAAACCTGAATTGCTTTCCAGAGGAAAAGAAAAGGGAGAAGTACCTGTAAACACAGCCAACAACTCTTGGGTTCAGGAGCACTCTCCTGTTCTGCACTTTTCTGTTAATCATCTTCTGAGTCAGTTTTGTGTCGAGCTCACTAGTGAATGCTTTCCCTGCCCTGAATTTCTTCCCACATTAGCAGTCCTGCCATGCTAACAGCATGACCCTCTGCCACCATTCAATGGTCTATTCACAATCTCAGATGCTGTGTACAACAGCCATTCATCTTCATCAGCGTTGAGAATTTCCAAGGATATAGTCATTTTTCATCTGCTACAACACTTTCTTCTTGTTGACTTTCTTCTTGCATATGTGAGACCTCTGTGCAAGGAGCTTTAACAATACATGAGAGGTGTGCCTCCCACACAATGATGGCCAAGCTTGTATCAGTACAGCTGCTGCCCCGGGGAAGGTGAGAGTGGTGTGTTGCCCCTCCATGCTGGGATAGAAGTTCAGTAGGATGATACTTCTCAGAAGGCTGTTTCCCAGGTTGGTAGCTGACCCCATTAAGAAAAGATCAGGCATAGGTCTTTCCCCACAAAACACTCCCTATAGCACTATTGCAGGTGAGCAGAGTGCTGCATACAAAACAATTTCATATAGAAGATGACACACCTGGGGTTCACATTACCTCAACAATACAATCGTGCACTAAATTTTCCATTGAAAAGGCAGTAACATACCTCAATCTGCCTCCATTCTAGTCTGCCAGGTGGTCTGGGTGGGCACGGCATTAATGACCACAGACTGGGCTTCTGTAGAAGCATAAGGGTCTTTACAAAATAAATTGTCACCCATAAACCTCACAAAATCCCTTGAGGGATTGCCATCATTGCTTTGTCACCCTGCAGTCCCTGAGCACTCTACTTAAAACAACCTACTCATTAGCAAGTGGCTACCCTCTGTGTCTGGCTGGTTTGGGTAATTGCAATAGGACCCTTTATCATTCATGGTGGACTGGCTGGGCTCGATCTGCAGCAAAGGAATATTAGAAGGAAAAAAGTCCCTACAGTAATGCCAAACCCTGCAAGTCTCAATCCCTAAGCAGGCATCAGCAAGATTCAGAAATTTGTTCCACTTAGTGAAATACTCAACTGTGAAATCAGTTTAAAGGCTATATGTATTATTTATTCTGCCTGGGAATTGGAACAAGATCGATCTCTAAACTAACAGCAGGACTAATCCTAACGTGAGATTGCATGATTGAAAAGTGGCCAAACATGTCTGAAATATGGAATATGGTCTCTTTCCTTCAGCTAGATCTATGCTTTGGAATTTATATCAAAACCAAACCAGGATTTGGCTTAGTTTTTCTAGCCATACTTATTTTGGAAAACAAACACATGGATTTGACTGTCAGGCAGTCAAATAAATTGCTTATTTATTTTATTGTTATTTTTTTAAACCATGGAAAATTATATATTCCCACTTAAATTAATGCACTGTCATCAGGGTAAAATAGATCCAAATAAAGATTTATTTGGATCCTGTGCTTCAGGGTTCATCCAGGCTTTGAATGCCTTTTGTGGTTTCTTCAGATCCTGTGAGAATCTTTTAACAATTCATTCTGTCTCTTTCCTAGCTTTTTCCACAAGTCTGATGTAGAAAACAAGAGGCAATATGGGCGAATCTTAGTGATTCTTACCTACTGGAATAGGCAGGATGCACTTTTAAAACAATTTAGTACAACCGAGAATAAAATCTGGGTCAGCCCTGAATCCCATCAAGGCTGACAGTTCCTCTAAGAGAACATAAAGGGAGAATTTTTTCACTCTTAGGCTCTGTACTATACACAAGTGGGTCAGACAAAAAAAATTAATTTCTTCCCAGTTCCAAGTGTATCATGGCATCTTGTGCCATAGCATTTTAGTCAATACCTGCTGCTTATGACAGATAGATTAACAATCTGAAATCAGAAACAATTTCCGTAATAACTTTCTGTTCATAGATATGAGTTTTAAGAACTATTCTTTGGAATTAATTTTCTAATTCTGTATGTAATGGATGTAAATCAAAAGAATGACGTACTCAGCCGCATATATTTTATATGTTACCATGCCTTTATCTCTGCTTTAGTTTATTTGAATTTAAAGTATCTTCAGTCACTCTCAAAACAGTTTTTTTGCTATCTATCTGTGAGATTCTGCATATAAAACAAACTTGATTGCACTCTAAGAAATGAAGTGTGGGACCATTAAGTAGGGATGACGCTTGCTGAAAGAAGGGAAAATTATTGTAAGAATTGTGCAGAGATTAACGCAGAGAGTAATTATTTTTTTAAAGTCCTCCTTTTTTGATCCTCGTATTTGAGAGGCCTCCGGGCACAAATGTGGAAGATCTTCACTGAGGAACATTAATTTTCTGTCCATTTTGGAAAAAAAAATTTAATGATATTAAGAAAAGTAGCTACTAAGGAAAACTGAACACTGAGAATTTTGTCTGTTCCTTCTGTGTACCATTCCACTGTTTTTTAGAGCGTTCGGAGGTACCTCCCAGTTGAAAAGAGAATGGAAGCACAGGACTTAGATTTCTCTTTGAATACAGATGCTCCATGGCCAGCTTTGTCATTCATTCTTTCACTTTATTTTACAGCAAGGCTTTATGAATATTTGATCATTATTTTAAAATGATAAATTTTAATTTCTGTTTTTGCATTTTACCAACAGCAAAAAAAAAAGTTTTACTCACTTATATTAGGCAAAATTTTAAAAAATCGCACATTTCACCTTTGAAGAAACAGTCCTGACGTGGCATTTGGACTACAGAAAACAGTGAAAGGTGTGTCATAAAGCTTATCATAAACTATAACGGGCGACATCGCATTGCCCATTGCATTATATTCTCATAGAAACACAGAATCATTTAGTTTTGAAAAGACCCTAGAGATCTTAAAGAAAAGACCATAGAGTCCAACCATAAACCTAAAGCTGCCAAGTCCACCACTAAATCATGACCCTAAGCGCCATGTCTATGTATCTTTTAAATACCTCCAGGGATGGTAACTCAATCACTTCCCTGAGAAGCCTGTTCCAATGCTTGATAACCGTTTTGGTGAAGAAAATTTTCCTAATATCCAATCTAAACCTCCCATGGTGAAACTTGAGGCTGTTTCCTTTGGCCCTATTGCCTGTTACTTTGGAAAAGAGACCAATCCCCACCTCTCCACAACCTCCTTTCAGGTAGTTGTAGAGAGGGATGAGGTCTCCCCTCAGCCTCCTTTTCTCCAGGTTAAACAACCATAGTTCCCTCAGATAATCCTAACAGGACTTGTTCTCTAGACCCTTCACGAGCTTCGTTGCCCTTCTTTGGATGTGCTCCAGCACCTCATTGTCTTTGTTGGAGTGAGGGGTCCAAAACCAAACACAGTATTTGAGGTGTGGCCTCACTAGTGCCAATTACAGGGGGACGATCACTTCCCTAGTCCTGCTCGCCACACTATTTGTGATACAGGCCAGGATGATGTTGGCTTTCTTGGCCACCTGGGCACACTGCTGGCTTGTATTCAGGTGGCTGTCAACTAACACCCCCAGGTCCTTTTCTGCTGGGCATCTTTGCAGCGACTGTGTAGTATGGTTGCTGTGACCGAAGCGCAGGACCTGTCACTTGGCCTTGTGGAACCTCATACCATTGGCCTTGGCCTATCCACACAGCCTGTCCAGATCCCTCTGTAGAGCCAACCTACCCCCAAGGACATTGACACTGTTGTCTACAAACTCACTGAGGGTGCACTTGGTCCCCTCGTTCAGACACATTTTGCTCTTCTAGATAATTGCATTGTACCGAGCAAAACCAAAATCATTGGGGAACAGTGGCAGTTATTTTTAAAAATATTTTTTCTAAAATAATAACTTTTAACACATTATGGTTAAGAATCTTCACTAACTTAAGTGGATAAAGTCTAATCTTTAGTGTCTTCTAGAGAGACTAGCCAGCAGATAGACTGCAAGATAATATGTGTGGTTAGGAAGGTGCTGCCTTAGCTTTTCTTAGATGAGGTGAGATTTCACAGCTGATGGAAACAAAATGGTTTTTTGTCTGGACTAAAGCAAAGGAGAGACTGGCATTATGTTAACCCTTGTATTACCTTTTAACAACTGTAGAATTACTAAGTTTGGGAGGGGTAGAACGTGGTAAAGGGTGATTCTCCCTCCCCTTCAAGGTGAAAAAACAATGCAAACATTTCTGCTTTGCTGGAAGTATTTTGGGCTGGTTTAGATTATGTATGTTGCACGTCCTTGTATGCTTTTGTGAAGTAGCAGGGTTTATGAAATTGAGAATAGAGTGAGAATAAATCTTCAAGGGCCTTTGCAAATGCTTTCATCTAAAAGACAATCATATAAAAAGAACTATATTGGGACTGGTTCTGTTGCCTTGCATTTCGTATATACTTCTCCAGAGTAACAGTCCCTTATGATCATATTTTAAAAGCAGATGTTATCATGAAAAATTTGACTTAGTAAAACCAGTCACTGATGGATGAAGTTATGAACATGTACATATATGGGTAAAGTTATGAATGTATATAAGTTTTATAAATGCTAATATAAGGATTGTTTATGCTTATGTATCTCCAGGGCTTGCTACTGCACTCCGAAGGAGAAGGCACTTTCTTACTCTTACTGTTAATGAAACAATAAAAATGGACAACCCCCACGACTTTGCATAGATTATGACTGCTTGAACTTCTGATAGTGCTACTTGTGCACACAATGCACATTGTATTAGATTGATTTAATTCCTGAAAGACAGAAAGATAGTCTTCAGGAGTGATGCACCCATATTAAAAGTAATTTAGCATTCTCCCAGTGAATTGCTGGCACAAGCTGTAGCTAAGCAGAATTTGGGTGTCCTCAGCTGAAGCAGACTGGGCTTTGGTTTCCTTTATTTGAGGATTATTGATGTTTTCTTTTACTCTCTGCTGCTGTTCAAAATGTGGTCTTTTATGTTAATGATGACATAGTACATTTCCAGAGGGAAAACTTGCTAATGCCTTGACTTTAGCTCAAAGCTAAATGGTTCCAAGCAGAAGGGTGTTTGAGAGGTTTCAATTTTAGACTAAATCAGTGTTTCATTTTTCACATGCTACAGTTTTCAAGCTGTTTACTGATGAAAAGAACACTCTGTGCACTGAACCATCCAATCCATTTTAGTTAGATCTATGATATTTTCATTTCTGTCAAAAAGACCTGTAAAATCCAAGAGAAGCCTTATATTCTGTTATCTTTAATGCAAATTACTACCATGAATTTGCCACTTAAAAGCAAAACCCGTGGATAGAGATTGTGCATTCATTCCTTTCCTACAGAGTGGTTATTTCTTCAATGTAGATAATGAAAGAAAACCAAATGTCTGTAAATAGGATTTTTAATGGGTCAGAAAAAGAAAGTGATTTCCAACAAAACCCATGAAACTGAGAGGACTACTACTGATTCTTGGATTGGTCAGTCAACAGCATACAGTTGCACAACTTCAATTTTCAATAGAATCTGAATTCCCTGCTGATACCATTATAAGTTGACAAAGAAAAATGCTGGAGAATATTTTTCTTTCAAAGTTTCTTAGATGAATGGGAAGCAAGAGAAAGAAGGAAAATATTGTGTTTGCTCAAGTTGATTAATCAGAACTGTTGATAGTTTTTAAAACTTCTTTTTTTTTTTTTTTAGTAAAATTTTATACTCTCTAGAAAGGTAGTTCTGATATTAGTTTCTTTTGGAAAAGGAGAGGTCAGCGTGAACTCTGTTTTTACAACAGGAACAAACATTAGGGTAATAAAATGTTTCCATCTCAGTAATAATGGCATTCTTTTCTGTTTCAGTAGACACTATGGTTTGCCTGTATTTTTAATAAACCTCAAATGTATGTATACTAACGCAGTCCTCCTGGGGAATAAGCAGGAGGAACTGGAGCTCTGTGCTCAGTCAGAAAGTTATGATATCACAGGAATAACTGAAATATGGTGGGACAACTCAAATGACTGGAGGACCATGATGGAAGAAGAGGAGGAGGAGTCACTCTATGTTAAGGAGGACATTGAATGTATAGAAGTCAATTACAATGATTGTGGAAACCCTATGGAATGCCCCTCGGTCAAGATCACAGGGGTCATCTCCAAGGGGGATCTTACAATAGGCATCTGCTACTGACCCCCAAACCAAGATGATAAGGCCAACAAAGCATTATGTGGGACACTTAAGCAAGCTTTGGGTCAACAGAACCTGGTTCTTATGAGTGACTTCAGCTACCCAGACATTTTTTGGAAGAAAATACAGGAGCTCACATGTCACCCATCAAGTTCCTGGAACACATAGAGGACTGCTTCCTCATACAAATGTGAGATGTGCCAACCAGGAACAAGGCACTGCTGGACTGGCAACTCACAAACCAAGAGAACCTGCTGTGTAATATCTTCGTTAGTGATAGCCTTGGCTGCAGAGATCACAATATTGTGGAGTTTGGGATCCTGCTGAGGATGCTGAAGGATGTACAAAGGCAAAGGTTTTTGATTTCAGAAGAACAAACTTCAGCTTGCTCAGAGCTCAGCTGGGAGGGATTCCATGGAACGCTTCTGTGGAGCAAAAAGGAGCTAGCAAGTTCTAGGAGTTTTTCAAGAACACTCTCCTGGAAGGACAAAAACAGTTTGTCCACTTTAGAAGTAAGGGAAGTAGGTGGAGCAAGAGACACCCCCTTGGCTTAACTGCGAGCTTCTGAGTCTGCTCAAAACCAAGAGAGATGCATACCAGAGATGGAAAAGCAGACAAATACCAGATGAGAGGGCATTGCCAGGGCAGGCAGAGATGCAGTTAGAAAAGCAGAAGCTCAGCTCAAATTTAAATTGGCCAGAAATGTCAAATACTAGAAAGGGTTCTTAAGGTATGTAAACAACAAGCAGAAAGAGAAGGAAAATGTTGGCCTGTTGTTAAACAGGAGAGGTGAATTAGTCATTGACAATGCTGAAAAGGCAGAAGTTCTCAACACTTTCTTCACCTTTGTCTTTACAAGCACTGTTGGGCCCCAGGCTATGGGAACAAAATTCCAGACTGATGCAAACACAGACCCACCACCAGTGAAGGAAGAGTTGGTATGTGAACTATTTCAGGAGCTTGACCCCTACAACTCAATGGGCCCTGACAATATCCACTGAAGGGTGTTACGAGAACTGGCTGGTGTTGTGGTGAGGCCGCTCTCCATAGTCTGAGAAGTCGTGGAGACCAGGGGACATGGCTCCTATTCAAACTGTCAGCCTCTCACAAATGGGGTCCCCCAGGGGTCGATACTGGGCCCAACGCTGTTTAATATCTTCATAAGTGATCTGGATGAGGGGATCAAGTGTACCCTGATGAATTTTGCCAATGATACCAAAGTGAGTGTGGAAGGGGACACGTCGGAAGGGAGAGCCACCCTGCAGGAAGACCTGTCTAGGCTGGAAGAGTGGGCCAACAAGAACCTTGTGAAGTTCAGCAAGGACAAGCGTGAGGTCTTGCACCTGGGAAAACATAATCCAGGAGTGCAGCACAGGCTGGGAGCTACCCAGCTGGGGAGCAGCTCTGTGGAAAGGGACCTGAGGATCCTTGTGGACAACAAGCTCAATATGAGTGAACAGTGTGCTGCTGCAGCAGCAAAGAAAGCCAACAGGCTGCTGGGTTACATCAACAGGGGCATCACCAGCAGACATAAAGAAGTCATTATCCCAGTCTGCTTAGCGCTTGCCAGGTCACACCCGGAATACTGTGTTCAGTTTTGGTCCCTGCTATACAAAAAAGATGTGGACAGGCTGGAGAGGGCCCAGAGAAGGGCGACAAAGATGATCAAAGGACTGGGAAACCTGCTATGTCAGGAAAGGCTGAGAGAACAGGGAACAGGGTTTGTTCAGCCTTTAGAAAAGAAAGCTTAGGGGAGACCTTATCACCATCTTCCAGTAATTAAAGGGTGGCTACAAAGAAGGCGGACACTCTTTTTACAAGGAGTCATATAGAAAAGATGAGGGATAACGGGTACAAGTTACTCCTGGGGGGGTTCTGATTGGGCACAAGAGGAAAATTTTTCACAATGAGATCAATTAGCTATTGGAATATTCTCCCCAGCGAAATGGTGGATTCCAGAACACTGGACCCTTTTCATCACCCCACTGTGCTGGACCATCTAGTGCTTTTGCCAAGAAAGGCTTGACCAAACCATCCTTGAGGTCACTTTGAACCTGGTATTTTATGATTCTGTGATATTCTCTGGAGTGTTTATGTCATTCTTCTCCTGCAGTTTTCTCCCACATATTTCAATCTCCTTCAGAGTGAACAAAAGAGGAGCTCCTGCATTGTCCTCTAGCCATCTCGATGACACAGAGAAGACATGGGATCAAGTGACTTTTTCATTTCAGTCTGTCTCCTTCTCTAGTCTTTGTTCATTTGTTCAGAGGTTCATTGTAGTCTGAGGACTGCCTTGCACCCAGAGCTTCACACTTCGTCTTGAAAATTTTCTTGTACAGCCTTTTCAGGATTCTGAGCATAAATCAGAACATGGCATTAACATTTATAAAACTTCTTGGTGATTATTCTCCCAATGCAAGTGCTATTGCATCTGACAGGGGGTATCTTAAGTTTCAATCTAATTTTAGAAGATAAAGATTAATGGTTCCAGTCCAGTGATTAATTAATCATTGTTGCTTAGGAACCAGCAATAGTGACCTATTACATCTCCTGTAGGCAAATAAAGGACAATCTCAAATGGTGAGAAGCATCAGGTGTACTTAATTTGCCAAAGCTGGGAGAAATTGAGTGAAGCTGATCTAAAGGACAAATTAAAATGGAATAAAGCAAGTGAGAGAACGGAATTCTTTAGATCATTAGAGGCACAGCTGGCATAAATTGCACACTCTAGATAAAAGACCATGCGAGGTCAGTGACAAAGAAAAAGAAGAAATTAGGGGAAAAAAAGTAGCATGTAAGTGGGTAAGGGCAATTGGTAATTGACTGTAAACTAAAAATCGCTAAGAAATTAATAAGAAACTGAAGGCATCTGTTGGACAAACATCCTCAGTTGACATGAACAAGCAAAATTAATGTACCCATATATGTACACCTCAGAAATCCCTTTTTTTTCCCCTAAGGTACATCATTTTTCCTATGTTTCTATATAGCCAAGAGGTTATGCACTAAGAAAATCTCTAATAAGAAAAGACTGAAGACAGATGAATACACATGAGCAATATCTAATTCTGAGGATCATTACAATGTGAGGGTGACTAACCACAGAACAAACTGTTAAGAAAACCAACCAATTCATCCTTTTATTTTTTCAAATCAAGATATGCCTGAGGCATGAAGAGAGAGATGATGCTCAAGACACAAATCTGAAGCAAATGCTATCAGAGTAGCTGTTCACAAACAAGTGGCCTGCATATAAACAAGTGTAAGAAATAAGCAAGTTTCACAAATAGAGAGGGCAAAACTTTTGAAAGCATAGAAAATCGTTGTTTTTCACGAAAGACACAAGAATTTTACCCTTCACCTCTGCTGTTCATTGACTATCCAGGACTTTGACATTTGCCTGTGAAAGTACTCTCTTCTAGCGTGTTCCTTCTCTGACTCAGTACTCACATGTATGGGAAAGCTACGAATTTTCCTTTTGTTAGTGCATGGACACCACATGCCACAACCCACCATGGTTGAAGAGAAGACATAGACTGGCTTGCTGCCTGCAGAAGTAGACCACTTTTAAAAAAACCTTGGAATTACAGACTCGTTTGGCCACCGGCTGGCCAATGGTTCAGGGAACCACAAATAGTCGTGTCTTCCTCCATTGGGCCTGATGATAGTCTGCACCTCATTTGCAATGGGCATAAAATGCATCACTTCCACCTGCCATATATAAACCTCTGTGCTTGTGTAACACAGGGGCAAATCTATACAGGTCAGATTCTGTTTTGCGTTAGCATGTGCCTCAAATAATTTCACTACAGTTAAAGGACAAGATCCTCGTTTCCAGTTAAAGTTTCATACTCCTTTGATAAGGCAAATCAGTCCCAGCACAGGTAAGTAGCTGGCATTTGACTGCCACAGTGTTGACATGTTCTAGCAGGTACAGATATTCCGTGTGGACAGTTCAGACGCTTTTGAAGTTGCGCTTGGTTGGCAGAGCTGAGGAGGGAAACCAGAAATACGGTGGATGACTGTTTTCCCTCTAGTAGCTTTATATATCAAAAAGATTAGGATTTTAATTCATTTTCTTGAACTCTGGAAAACAATTTTCTTTTTTTTACTTTTTTTTATTATCAGGCTTAACAGTATTTTGTATCCACTTTGTTTCAATATTAATGGTTATGGAAGACGGTGGAGAATTGCAGCTAATACACATTTTCAATTACTTCGTTATCTACTTGCAGGTTTTTGTTGTCAGCAGGTGGGGGTTTTTGCTGATAGAGTTAGCTGATGTAGGAAATGGCAACATTTACTGCTGTCTGCTCCTTGACAGAAATCCTATTAGTCGCAAAGGCAACTTCCAGAGGAAGAAGTCATAGAATCATAGCATAGCCTAGGTTGGAAGGGACCTTTCAGATCATCTGGTCCAACCATCAACATAATGCTGACAAAAACCATCACAAATCCTACCCCTAAGATCTACATCTACCCATCTTTTAAATGCTTCCAGGGATGGTGTCTCAACCACTTCCCTGGGCAGCCTGTTCCAATGCTTAATAACCCTTTCAGTGTAAAAATTTTTCCTAATATCCAACCTAAACCTTCCGCAGTGCAACTTGGGGCTATCAGCTGTTACTTGTGAGAAGAGACTGACCCCCACCTCTCTACAGCCTCCTTTTAGGTAGTTGTAGAGGGTGATAAGGTCTCCCCACAACATCCTTTTCTCCAGGCTAAACACTCCCAGCTCCCTGAGCCACGCCTCATCAGGCTTGTTCTCCAGACCCCTCTCCAGTTTCATTGCCCTTCTCTGGATAATGTCTTTCTTGGAGTGAGGGGCCCAAAACCGGACACAGTACTCAAGGTGAGGCCTCACCATTGCCAAGTACAGGGGGACGCTCACTGTCCCAGTCCTGTCGGCCACACTGTTTCTGATACGCTCCAGGATGCTGTTGGCCTTTTTGCCCACCTGGGCACACTGCTGGCTCATATTCAGCTGACAGTCGACCAACACCTCCAGGTCCTTTTCTACCAGGCAGCTCTCTAGCCACTCTTCCCCAAGCTTGTAAATCAGATTTAAACAAAGGATTTCTATTAAAAAAAAAAAAAAAGGCAAATTAAAAATTACCTTAAAGCTTAATTTTTCACAGTCTTTCTGTCAGGAAGAAGTTCTTGCTAAGAATGCTAATGTCAACAAATACAATAGATCAGAAAGGTGACCAATGTGTAGGTGAATAGAGTATCATGGAGCATCAGGATGTTTTCCTGGTATTCAACCTTCTCTACATCAGGCTCTGTATCACAAGATTCAGCGTACCTTCAGCGATGGCTAGGCTGGCAAAGGAGTGTTGCTCAGACTTCTGTGAGATTTCTGTTTCTATGGTCACTACAGTCGCCTCTCTGGAGCCAACGACAGATTTTGTTCCCCATCTCAAGCTACTTTATTTTTATACTGGTGCAAGATTGAAGCTTTTTAACAAATGATATTTGATTACCTCTGGGTTTATCTTCTGATGTAAGGACATGGGATTGAAGCATAATAGATAAGATAGGTAGATAAATTTAAGTGAGTGACACCTGGAGATTTTGACAGCCCCATTTTTTGTAAGTCCTGACAGCCTTTTCATAAGCCTGTATTTTGCTAGAAGACCACAGGTTTGTGATAAAGCTTGCCACTGCCATGTTTTTTGTCTACAAAAAGCCCACTGGTGGTGTTCATAAAAATTATTTTCCCAGTAATTTCCTTTTAAAATTTGTGTATTCATGAAATACCTCATTGTGTTTTATCTCTAAGGCTATTAGAGTCCAGTTCTATTTTTTTTTTGTTTTTACTTTTTGCTTTGCTTATTCTTTTTTTTTTTCCCTGTCAGAGTTTTTCAACCTTATCCGACTTTAAAATTAGTGCATTTATTTGGAAAAGAAACAGAAAGTAATCAGGAAGTGTGTATTGCCCTTTGTCCACCTCATCTGCCCCTTCAGGGTCTGATCTTACCAGATAATGAGGTGCCAGCTGCAGAAAAGCTCTCTGGACAAAATTTTAGAGCCGAAGTCACTAACAATGTGGTGTTGTAGTTATTGCATCCCTCCACACCTGGAGTCTGAGTTCAGGTGTTTAAAAAGTAATTAGCCAGGAAATGACAATAAGTCTCAGGTCTCTTTTGCTATGCAAGGCCGTGTTCCTGTAAGTGAACACACAGATGGATTCCATACAACAAAAAGTGAAAAATAGATCAGAAAATTAAACTTACAGCAATTCTTTTGGGATTCTCACAGAATTCTAACTCCAGCCCCGTAGGATGCCACAGAAACCTTGCATCTTCCTTTGATCTTGTCCTTCACCTTTTGTGATACACATAAACACCTGAAAGCTCCACCTAATGCATTTACTTGAAGGGGAGATAAAGAAAGGAAGGTGCTTATTTATGTTCAGAGTGATCACCAATTCCTTGGTGATCAGCGTTGCCCCACAAATTATGCTAACACACCCATTAAATGGAAATTATTTTTGTTGAACAGAAGCTGAAATGCCATATAGGTTAGAAAAGGAAGGTTAATCGGCTACAATGACATCTCAAGTTTTTCTTAACATTCTTAAGGTGTCAGGAAACAAAAAGTTCATTTAACATGATTCTGTGACCAGCCATTTTCATAGTAGACTGTTATTCCCAGGAACAAAACTCCACAACATGAAAGGCCTCAGGAAAACAAAACTGCATGCAGGAGATGAGAATTTGTCTTATGGGATTTGATCTGCTACAAGCACTACAGTTCATTTGTCCAAAATTAAACGCACAGTTACCCTTAGTATTTTGGTAAAGTTGCTCCAGGACTTTTGGTAAGTCCACAGGCACCTATGTTTCCATAGGATGCTTTGTTTGCTGAGCTTTTTATTAAGCAGCTGCTAAAGGTGGTGATGGCTCTCAGGTCATGGGGTGCTCCTCAATTATTGACAAATTCCTGGAAAATGAAGGTGATGGTCTGCCGCTCCCTGGAAAAAGAGTGGGAAGAAGAAAGGGGGGGGAAGAGGGCAGGGAGAAAGAAGGAATGGAGGGAGGGAGGGAGGAAAGAAAGAAGGAAGGAAGGAATGAATGAAGGAACGAACAAACAAACGAAGAAGAGAGGGAGGGAAAGAAGGAAGGAGGAGCAAGGATAGAGAATGGCAGCTCTTTGTGGAGGCTTGTACTTTCCTGCAGAAGGGATTGCTATCTTTTTTCTCCCTTCTCTTCTCCCACTTTTCCCAAATAGTCCCAAGGAATCCCAACACTGCTCCAGTTCCAGGTCCTTCCCTGATCCAGGCTCTCTGACCTCAGTTTCACCTGCAGCTCTGCCCCAGCTTTCTGTGTTCCCCATGACCTTTCCGAGCATGATGACATTATTTGGGTCAGCCCTGGCTGGTCATGTTGTTTGCTGTTCCACCTATCACACTTCTCAGTGATGACAGTGTGATCCAAAATCCTATGCAAGTAGAGAGTACTTTGTGCTTCCTTTGATTTGTCTTGACTGATCCATTCAGCTCAAATGGTAAATTGTGAACAAGAGTCATCAGGCTGATTTTTGCTATGCCCTAGGCATCTTTGCCTTCATCTTCTCCAAAATCTGTGGCAACACTTGATGGTTCTGAGGAAGGACAAATGATAACATTTAATAATTTTCTGAATAAATTATTTTAAACATTTACATTTAAAAACAAATGGACTCAGTGTAATCATGACCTTCAAGAGTGTGCTGAAGGAGTGGGAAGAAGTTTGAATTTACCTAAATGCATGTTCTTGTTAGCTCTGCCTCCTCTTCTCTTCTGAAACTTTTATGAAATTTAAAGTTGGAGTCCTATTGTAAATTCTGTTTCTCTTCCTGAGAATTTATGATGCAAACCTAAAAACTCAGATCAATTTTTTTTTACCAAATGATCAGGGTTTTGTTGCCATTCAAGCAACTGCTTGTGGGTTTTATGTTTAAAATTAATAATTTTTTTGACTCCTTAATCATTCTTCTAAGATCATCTGTAAATTTGATCCTTTGATGCTAGATTTTTTTTTGTCTCTAACTTTTACAGGGAACTGATAAAATCTATGCTGTAAATTACAGCATTGAACAGCAGTATTATATGCAATGGTGCAATACACGAAAAGCCATTGAAGTCATCAATTCAACATTATTTACACTTTAAGGTCACCTTGTCCAAGCTGATGAAACTACCTTAGAAAACCGAGAGTTTTCTGTGTCTGGGAAATAAAATAAATTACTAAAAATCCCATCTGGATTCTCTTGGAAGGTAGCACAAGCCTTCTTTTTCTTTTTTTCTTTTCCTTTTCAAATTCCATTTGAGGAACAAAAATGAAATCATTTACTTTGGGCTGTTTACATCCTTTATTTTTCTGCCTTCCCCTTCTTTCCCTGCTTTTTTTCATTATATTCTGGGTTAAGGTTTCAGATTTATTTGCCAAGGTAATAGATGTAATGAATTAACATCCACTAAAGCTCTAAAAAGACCATCTGGATAACAGTAAATGTGAGTCAGTAGGTCCTAGCAGCTGGTACATGTATGCAAACCTCCTGACTCTCTCCGTCTATTTTTTATACTGTCTTTTTTGCTTTCAAAATATGCTACTGTTCCCTTAAATTAGTTACTAGTTTTTAACTCTCAGAAATGTCTCAGAAATATTTAACTCTCAGAAATGCATGTTATAACTTTAATGGAGTGTCAGCATATCAGAAATCATGATGATAAGGTTTTTTGGTTTGCTTGCATACTCTAGTGAAATGGGTGGACTGTGATATAGCAGCAAATGAATTGCACCTCACAGCAGTTCAGGTGGTCTCTCTTGTCTGTGAGGGATTCTGGCACCTTCCTCGCAGCAAGAGACTGCTTTGTCTTCAACAGTAAAAAAGTAAAGATAGCTGAGCCACTGCCTCTCCCCCACTGAAAAATTGTCAGAAATTATAGACTTTGTATCCATAGGTAGTTTTCCCATTCATCCCTTGCTGGAGTCTGTGGAAATTAGTTTTCCAGACTGCTTTTTCTAGCATTCTCTAAATTTAGGATACATTCAGATGGCCAGATGATGCTGCAAAAGTGTAATTCTGCCATGTGTCTTCTGGGCTGGCCTTCTCACCCCGTTCTGGTTTTGAACCTTATGGAAGCTTACACCCTTGAGGTTGCAAAGTCCAACTACTATCCAGCTACTAGCAGTGTTTCTGAAGGACTGGTGCTATTTAACCTCTTCATTATTAACTTGGGAGTCCTGGTCTCGGCTGGGGTAGAGTTAATTTTGTCATAAAACAAAGTAAGGTCAAGGCACCTGCACAAGAAATCTAGATTTTAGGAATAAAATGGCAAGGTGGATGTCGTCAGATCCCAATGGATGTGATCAATAAAATAGCAGCCATGTCTCCACCAACTAACAAAAAGGAAACACAAGCTTTCTTAGGTGTCATGGGTTTTTGGAGAATGCATATTCCAAATTACAGTCTGATTGTAAGCCCTCTCTATCAAATGACCTGGAAGAAGAACAACTTTAAATGGGGCCCTGAGCAATGATGAGCCTTTGAACAAATTAAATAGGAGATAGTTCATGCAGTATCCCTTTAGCCAGTCTGGGTGGGGCAGGATGTTAAAAATATGATCTACACCGCAGCCAGGGATAACGGACCTACCTGGAGCCTCTGGCAGAAAGCACCAGGGGAGACTCAAGGTCGACCCCTAGGGTTTTGGAGTTGGGCATAAAGAGGACCTGAAACCCACTATACTCCAACTGAAAAAGAGATATTGGCAGCATATGAAGGGGTTTGAGCTACTTCAGAAGTGGTTGGTATGGAAGCACAGCTCCTCTTAGCACCACGACTGACAGTGCTGGGCTGAATGTGCAAAGGGAGGATGCCCTCTACACATCATGCTACTGGTGCTACATGGACTAAGTGGATCGCACTGATCACACAATGAGCTCAAATAGGAAACTGCAGATGTCCAGGAATCTTTGAAGTGTTCATGGACTGGTCAGAAAACAAAGATTTTGGAATATCGCAAGAGGAGGAGGTAGCACGTGCTGAAGAGGCTGTATAATAAATGACCAGAAAATGAGAAGCAATATCCCCTGTTCACTGATAGGTTCTGTCTTATTGTAGTGCTGTGTTTTGGATTTAGTATGAGAATAATGTTGATAACACACTAATGTTTTAGTTGTTGCTAAGCAGTGTTTACACTAAGTAAAGGATTTTCAGCTTCTTATACTGTCCCGCCAATAAAGAGGCTGTGCAAGACGTTGGGAGGAGACACAGTCAGGGCAGCTGATCCAAACCAGCCAAAGGGATACTCCATACCATGTGACTTCATACTCAATATATAAACTAGGGGTAAAGCTGGCTGGGGGTGGGCTGCTGCTCAGGGACAGGCTGGGCATCAATCAGTTGGTGGTGAGCAATTTTTTTTCATTTGCATTACTTGTCTTTCTTGTTTTTTTTTTTCTCTCTCTCTTTGTTATTTTCCTTTTCATTACAAATTATTACTATTTTATTATTACTATTACAAATCATTACAAAATATTATTATTATTGTTGTTGTTGTTGTTGTATTTAAATTATTAAACTGTTCTTATCTCAATCCACAAGTTTTCTCACTTTTACTCTTCCAAGACAATCAGGTTTATTCTGCCTTGAGACAAGAACATAAGGGAAGACTAGAGCTGACTTCATTCCATGCTTGATGTTAGAAAAGGCAAGTTCAGACTCTTCTTGGAGGTACATAGACAACGTGACAGCAAAAGAGACAAGAGACAAGTTGTATCAAAGGAAATTCCAATCGGATACTAGAAATAATATTGTCAAAAAGCAGGTGATCACACACCGGAACAGGTGGGCCAGAGGGGTTGTGTAGTCTCCTTCTTTGGAGGCAATCAAAACTAACCTGGAAAACACTGGGACACTTTCTTTAATTCTAGCAGGGCTGGGAACAGCTGGTCTCCAGACATCCTTGCCAACCTATTATTTAATGTAATCCAGCACTATGGCTGAGCTATGGTAATTTTAAATAACTTTAAAATAACCATTAAGTAAACCTATGCCAACTTGGTCTCACGTGGGCAATGAGCGTCTTCTGGAAAGCAATTAAATACATTTATGTTCTTACAGTTTTTACAGCTTCATACACTTCACATAGTAGCTCTTTCCCATGCCTCATTTTATTTTGTCAGAACTAGTTCGTCTTCTCCATCCCCTTCATGAAGGGGACAGCAGATGGCTCAGGACGTCCAAGTGGCTTGTGAATCTGTTTACGTATATATACAGAGCATATTAAATATACCTCCCCCTGCTGTATTTCTAATGAGCTAACAATGTAGAAGCCCATGATGTTATTACCTAGTAAGAATAAGGATAAGGTTTTTCTTTTACTTATTGCTTTACTTTTTCATGTCTAAATGGTTATGCGTGCAATTACAAATACTCATACAACAATGTCGTCGTGTATGTAAGTACTGCCTGAATTTTCAACTCTTTGAAAACCAAAGAGCATTCAGCTGCAGGATCGTATAATTTCAGATCTGTTCAAAAGATACTCCTCACTTCACTCAGTTTTCAGTGATGTTGCCATATTGCTCTTAAGTTCATTCCCTCAGGATTCTCAACTAGTCTTCTACCACAAGGTAAGCAGTTCACAACATGACAGGTAGTGACCAGTAGCTACATGATATATAATTATGCCTTTCTGATCCTTGTGATTTATCTCCAGTCGTATTAGAAAATACCATTATAAGAACTATGGTGATGTCTGACACTCTTTATGACTTCTTCTACATAAATCTTAAAGCTGTTTTACCAGAGATGAGGAACTGTGGTGTTCACCAGAAGCAGACGGAGATGAATTTGTAGAACAAGTTTGAGTAAACATATTTCTGACAGTTACTTTTCCATTGGATAACTGAAGAATCATAAGTTTGTATTTGGAGTGTTAACTAGTACTATTGTGGGGTTTTTAAGGAAAATTAATCCCTAGATCAATGGATAATATTTGTGGGATGAGTTAGTTGTGGCGCATCAGAGATCTTATCTTTGCGGGAGCTTTTTACTCCCATGGGTCATACCTACACTTGAAGCTGCCTGTGTCTAATTCTTTTTTAGAAAAAAAAAAAAAAAACCAAAAAAAATCTCTTCAGTTCTTGAAGTATAGAAGGTTATTACTCCCAGTGGAAAGAAGAAAGTCACTGGCATGGAAACATATACATATAATCCTCTATTCTTTATGTACATACATAGTTATTGAACAATAGGAAAATGTTATGTTACTATTAAAATGTCCTTACATTTTCTGGTCTGCAAAGACAAATTTTATGTCAACACCTATTAACAAATTATATTAATTTTTTAATAGCTTACTAACTTACTCTCTCCAACTTGACAGTCCTTTATTCTCTGTTCATGTCACGGATATCTTTTTCACGACATTTCAGCAATAAAGCATCTACAAAATCATAGTATCTTGGTATTTAGCCTTAAGAAATTACTGTTTCTGGGGAATGAAGAGAGACCGAACTGTTTACAGTTCACATCGTGGTCTCCCCCACCATATATTTTAACTTGAAGCACCTGCTCACTGGAGAAACACATGGAATATTTCACAATAGACTTTTAAGCTCCGTGAGAGACTCTTCTCTCTTTGATCCAGGTCGTTATTCTTTTGCCAGACAGATGTACAGTGCAGAGCCAACTGCAGGAGTGAACCACTTCGAAGCCCAAAGAGTGCCTCTATTATATTGCAGACAGGCAATATTTAGACGTACTTTGTTTTAGGTAATGAACAGCTGAGGCAGTGAGCAAAGCCAGGTGCAGAAATGGCAAGGCTGCAGAAAGCTATTTGCTCCACCTAGACTGCTTGAAAATTGTTTTGTGTTTAGACTGAAGCCACGTCAATGATTTATCAAAATGGTTAGAGTTGCATAACATAACTGCAATCCCAGCTTTTTGCTTTTGAAATATTTGCTCGGGTGATATCTCCACAGTCAGGTGCTGCAGGCATGAGGCAGATACACTAATTTTCAGTGCTGAGCTCTTCTCGGTTGTTAGGAATTCAAGACCATGGGTGATTTCAGAAGGTGATTTCCATGATTTGCAGTTATCTGCTTGCTGTCTTGAGTACTATGATAAAATTCCTGAAGGGGCACTTAAAGCAAACAGAAATTTTCTAAGCAAGCTAGAACTGAAGTGTTTTACAGGGTTCAGGCAATTAAGAGGTTATTAATTTTGCAGTTGTAAGGAACAAGGCACAAGTGATTCTCTCTGATTTTTTGCAGGAAGCTCCAATATCACTGGGCAGAGCTCTGGCGCCTGCAGTAACCCCTGTAATAGCGATAAATTAAGCATATATTATGGCTGTAAATTAGCAACAAGGGACTGAGGGAGAATTGAAGATCTCAGCAGCATAGACGTGATGTGGCTATTAAAGCAATTGGACACCATTCATTGTGAACAAGGGGTTTGCTCAAGGTAGTTTACAGACTTAATGTGGATTAGGGTACACCCTTTTGAAGAATTTGAGAGATCACCTCAGCTTACTAACTCCTGAGTTCACAAACACGGAAACTTTTTCCCAGAGAAAATGCATGGAACACATCTGACTTTGCCCTGCAGGGGTATTCCAGTCAGATGAGTTATTGCCAGCGGTGCTGTTTTCTCCAGACTCCACTCAATCACCTGACTCCTCCGTTAATTTTCACTATAGGGCGGGCATGAATACTTCACCTGTGAGTGGGCTGATTGCAATCATCGTATCTGATTTAGTCCATTCTTTGGTTTGATTGTTTCTAGGTAAGCTTAGTTGCTTGTATCCATTTAGCACTATTTTAAGTGCTTACTAGAGATTCATTTAACTTAAAAAGCATCAAAATAATGAAGTTAACAGGAGTTCTGTGTTTTACAAGTCTTAAGCTCCTTTGTTCTGGTATTTTTTCTGGTGCTGTTTTCTCTCTCTGTCCACATGCTTACAGTTATTGCTGTGTACTAATGGCTAGCAATTCATGGGGTGAGCACTCCAAATAACGCGTTATTTTTACATATAAACCTCAGGGTGTCATCAAAATAATGCAATATCTTAAAGCAACTGCATGTTTCTCAAATGCCATCTAAGAATGTGGCGTGACTCCGAAATGTACATTGATAAGGATAGAAAATAATATCGTCTTCAACTATTATTTCCTCCGGGAAAATGTTTTTCCTTTGTTAATCAAGGCCTCTTGATTAACGTGCTTCTGTACTTCGTATTACAACCTGGTTTTCTCCCTATGCATCAAAGTCAGCCTTCATTTAGAGTAGTGTGAAGGCATCTAATAACTGCATGGGGAGGTGAAGGCTCCCCCTGAGAGCAGTATTCTTCATTCAAGCTTTTTACAAATGCCGAATCGCCACCCTCCCGAGACAGAAGCTTTTTTAAATTCGGATGTATGTGGGGTAACCCCCATAGTTCAATCCTCAGGGGCCTTTTCTGCAGGAGAAAGGAGAAGTGGTCCACCCCAAGGGCAATGTCCAGATGGTGGTACTCAGTGGAGGGGGGTCATATGAAACTGTGCAGAAAATGTCACAAACCTAAGGCTTTGTATATCCCTGCCCTGTCTGCATACTCATCTTTGCCTGTGAACTAGCATGAGTAAGGAAAGGTTAATGGGGATATAGGGCAAATCCTTTCCAAGATAACTGTAATTAAGAAAGCAACTCAGGCTTGGACATCCCTGGGACTAATTTACAGTTAAGGTAGTAAAGGAGTCAGGTCAACAAGAGAGTAAGTCCTGTAATGGGGACAACCTTCCCATCCCCTGACAGGATCAATTAGGTCTACGCTGGCTTCTTACTGCAAAGCTGAAGTGTGAATAATGTGTGGAATAATATGTAAGTGTCCTGTCTTGCACTGGGTAAAGTATCAAACAGAAGTATTAACCTACTTCTCCTTACCGCAGACCCTCTAAGGGGATAGAAATTCCTAATATTAGAAGCTTAAAAAGGAATCTATACTGCGAAGCAGAGGAAATGGGACTTTCTGCTTCACTGTTGATCATAAGGTCAAATGTGGCCATGCTGCGGTAAAACAGCAGATAGGTGTATTATTTTGTGAGTCATTTATTTCTTCAAGAAGGAGGATTGCGTAAGGATCCCACCTGGGCATTGATTGACTTCAAGATTAGTGCACAATACTTAGAAACACATTCTAAGAATGGCAAAATGTTAATGTCAAAAGATGTCAGGAGTGAGGTGTCAGTAAGCATGTTAATTTAAGACTACTGGAAACGAACATTTTTTTCTGGATAAACAGAGCAGGAAAATCTGCCATTTTCATATCAAACTTTCTTTCACAGAGAGAGTTCCAAGTCACTTTGTGTGGTTTGCTATGTTCAGCCTTGAACTTGTGTGTCACATTTTACTGTTTCAGGCATGCTGATACATCCTTCCTAGTTTAAATGTTATTAGCCACTTCTAGTAAGACCTTATAAGATTAGGTTCTTTATAAAAGTTGCGTGTAATGTCTGTGTATGACAAGTTCAGAGAAATATGTTGAAAAGCCTTCTCTTTCTACAATTCTCTGAAAAAACACATGGTTGGTGAAAAAAGGGTTTTCTAAAGGTATGAGATGTTCACTGTCCTGTTTTGTGGCAATGTTTCACAGTTATAACCATGCAAATTCCTCACCCTGTTAGCTGGCCCTTTGACATGATTTTAAATAGCTGAGGTTTCTCTGTTTCTGTTGGGAATTTTTAATAAAAAGGAGGAATCATGTAAATATAGCAATATTGGTAAACAAACATAGGGAGGCAGGTGTATTAAAATAGTACAGGCTGTTACCTGGGTTAGAGATCAAGAAATGTTTATGCATTTTGGATCTTTGTGAACTTTGTGCTGCCCTGGCCTTCTGATTCCCTTTAGTCTATTTTTATCCAAGAGATCATCTGTTAAATATCTTACTTAAGAATTCCTAGAGGAACGAGATCTCAGCTGTCATTATATCAGTAAGTTAAGAACAGGTACAAGACTTGCATAGTACTGAGATGATTTAAAAGCAACAGCTTGTATTATAAGGCATGAATAATAGTCAGTAGCTCTTGGTGCAGAGAGCCTGATAAAACAATATGATTGCCAGACTACCTTCGGATTTTAAACACAGCTGGTTCTGTGATGCCAGTTATTCAGGATGCAAATGACCAGGATTCTGAGAAAGTCACTGATGGCTCAGTGACTGTGGCACCTTGACCTTAGCAGGCCTTGGTACAGTTTATTTCTTTGTCATTTACTTTCAAGAAGACATACAGGGTATATTTACAGTGCATTTTGTGACTGCACCTGCTCCAAGCTGCTAGGACATGAGCCTTTGCTGTGGCAGAGCCCTCAGGTGGGCTCTGGGACATGGCAGAAGAGAAAGCACAAGTCTGAGTCTTGCCTCTTGTCCTCTGGCTGATACTGGAGTATAAATGGGAGAGCGGGGGGTGTTCCTGCCACATCTCCCACCCATTTTCTTAATGAGTGAATTCCGGACAGACAGTGCCTCAGTTCTCAACCTGTAAAATAGGAATAAAGTATTCTTAAAAGACATTTGTAATTATAAAGATATCACTCAAGTTTGTAACTGTTTCGTTCACAAGCAGCTGTGCTCAGACATTTGTTTGCGGCTTTTAGCAGTAAAAGTCATGGAGGTACAAAGAGGGAAAACAATTAGGCTTCCAAGTAACCAAGCTGAAATTCTGTTAGCTTTCATAACCTGCATAAAAGAGTTCATACAGCAGAGCCTACTGTCATATTCTTAAGAGTTTAGTGATGAATCTTCTCATAAGATACATATCCTGTCTTCATGAAGGAATAAGACTTTGCAGTACATTCATGCATGAGTTTTACATGTTTATAAACTGAACAATAAGGATGTTCACAGCATCATAAAAGGTTGGTAAAGCCAGGCTATGTTTTTAAGATATTTCCAAAGTTGATATTCAGCAACGTTATGGCTCCTAAGATGAAAATGGATGCCTGACACTAACCCGTGGAAATACCTGTGTGGTGACGCATCAAATCAATGGATGGTTTGATGTCTGAGGGTTAACAAGATATATTTAAGGTTGACTTTGAGAAAGGCTTATTGCCATAGGATGAGACGATTGAAAGCTTTTATTCTTCTTGATCTTGCCTTGCTGGAGAAGATGTGAGTATGGTAACAGCTGTTAAAGTTTTCCTTTGCTGGCATGATTGCTTGAGGCTCTTCATAATGTCCAGTATATAATTGATAAGTAGAAATAGAAAGACCTAATACTTCCATTTATAGTGTTCATGTGAGCATTTAGAAGAAGTGTTTAGAACTTAAGTAACAAGATAAGGTGATGTATCTTTATCTGAGAGTCACCAGTGTCAAAGCTTCTTGGCAGCGTTTGTGCAGCACTCAAAATTTAGACTCTATGTAAGTATGTATATATAAATACACATATATATGTACATACATGCATACACACATAGATATTCCTAATATGTAGGTACGAGGACAGTATTGAGTGCAAACTTTTTTTTCCTGTTCCTTAAAGCCCAGAACTGTATAGAAGAAATAGAGCAGGGATCATGGCAAAGCTACAGAAGAGACCATTCTTATAAGAAAGGACTGTAACAATGAGTTTTGTGTAAGACCAGTATATGTATTATTCCCTAAAAGTATTTTTTAAATAGTTCACTTTTAGTGTCTATTTTAAATGTCCATCAGGGGTGCAATGTATGCTGAACCAGCCAGGACAGGGTGAACTGGGAAGGTATTTTTCTCTGGAAGAAAGAATCTAAGGCATCAGCTACTGCAGAACCTGCTGTGCATTGTCCCATGAAAACATGCTAGAAAAAACTGACAGCTGAAAAGCCCTTTTCTTGCAGTGCTTCACAAATGTTTGACCAAAGTATAGCTACGCATATTCAGGTCTTGACCTCTAGCTGCTTTTAGCAGTATCTGGGAAGGTTGATAATTTGTAAGCCATTTGACCTACGGTTAGAGGACCTTCATATGGGAGGCGGGATGGTTTCTTTATCAATGATGTTCAGTGGTGAAGAGGTGTTTGATTATCTGCATATTTCTGGACTAAGTTGTAACAGAATCGGAGCAAAAAGTTATTTTGTTTTACTTGCACGGTATGGGAAAACTAAAGAATAGAAGCAACTCTATTTGCTAAAGCTATAAAGCAGTATGGTACAATAAAGCGCACTACAGCAAATGAGGATAATTGCTGGAAAATCCAAGAACTGTCTAAATTCTGTAACTGCTGTTTCAGAAGAGCAAGAAAGGCACTGAAAAACACCCGATCAGAATAAGGGTTTTGGAGAAAAGACTTTCATGTAGCGAGGCACATTAGAAACCTCCAATTGAGGGAGAATTAGGTTACATCAACTTGATTTAACAGGGGGAAAGTAAAATACAAACAAAGTACTGAAGGGAAAAAAGTAATTGTAACTAGGCACAAGTAGCCTAGGACAGCAATCGGGTATGAATGCTTTAAAATTATTATATATTCGTAGCCGGCTAAGCTGTTGAAGACCAAAATCTCAACTTTAACTTTGGAGAAATACAAGACAATATTTCCTTGTCTGATTTGAGAAAAGTATTGGCTCACAAAAAATGGCTTCAGTGATAATGAGTGAGCTGGTTTTTTTGGAAATCTACTTCTCCATTCAGTTTTGATACGATTACAGAGTAAATCTGCTCTGTGATGACATGCTGCCATTAGCAGTGAGATAGAGAAACAGAGTTAGGAAGTGCAATGTCTTTGGTAAGGAAATGAAGTTTAGTCTGAACAATTGGTCTATGCAAAGCGGAAAGGAGAAGCAGCACTTCCTCTCAGGAGAAATGGAGTCTCAGAAGGTAATTCGCTAATAAATGAGATCAGGGAACTGGAGGCCAGCACTGATTAAATTAAAGGTTTGAAATCAGAAATTAACAGTAAAGCAAGCTGTCCAGAGAGAAAACTGCTACCAGTTAGGGTGTGTTGTGTAGGGGATCACTTAAACTCCTTGAAAGGAACAGGCAGAGAGTGACCCTGTAGTAGAATTTGAATCCCGAAAGGAACTGCACTATTATGCAGGGAAATCACGAGAGAAGAAAGATGGCACTATCTAATTTAACAGAAGTGGCCTATATTTACCATTTAACCCCAGTGTAGTGCACTGGAATAGCTAATTTAGATTGATAGGAGTATAAAATGCAGTGTTTTTTAAAAACTTTCAAGGACAGCAGAAAGCAGATGCACGGTTTGCAGTGATTGGGTGAAAGGAAATCCTGAGTGAGTCCCTTCAGAGCTTCTGAAAGTAAAAGATTCACTTGACCTTCAAACTATCAGCAGACTCAAATACTTAAAAAGGATGGATTGAGAATGAGTTTAAACAATAACCAGGATGGTGACATTTTGACTGCTCTTCTTCTGGACAGTCTAGACAAATAGAAGACCTTAAGTATTAGTCAATACTTTATGTAGCTTTATTGCATACATAGAGAGTGCTTGTTTTTTAGCATCAGGACTCACTTTTGTATCCTATCTAAAATATATTTCTTTGTGCTGGCCTGAAAAAAAGTGGACAATCTTATAAGAGACAAGCTTATAAGAGAAGTCCTGCAGTTTCTGATCATATCGAACAGACTTCTGAGTCCCATTCACTGAATATTCCTGTCAGACAGATGTTTCCAGTGTTATTTCTGCAGATGACAGCGCAGTACTTCAAACGTGTTAATAAATAATATCTCTATTTGCTGCCAATCAAGGCTTCACATTAGGTGATCAGCAGCTCTTTCAGAAAAGGAGGAATAAAATAGTAGCCCCACTGGATTGTGAGTTTGATGTCTTTGAAACACAATGTTGATGTAATTGTAGAAAACCTACCTTTCAGTGAAAAGGCAGAAGGATGGGAACTTTACAAAAGCCCCCATCTGTTTTTCAGGTAGTCCAAAGTCCAAAGCTGAGTCCTGAAAACTAAAAAGAAAGCCCAAGGGCTCAGACAGGGAAATCTCCAGTATGTCCACGAAGTGCAATACAAGAGACCATATAGAGACCTTTACATTAAACTAACTGGCTACCCAGAATCATTAGGACTAAATGTTTCTATTTTTCATGTTATGTAGATGTAGTATTGAATCAGAGGGTTTTTAGGTTGTTCTTTTTTTTTCCCCTGGGTTTGCATCATTTTTGTTAATTTAAACCACCACAGTACTATACAATGATATGGCTCATTTAAAATAAATGGGAATATTCTGTCACTTGGTCCAAATGCCACTGGAAATATTGCCGAATAACGTTGTAATTTCATGGTTTATGATGTAAGCCTGTAGAATAGACACCTTGAAATTAGAAGTTGTTTTCTCTCTCTTTATAATTATTTATAAGCAGCAGAGCATGTTGTGCTTGCCTTTAAGAGCCTTATAAGGCCCCCCTTTCCTTCGCAGATACAGTCATGATTCTTTCCCTTTTTGTACACTTCGGATTTTTTAGCAGTAAATCGGCTGACACCAACAGGTTAGTACAGATCTGGGCAAGTCATGCCCAGCGTGATGGTAGCTGTAATAGCGCCTGCATAATTCTGGTCCTTTGACCAAGTTGAGACCCTTTTTCGTAATTCAGCCATTCACACAGTTTCTTTCTTTCCCAATGAAAGATGGGTAACAATCTCCAGAAGCTGTTGTGTAATATATTCTAATTTAAAGGATAGTGAGGGAGGATTAAAGATGTATAATAGGCAGAGGAAAAGGCATTTTAAGCCTTGCCCAATGTATGCTCTGTTGTAGTTCTTAACAACAGTTGCTGCAACAGCTCGACTAGGGTCATAGAATCATAGAATCATTTAGGTTGGAAAAGAGCCTTGGGATCATCGAGTCCAACCATCAACCCCACTCTACAAAGTTCTCCCCTGCACCACATTCCCTAACACCACATCTAAATGACTCTTGGGTCCCATGGCTTGACCTAGTGGCTCTTCCCAGCCTCTGAGGTCTGGCTAGCAGTTAGGATAGCAGAATTCAGTACACCAAAAAATATCCCAGAAAATAATTGTTGAGAAAGATTTCTTTATACTGGACAATAGCATTGCTTGGGAAGGACTTAGAGAACAAGAGTCCCGTTTACTGTCATATCTTAAGCAGTAAAGGAATTAATTTGTTTCTGGAACTGAGTATTGGACTGGAATCGTTTGTTTAGCTAATGAGGTATGGCTGAATGATGTCATAGCATACTTAATACTGTGGACTGCGTTCCTGGAATATAGGATTTGGGTAAAACAAAAAGACTAAGAGCTCATTCTTGAATATTCAGCAAATAGGGAAATTACCACATCAAGGCCATGTTGAAATAACTTACCTCAACAAAATGAACAAATATGTTGGCAGTTCTTATTCTTCTCTAGAACTTATTTAATTTCAGTATTGGTGCCACCAATTTCAGTTCCACCCAGACAGGTAAATAAAAGAAAAATAATAAAAGTCTCTTCTAGTTTCCTGAGGAAACAGTAAAAAAAGTACTTTATTAACATTGGGACCTTTCTTCACACTTTCCCAGGGTCTAGTCTCTGGTTTAAAAAAATGGCAACACAAAAAATAGAACAGAAAGAAAAGCTGAAGTTCCTCCACTGTAAAAAGCTTAGCAATGGGAAAACCCAACATCATCAGATCTCTGTCTTCTGAAGGTAATCAGTTCAGCTGTGGTTTCCGACTTTCCAAGAATTCTTTCATACTGTGCTCTGGAAAAAGAAGTCAGCTTACTCCTACTCCTTTTTGACTTCTGAAGTTAAAAAATAAAGTGGAAGCAAGTGCTTTCACAGTTATCAGTTAAAAAGATGCTGTCATGGTTTGCTGGGATTTTAAAATAATTATTAAATTGAAGAATATTTTTATAACACTACTGTTTTTAATAATTTCCCTTAGGATCATGCCACTGAAGAATGATTCCTAAGTGAAGTCCTACCCTTCTGAAATTCATAGAAACAGAACAGCTGTTACAGCTGCCCAGTCATGAGCAAAATTCTTCTGGCTTAGACTTTGTCTTTTATAAAAGGGGGAGGGGGAAAGCATCTTTCTCTTGCTTTTCACAGTATTGAAACTCTCCATCTAAGCCATCGTGTTGTGTTACTGATCACAGTTGATTTGTTTGACTTTGAGAGGAAAGTGGATTTAGAGAAATTTAATTGCGCACATAGAGGTTTCCAGATTGAAGATTTCTTATGAAGCTCATTATAAAAATGCCACTGCACCATGAACTCCACAAACTACGCAACCTGAAATCAAACAAGAAGTTCATCACAGGTTTGATATGTATATGTACTACCTCGTCTGAGGTATACATAGATACTTGGAATGTTCTGATTTCCCCTGGAAATTCCTCGTTGGTGTTTTGCTTCTCCATTCCTCATCCTTCTTTTCAAGGGTATGAAGGCGCAGATGCACTGCAGAAGGGGATGGCAGTGTTGCTGGGTGATTTTGTGTGAAATGACTGATGCATTTATGTGTCTATTGGCGTATTCTGTAAAGCTGTATCAAGCATCCACAATGTACAGAAATCTGACTTGAACTGACAATCTTACCCCGGAGCGATCTAATGTAGCAAATATTACTCTATGCTTAAATTCAAAAAGTACCGTAAACAACCCTTAGCAGGATTATTATTCTGCGAATTAGCAACCAGACACGGTAAAAACAGCAGTTCAGGTATTCCAATAGTAAAACAAGTTGACTCATGTGAAGCATACAGGAGCAGATCGTAACATGCAATCTACAGCTGTGAGAGCCAAATACATAGTGACAACCCGGGCCTCAGATGTACACCCTCGTGTAATCACCCATCACATAATCCATGTAGCAATTTGCCCTCTAATGAAAGGAAGGGAACACAACCTCATAAAAATGAATTAAATTTGAACATCAAACAAGCAGGCAATGACACAAAACGTGAGTAAACATTGACCAGGATACAATTACTTCAGAACGTGATTTCTCAGATGTCTGTTATCTACATGGTTTCTCAGTTATCATAGGCAGGGTTTGTAGCATCACCTGTCATTAAGATTGCCTAACATCTCCCATCATAAGACCTATTTTTCTATTGCTTATAACTTTGCCAAAATATAACACTAAGCTGAAGTTTTATGCCGGATATCTACCTTCTCTGATTTTTTAAAATGTAAACCAAATACCTTCAGCTGTGTCCAAGGTCAAGAATAGAAGGAAATGTGGTTTTGGTGTTAAAAAAAAAAGGGCAAGGGGCTGGGGAGAACTGATAGAGATTGACTGCTGCTACTACTTACATTTCTTCACTTCAGTTGAGCTCAGGTATTTCTGCAGATGACTGTACTAAGCCTGTAAATATATCTTCAGTGTCCTGAACGCAGTCTTATTGTCTTCTGCAAATTGGGGATTGACAGAAAAGCTGAACGTCTGAAACAAGACAAGAAAGAATAACAAATTATTTTAATATCTTCTAAGCGCTCAAGGCAGTTTAACCTGTTGTAACATTTCAGGTACGAGCTAGCATTTTGTGCTAGACTTGAAATATAGCAATTATTTAATCTCTGTGGCCTTTTTCACACAGTGATGAATGAGTAAGATGACTGTTCAGGAAATGCACTATATGCTTATAATTAAAGCAATCAGACCATGCAAGGCATTGAATCAGATGCTGTAAAAGGTAATGTAATAAGGATGGCCAAATCCTGAGCTCTTCCAAAGGCAGTTATTTGAGATTTTCAGTCTTCTGGACCAATTCTGATTTCAGGCAGGCTTTACAGGTCTCACAGGGGTGTATGGGAAAGCAGAGTCACTCCCTTACAGCACTGAGGTATTTTGGCCTTTTAAATAAATAGAAATGCCTTCTTTCTCAGGTCCCAAGGTCATTGGGAAGAAATACACTGACCTTCCTGTGAAGTCACAGCGACCTTGAAATCCTTGGTCATTGGTTCTTTATTCATAGCTAAGGGTGAAATTGCTCCTCCTGCTATTCAACCGTTGCTGAGTCAAAGCAAAGGTTTTTTCCCAACACTTTGCCTCCTGTGGATATTTTTTTTATCATTCCTCAGAAAAAATGTATTCTTTTACCATTTTTTTTCTCTTTCTGATGCTCTTAGCATTACTTTGGATGCATTGTAGTTGTCTTACCATTCTGGAAAGCGTATTTTACAGAAGGAACGAGGAACCTCATTCAGAGACATTTAAAAACTGACTTTTTCATAACAATATGATGTTGGAAAATGTGGTTTTATTTTTTTTTTAAGGTGCACAAAGATTACTTGATATTAGTAGAGAAGAAGAAGATAAGGAATTATTTTTTTGTTTAGATCAGTGATGGGCAGCAATCCAGGAACCTAGAAAGGCAGATACAGCCAGGGGCAGACTACGGCAGCAGAGAACAACAGAAAACTTAGAATATTGCTTTTCGTCTTCATTTGGTGTAAACTAAAAACTACTGAACAAGCTTTGGGTTTCCTCATCTCCACTGTTTTGAGTCCCTTCTTCAGTGTCAATTTTTAATGACTCTCAGGCTGCTGAATAACTCTCAGTGGCCAGCCTACCCGCATGGCCACTATTCACCATTTGCTTTCAAGCAGTCTGCAAATGTAGCAGCTGAGCAGGTGTGTTTGGAAATCTAAATTTTAGAGATGTATCCCTGTGAAGATCCCTTCCCAAGATTTTTTGTGCTTCATTTTCTGGATGTACAATGAATTTATAAATACTTCCTTACCCTGCAGAGGTGTCATGAAGGTCAGCATGTTTGAAGTGTCTGAGGGATGATGGGCAAAATGGACTTGCAATAAGGAGACAACCTGGGGGCTTAGAGACTTTCAAAAGTTTTACTTTAAACAAGCATCAGAGAATTTTTGTTGTACCATAAAACCACAATGTGCTATCATCACACACTTCATTAGAAGCATCTAACTGCACCCTGCCTGATGAGACGTGTCCAGTGCCTCCAGCCTGGGCTGCCTGTCCCCATACTGTTCTACTGGGGCAGCAAAAGCACCCTCCTGTTTGTAAGACAAAGGCCACGTTGTGTGGACAAGTATTTGTCCTTTTACTCATTTTTCTCTGTTTTGTGAGCTTAAAACTGACTTTAGATGATTTCACATTTCAGGCTAGAGAAGTGGTAGTAATTTTAGTCAATTTGGTCTTGAAGACCCAAATTCGATTAATTGATGGCATGCGCAACTTCCTTTATTTCTGTGTGTTGTCCTTCCTTTCTCCCCATTTCTTCTTGTCACCTCTTCAGAAGGTCAGAGCCTATTTTCATTTATGTACCTACCTGTTGCCTGTTATGATGGGACCTTGACTTTTAGATTCTATTCTGGTGTTGCTAATTCTTTATTTCTGTATTTGTTGAGAAAGAGATCACCAGTTCAGAAGGTTATAATTTAACATGAAATAGTTAATAATAAAACTGTAGGGTCTGGCAAGTAGAAAACCCTTTTTTATTTCCCTTTGAAGTTGAACTGCATGAAGAACAAGGGTAGGGATGAGATGTTATTTTACTATCAGAAGCAGTATTTCACTAATGCTGAAAGCAGCAGACTAGACAGTAGCCTGTCTAATGTTACAACATTAACCTTACTGTTCTATTCAGAAACAGAATTCACAAACTGACAGTGATAGATCTAAAATTAAAAATCAGGTAAAAGGTTCCTTACTGGGGTGGTCAGGAAAGAGGCAGGGAACCTCTGTGTTATGTTTGTGTTCATAGTTGCTTTATATAGATTAAAAAAGGGAAGCCAAACGCAGTGTTAAAACTGTTCAACGTAGAAAGTAAAGCCAAGGTGAGGAAGTCAGAGCAGCTATGGTCTGCTTAGGCCAAGCATTATACTATGATTCAGTAGAATAAAAAAGAAAACACTGTTCTTCTTGACTGCAGGAATTGTTACACATAGTAATGAGCTAATCCTGGCTATGGCTATGCAGGGACAATAGGCAAACTAGCTAAAATCATTGTGCTCTGGCCAGTAGCTTTTGCACAACCTTAGAAATTGGACTTTGTTAATGACTGTTGCCTGGATCTCATTGAAGATTGCCAGGGGACTTTTTTATAATAGATTTACAAACACTAATAGATTTAGCATTGTTCTGTTAACTGAAGATTATATATTTATACAACAGGGAAAAAATAAAAATTCCTGACAATACAAGGAAGCTTTAACAGAAAAGTAAAGTGAACACATTTTTTTTCTAGGGCTAGTGCTCTTTGACAGTTTTATAAGTGATCTAGACACAGGAATCAAATGTACGTTAAGAAAGTTTGCTGGTGATACTAAACTAGGAAGAGCTGTGGACTCCCTCAGGGGTAGAGAGGCCCTACAGAGAGATCTGGATAGACTAGAGAGCTGGGCAATCATCAACCATATGAAATTTATCAAGAGAAAGTGCCAGATTCTGCACCTGGGATGGGGTAATCCTGGTTGTACATACAAACTGGGGGACAAGAGTCTGGAGAGCAGCCCCATAGAAAGAGATCTGGGGATTTGAGTTGTTTGGCAAGTTGAATATGAGTCAACAGTGTACCCTTGCAGCCAAAAGGGCCAACCATATCCTGGGGTACATCGAGCACAGCATGGCTAACTGGTTGAGGGAGGTGATTGTCCCACTCTGCACTGCACTGGTGAGGCCTCACCTCGAGTACTGTGCACAGTTTTGGGTGCCTCAGTATAAGAAGGACACCAAACTATGAGAGTGTGTCCAGAGCAGGGCAACTAGGATGGTGAAAGGCCCCGAGGGAAAGATCTATGAGGAGCAGATGAGGTCACTTGGATTGCTCAACTTGGAGAAGAGAAGGCTGAGGGGTGACCTCATCACAGTCTACATCTTCCTCAGGGTGGGCAGTGGAGGGGGAGGTGCTGATCTCCTCTCTCCCGTGACCAGCAACAGGACACATGAAATGGAATGAAGTTGTGTTAGGAGAAGTTCAGATTGGATATTAGGAAAAGATTCCTCACTGACAGGGTGGTCGGTCACTGGAACAGGACCGACCCCTAGGAAGTGATCATGGCACCAAGAATTCAAGGAGCATCTGGAGAATGCTCTTAGTCATATGGTTTAGTTTTAGGAAGTCCTGCGAGGAGCCGGGAGTTGGACTCAATGATCCTTATGGGTCCCTTCCAACTTGAGACTCTATGATTCTATGACCTTTCATATCATATGGTATGAGCCACAGCATTCCTATTAGGATCAAGTAATTTAAAGCACGTAATATTCAACAGACAGTAACGCCAAAATTTCCCAAACTGTTCAACAACTAAAGCTGTAGTGCTGCTTTGAGATATATTACAATGAAGAAATCTTATGAAACTCATATCACGAGCCCAGTGGGAATTCTTCCCCTAGAATCATTCTCAGAGCCTATGGACACACAGGAGGTCAATCCAAGCATGGCTTTGTGAAGCTGCGACTCTCCTGAGTCTGTGATGAGGACTGATTCTGTCCCATTTCCAGTCCTTTCTGCTAAGAATGGAGAACCCTTCATCCCATGCCCTTATTTCAGGGATAACCAGCCTCAAATGGCTGCAGTAACACTGTAGGAGAACCTACTTCACATCTATGTGAAATGTGCTGTAACAATCTCAATGTGTAAAGCGTCCCAGAGAGAGTTAACTTGATTTAGTAAATGGGTTTTGAGAGAAAATAAGCTGGAGATAATTAAAGAAGCATTGTGTAAGGAACTAATTAGTGTTGGGTGGGGAAATGGAATCCCTTCTCCATCTCCAGCCACTTTGTATGCCATGCAGAGCCCTATCCCCTGCTCACGACAGTAACATCTAAATGCCTTGCAGTACTGTGGTGAGCAACAGTTTGGCCTGTTACACATCATACTATTTTAATTTCTTTCCCTGAGGACAAATATGTTGTGGAATGGTTCTCATTTTGAGTTTCCTTCTGGTAACATAATATATATATATTAAGGAAAGAAGTTCAAAGAAAAGAACTGTTTGTGTAAGCTATCTTCTTCCTCCAACCTCACCCCCAGAAATCATATATGTAGATACTACTTTGAACATCAGAATTTGAACTTCACCATATCAACTTCCCCAATTAGCTGTCATCCAATCATTTAGTTACCTGTAGCTGTTCAGGCAAGTTTCTAGGTGACACTTTTGGGAGATCTTTCTTTTTCACCAACCAAGACAGCTCATTCTCACCAGGCAGCTGGACATTGATAGTGGTGGAATAATTCCCTACATGTTTCACTATTTATGGGATAAATAACTGTTTACTAGGAAAGGAAGATTGAGAGAGAGAGACTGAGATTCTACCTGTCCAAGTTTTCTCACAAGTCCAAATTGGAGGTAAGAGAAGGAGGTAAGAGACACAAGTCCTCTAACTTGACATGAGAGGAAATTGCAGCCTTTGTCTTGTGTTTCACAGTATTCTAAATAACAGGATATTGTTTGAGAAGCACTGACCCCTGCTTTTAAGATTAGATGAGGTTCACAGCTGCAAATCTTGGCTGGGGGAGGTGTTTCCCTGCAACCACAATAATTGTTAGCATTTCAGGGAAACTGATGAAAAAGACTTTCGATTAGTATCTTTCTTGCTATCAAGGGTGCCTCTGACCCAGAAACAAGAGGAAAGAATCATCTTCAAGTTATCTATTAAGACAGGAAATTAAATGTATGTTAGAACAGCAGAAGGAATTAATAAGACGACAACAAGGTCTTATCAGTAGCTTTCCAGTGTGCCGTCTTTTCATGGTTTGGGAAAGTGTCCTCTTCTTAAATGATTGGTATTTACAGATTAATGTTTCAGAGCTTTCTGGGTACTTATGGCCTATCCTACTTCAATAAAAGCAAAGAGACACCAAAGTTATTGTTGGTAGGACTCAGATGAATTAGTGCTGGCAAAAGCTGACAAATTCTTGCAAAATACTGTACCACCTAGACTCCAGCAGAAATCAAGGAGACACAGCTTTGTTAGAACATCCTCTGACTTTTTAACACTTTCATTGACAGTTGCAGGTTTCTTGGAACTATAAGTTTTAATGTGGTAAGCTTTGTGGGCTTGCTTTTGTTTTGTTGAACCTCTGTGCAAACAAATGAGAACTCAATATAGATCATGGCAGCGTTCCCAGGAGACGTAAGGCAGTATGTAAAATACTATGTAGCAGGATGCCTTTGTTAATCATTTTTCACGCTTAAGTACAGTGATTTGATTTAGTCACAAAAGTGTTACGCAGCTGGAGGGAGAATGTAGTCTTCTGTTTGCTGAAATGTTGTCCTTTTGTGGGAGACAACCACTTTCAAAAGTCTTTTTTGTTTTTCTTTCACTGACTGCTCTTCTGCAAGGACGTTCGGCCTGTAACCCCCAACTCCACCCACCCCCATGCTTGACACTGCACGTATTTTGCAAAGCTGCAAGGCAGGCAACACTAACACTGAGAGACCATTATGTTTCTTTAGAACAGGTACAGAAAATTCCTTTTTGTATTTTCCAAAAAAATCCTAATGCCACACCTATGTGTTTCATTTAACAATAAACAAAAACTCAGATCAGACTGTTCTTTTCCAAGGTTTCCTTATAAACAATTTTCATAGATTCATAGAATCACAGAATGGTTTAGGTTGGAAGGGACCTTAAAGATCATCTAGTTCCAACCCCCCCACCATGGGCAAGGACACCTCCTGCTAGACCAGTTTGCTCACTGTTATGTGTGAACCATGACAAATTTAGTTAGGTAGGGCTTGAAGAAAGACAACTCAGCTGACAGCAAGCAGACAAAGCCAGTTCCCTTGGTTATGGATACCTGAAGAAGTAGGGCAAAGGGAGAGAGAGAAAAAAAATTGGAAGAAGAGGATGCATGTTAACTGATGTACAGTAAGGGCTGGATCCCAAGTTCCTCTCTCCCATGACTGTTTTGCAGTAAACATCCCAGGTAGATGTGAATCTTGCCTAAGTCTACTAGAAACCATGCTTCTCCTGTGAGAACCAGCCCTCACCCTCTCTGGTTTTCCATCTTAAAAAGACAACTTCTTTGGAAAAATGGTTATGGAAGGCTAGAGCACTAGATCAGGCAGCTCTTGAGAGCTGTTGAACTAAACCCTTTAAAAAGGAATTTTGTCTGCTTAGCTCCTCAGAGCCCAGGTTGAGACACGCACCTGCTGCCAAGCTGCGCTAGAGCGGATGGTGTTCCCCTCCCAGCCAGTGGTGCTGAGCACCTGGCAGAAATCGGCACTTTTTGGAAGCACGAGTCATTTGTTTCTCCATAGTTATTTAATCTTTCTATCAATGCGGCTTCATTGACATCAACAAAATTTCAGTGGCATGGAAGCAGTGCAACAGAGTGGGAAATTGAGCACGAGCCTCCGAATGCATACAAGCAAGCCTGTTGTTCCTCTTCCTAGCGTTCTCTCCCTCTGCCCTTCTTCTTTACATTCAAGTACAGACATGAATTGCTTCTGATATTTATGTCTTTTCCCCCTTGTACTTAATTAAAATCTTTATTAACTTTTTTTTTTTTTGTATTAGTGTTCCCATTTGATTGAAACATACAAACAATGCTTACAGTTAGCTGTGCGGCGTTTGTGGCAGGCGAAGTGAAAACTCTATTTCAGTTATAGCAGATTAGGTTGGGGAAAAAAAAACCAACCCAGCAATATTAACGTGGTTGCATGGAATTTTTTCGGTAGGGAGATTGCTGATTATGGCTGAAGTTCTGACAATGCTGGGATGCAGGAGTTACACTCACTTCACAGCTTAATTGCTGTAGCTTACAGCCAGCAGGCAAAATCACTGACTGGATTTAGGCTCTAAATGGTAGTCTCAACAGTGTAGACCCACGGCATGGGTTTACAAGGAGTGTCAAGTGACCTTAGCATCCTCATTGCTACATTGTCCAGTGCTGTACTTTTACAGATCCTGTGGTGTGGTTATATGAAAATATATTTCTTTCCTCTATTTTAGCATCAGGAGTTCACCTGCTTCTAGCTTGCGCCGCATAACTATCAGTAATTTGCAAAATTCCACAGAACTGCTGCATTAGCCTATGCACAGACATGCTACAAAGAATTTCAGAATAATAAGTTGTGGTTTAGCTGCTTATAAGTAATGCACGGAAATGCAAGAACAGTAATAACATTTTTCATTACATTTACTTCAAATTTGAACATCAGTTATGATAAACTATTACATAAGTCGTTCTAGAATATGTACAGCTCATATCAGAACAAACCTATTCTTTACTTTCAGAGCATTTTGTATTAATAGCCTTTTGTCTTCTCAGCTTGACCAACTCAGTGACTTGGATGCCAGGAATCTAAGTGTACACACTTTAGAGAGAAAGGAATATCAAAACAGTTCTATGAAATCTCCAGGAATAACCTAAAACCATTTCCAACACAGAAAAATACCACTCAATTAAAGTCCGCTCTCTTCTATCCCTAGCAAAATCCAGTGTTGTAACTTTCACCAAAAGGCTAGAATCCTTTCTTCGCTGAGGTTCCCATAAAGGCCCCAGCAGAGCTATGAGAGGTCAGATTTTAAGGACCTGGCAGTGTCCTTAAAGCACAAAACATGTTTCAGAAGGGTGTTTTTTGTCCGTGGAAGCAAGAGGACACCCTCTGGCAGGTGATTTATGTGCTCAATTAGTTACTCTTTGGAACCCTTGAGGGTTTGCAGTGGTACCATGAGTGCCCAGGATGCTGACTGCCTGATGGCAGAGCCAGGCTCTGGATTACAGCCCTGCCTTCGACCCTGGCGTGTCCCTGTGAAAGAGATCCAAAGCCTGAGTGCCAGCTCTCCTGCCGTGGGACTGGCCAGGTGTCTAGGATGAGATTTGGCACTGCTGTACGGAGCACCAATTAATGGAGCGTCCCAGGGAACGGAACACCTCCTTCTCCTGCTCTGTGGATGTGAAATTGACCAGGCTGTGCCTGCTGCCTTCCCCTTTCCCACAGGTGATGAGTTTATTTCAGCGCTGTAAGTAAGGGTTCTCAGCCCAGCGCTTGCAAACCCTCCCACCCAAGACCAGCACAAGTATCAAGAGGATGTGCTAGCAAGCAGCAGTCTCCTACCAGCTGAAAACCTGTCCCAGGATGCCGCAGAGGTTTTTTTTTTAATATGTATTCTCTGCATACAGAGTATTTTATGGTAAGCTCATCTTCTTTTCTTTATAAGCAACAGCATTCTACTCCCAACAATTTATTGTGAAGTTAGAAGGGATTAAAGCTACAAGATCATGTGCTGCCAGGACAGGTGCCACGTGCAAGCTTTGCCTTGCTAGAATCCCAGTTCTCGACTTCACTCACATAAAAGTGACTCCTTTTAAGCAGTGCAAAGGAGATGAGGGGGACAGCAAGGGTAGCTGAGAAGGTACAGCACCAATGTGGGACACACCAGGGTGCTTCCATTTAGTGAAATGCAACAGACCTGAGTGTGCCTCAGTCCCCCACCTGTCAAATAACATAAAATTTCATCAGGTAGAAAGAAGGACTTTGTTAGGAGGGCATGTAGCTCTCTTGAAGGTCACAGAAAGCCCAGAGCATACAAAGAACACTGGCAGGAAAGAAATTATAGATTTGCAGAACTGTCAGCGTCTTCAGTTAATCATACAGTAGATGTGCTCAATGCACATACTACAAAAATGGCAGTTTATGCTCAGCTTTTGACCTGCAACTGAAGAAACTGTGACGTTTACCAACTGCAACCACAGTGCTTCCTCCAGGATGTTCAGGATGTTTTATTCACCAGAATTCAGAAAACAAGAGTACTCATGAATGTCAATGTCCCGGTTTGAGGTAAAACAGAACCAATTTTCTGTTCAGTAATTTTACTTTTCAGCTAAGCCTCTTCTAACTAACTGCACTCTCTGAAATTAACGGCATATTTTGCAGACGGTGTCTGCTTCTAGAGACTGATAAGACTTGATTGTTTCTAATTTATGGCAAGGAATGGTATGCAGAGAGGCTCTTGCTTATACTTAATGCTATAACAACCAAGGCCAGCTAACTTTCTCGTTTGCCCCGTTGGAGGGTTGGAAGCGGGAGAGCACAGAGGGGTTGCACCTGCGGGGAGGAGCGGACAGGACAGGTGACCAAAAACCGACCCATGGGCTGTTCCATCCCATTGGCATCATGCTCAGTATAAAAGCCGAAGGATCAAAGGGGTCAGCCTCTTTCTTCAGTGGCCGGCATCTGAGGAGGACTCTGTCTGTTTGTCTGCCTTTAATCCCGATGCATGCATTCCTGAATCCACATCTGGAATTCAGTTCCCATCTATCACTGAGTCCAGTCTGGGACTTTCCCAGTGCCTGCTGGTGATGTGATCATCATCTTGAGAGCTCAATAGTTTTTGTGTATATTGTATATATATTTCATTATTTCCTTTTTTTGATATTATTCTCTTTTCTTTTTATTATTTTATTTTTAATATTTCATTACAGTAGTTTAGTTTCTTTTAAACTCACAAGTCTGCCTCTCCTCGATCCTTCTCTCCCTGATGGGAGAGTGTGGAGAGAGCATCTGTCATTCATTTCAGTGTCCGGTCCATCCCAAACCATGACAGTCCAGCAGAATTTATCAGGTAAAGAACCATTTGCGTAAGTTATATTTAGTATTTCATACCTAATTGAGCAGAAAAGAAAATACTTTGCAAGGATCTGCTTTACATGCTGGATCCACTTAAGAAAGAAGAAAAACATGACTCCTTGGAGGAATCTTCAAAATTATGAGCAGTTCAGTAAAGCACCCCAGGAACTGCATTTTCTGTGCATTGCACTGGGAGGTTGTCACATGGCTCCTGCACTCCATAAAGTCGTCAGTCTGAAGCTCTATACTGACTGATAATAAAAAAATAAACAGTATTAACAAGCTAATAGTGCTCCAGTATTCCCCTTTTACAACTTATTTGGAAGCCACTGAGTCAAAATCAACTTTAAAATGTCACAAGCACCTGACAAACTACAGGGAAATAGTGAGCATTTTCAAATTTGAACTGGTTTGTTCTGGATTTGCAATTAGATGAGCTCCACTGCAGATGGGAGATTTAGACTGTAAGGAGGCAGGCTTTCATGTTCATAGGAGGCTGGGGACAAGGGAAGGACACAAAGCGAGAGGCTGAGTTTACATTGCAGAGGAAGGAGTTTCCCTATGGAGAAAACATTAATTAATTAATTAATTATGACTTGCAGTCAAAAAAGAGCAAATGTACACGGAACCATCCTTATTTTGCCATGATTTTCTTTGTATTTCTGAAGGTGTAGGTCACTGCATGATGAGTACTCCTTTACACAGGACATCAGATTTCCTTCTTTTCTACCTTCACATCCTATCCATGAGATGTTCAGGAGATAGCCATGTATTTGTATTTATCTAATATAGATTTACCTTGATAATGTGCTTCTGCAGCCAACTGAAATTATCAGTTATAGTCTCAGAAGTGGGCATAAATTATGAGCAAACTCTTGTGGTCATGTATTTTTTCATGAAAAAAAAGAATTAGGAGAAAATTTTAATTCTCAGAATGGAGCTGTTCTGAAAAACTCTCTAGTATTATCGTTCAAATTCTGGTTTTCAAATCCCAAACTGCTTCAGTTCAAGAAAAAGCATGAGTATTTTAAATACTTTTTTTCTGCATGCTTTGAATGTTTTCATGGTACCAAAGGGAAATTTAAATTATTTTTTAAGATCTATGTGTTTGGGGAAAAAATTCTCAGGGAAAAATAAGTGCACCAGTTCTATGTGTGAAATCTAGGACATTGTATTTTAAAACAATTGCTGTGACCTGCATGTAATAGATGTCCAGGCAGTGTAAGCAGCTGACAGTCTGCATATTGTTGGTAATGGCTCATCAGCTGGTAAGATGAGTTTCAAAGAGGGCTGGGTTTGAGGTTTGTGTATTTATGGAGTGATTCCTGTGATAGGGTGTGATGAACAGGGAAGACTGAAGTAGCTGGGAGGGAGGGAGGGAGGAAGGGATGAATGAGTGAAAGAATGAATGAATGAATGAATGGGACCTTGTCCTGTTTCAAACACAGGCTCCATGGATGACAGGCAAAGACAGAGATGGGCCTGGATCAAGTATCTTTCTGCCCCTGAGGAGGTTAGAAATGGCAATAATGCCAAGGTAAACTGAAAAGGGTCTCTTAGTTACTGAATAGCCTAAAATTTTTCTGGTTTTGCCTTTTACATGAATAAGAACTATGCAAAGGAAAAATCCTCATTTCAGTTGTGAACTGAAAAATGGAATTACATAATGATTAGGAGTTGTTTATGGATCAAAATCTGGGTTTTAATTCTTCTTTTCCTTTCTCTGATTTGAAAGTAATGAATCCAGTGTGTCACTGTCAAACAGGACAGCCTGAAGAGCTCCTCCTTCTATGTGTAATGACATAGGCAGTTATTGTTGGACTGAGTTCACATAAAATCATATGTCATGATTTACTGTGATACCTTCCTCTCGTGGCGCTTCTGTTCAGTCCAGGCAGATTTCTTGCACTGTTTATTCATAATTCTCTTTTCTTTTCTTCTGAACAAAGCACTAAATATTGCATTGCAGTCTAGCAAGAAATCTGCTCAGATTAATTCTATGCCTCTTATAGAAAAAATTGTGATACAATCTACCACTGTTACTATTGCCTTTATTTTTCTTATACTGCCTATAATTACTACTGAAAATTGTGGCTGTTTACAACCTGATGTTCATCTCGATCACATTTAATTATTAGTTTTTTGCCATGTCTAGGGGTTAATTGGAAAGCAGGTCTGTGGCGTATACAGAGTTAACACAGGAGGTGCAAGATGGATGGAAAGGAAGTCATAAATCTTTGCCGCAGATTGCTTTATTCTTTGGCATGGGGCCAGCAAGGAGCATTATCTCAGAATGCTAATACATCCCAGGTCGTTTAAGGATGCCATCGATGACCGTGACGTGTTGGCCAAGACATGTATTAGATGTCCAAATAAGACTCTTTGATGTCTAGATTCACTAAACTAACAGAAGCTCTAATAATAACTGAAATTGTTTTAAAAATACCCTCTCATAATGGAGTTTGGAAGAAGCTTTAGTAGGTCTTGGGGCTGGTTCTGACCTGGGTGACCCAGGGCCAGCCACCAAAGATGTGTGCCTGGTTACTTCCAGCTGTTTGTGCTCAATAAGAGAGGTGAAGGAGGGCAAAGGCTCTGCTGTGTGCAAGTCGCTGTGAACACGCTGCAAGGCTAAACACTGCTTGTGTTTGTTTGAACTTAGAGAGCTTCAGGAGGCACGAAAAGGCGAAGAAACAACATAGCACGTGCTACCAAGACTCTTTGTAGGCTTGGCCAATGTTCAGTGTGTTACGTCCAGATTCTCATACAATCTAAAACACAATCCTGAAAAGGAAAATGGGAGAGTTGCTGATAGCGTTGTCATCTCTCTCTCTGTAGTGGTAATATTCAAAATTGATACCAAAGACCTCCCAGCTAGGAATTGCATGTTTTCCAGTTAGGATAGTTTAACTCTCACAACTTGCAGCAATATAGCAGGAGTATTTCTACCTGCAGCAAAGAGATTGTACCATAGCAAGTCTTCTTTTGCAGAGAATAACTCCCTTTATCACTGGGGTTAGTATACATTACATACATTTAAAGTCTTTGTGGTTTTGTGGGTTAAACAACAAAGTAAAAATTGATCCACAGCATTAGATTTTATTATGGAAGACTCACATATGAAACTACTGACCACTTCCTTGTGTCAAGGGCATCTCTGAGCTACTCCCCTGGCCAAGATTAAAAATCAAGAAAAAAGAGATAAAAAAATTATTACATTTCCTTCTCAGTCAGGCCTAAGCCATGAAATTAAGAAATTAAATAAAAACTCTTTTTCTAGATAAGTAGCTATATTAAAACACTGGGAACCTATTTGCTAGTTTTGTAACAGACATGTTTCCCAATAAAGTCAAAAAGAAGAAGCTCACATCTGCAGGGGTTGAGGTCAGGGGATTTCTTTGCAGGGGTGCTGCTCCCTGGTGTGTAATTAAAGCCTGAGAAGAAATCTACCTAAACAAACAATAGCACTGTTATGACAAGAGCTGCCAGATGGTGCTTGGTCATGCAGGTTTACAAGTTGGTTTTGTTTTTTAACATATAAGTGAACTTCCTTTGAAGTAAATTTCTGTTGCTGTAAGTGGATTTATCCAGGGGAAAACAGCAGGGGAGTTTGATTTCCGCTTTATCGGCCCAGTATTTATGCAGTTAGGGTGATAAGATAGCTACCTTATGTGTCAGTGGAGAGTTCCCGGAATTGAGTGGGGGGCTGGGATTACTCCAATAGTGGTTGGCCGCCCCTCTTCCAGGGACACAGCTGCCCACAGAGCAGTAGGCTCAGTGCTACTGTGTGGTGTGATACTCCATGCCATCCTCTTCTCTCTTATTCCCAGGAAGCACTATAGGTCTTTGACGTTTGGTTCTACTTGGGAAAGTGACCTGCTGAGAGCAACTCATGACATGTTTTGTGCACAAAGAGGGCCTTTTTTTTTTTGTCAAAACAGAAATGTGATTTGAAAAAAATTGGGAAGATCTTGACTTCCCCGTTGGGACCTACCTGTTTTCTCACTGAAATGTTTGGTGGACTCCTGTGAAGAAAAGCACTCCAAGGGGAGCGCAGGCTGGAGTGGGCTGCCAGCACCATCGGTGTCAGATGCCAGACCAGGGTGGCAGGGTTCCCAGCGAGCAATGCCACTGCCCCAGCAGCCCTCTGAGGGGTCAGGGCTCCTGGATCTCCTCCATTCCTGTTCCAAGGGGAGGTTTTAAATCCAGAAAATTTGTCCCTGCACCATCCCCCCCCCCCCAAATTCTCTTGTCTCAACAGTTCTCATTTTTCTTCCTCATCTTTTGAAAATACCAGCATTAATCAGAACAGAAGTTCTGCATTTTGATTAATTCTCCTCAGAAAAGGTGATTTGCTTCATGCTTTCAATAAACAGGTCAGTCTGTTCCTGCTTTGCAGCTGAAGAAGGTAAAACACAGATGAAGAAGTTGAAACACAGATAAAGTGGTTTCTTTGAACTTGAACAGAACATAATAGCAAAACCGAGAAGACTGGCTTGGGCCCTCAACTTTTTCTCTGTAGCTGCTGCTCCAGGGAAAATATCCTGGGTTTATTGCAGAGATGACATAATCAGAAACTGTGTCAAAGTGTTTCTTGCATCAGGAAGATTAGCTTAGTTCTGCAGCACTAAATCCTGGTTCATCTCAAACCTTCCGCTTACAGAAAAAGTCAAAAGTGCATGCTGTGTGTTTGGGTTTTTTCAAGGAGTTTCAGGTATCCAGATGTGCAGGGAAGCAAGGGCTGCAGATATGACTGGGCTGCACCGCATTAGTTGTTAACCCATTGATAAATAACGTCCTTGAAGCTTATCATTTATAGTGGACCCAGAACTATCACTGATGATAACTGAACTATTGTATAAACGCAGCCGTGGCAAAATATTTAGGACAAATGTTTGACGTGATGGTGAAGTATATGGTGGATCACCTCATTAAACTACTGTTCTGTGATCAGCTCCATCTGCCTGTCACAAAGGTGTTTCCTATCACTAGCAGTTCATTTTTAAGCTGTGTTTTTCTGATGCAGCTGTACAGATTCGACCTTGGAATGAATTTAAAAATTAACCCATATAAGGTCAGTGTGCATTCTTCTGCACTGACTTGTCATCTGCTACGTATGCCAAGATGATGGGTAACTTTATGAAACACTAAAAAGGAGTTTGTCCTCTTCATGGGCTTATGGTTTGTTCTTATCTTGCCAAGGCTCCAGAGGAACGAAGGTGTTCAGTTGACCATGAACCTCAAAGATGGAGAATATTTTCTTCCTGTTGCTTCTTGGGTGTGACTAGGTCACCAGATGCTGGTACACTCAGGGGACAGCCCCACGTGTATCCCTTTTTAGACAGTGGTGTTTCATTACAATGATAAAACAGTTACTAGTATGGCTGTGCAGTTAACAATTACAGAAATAGGAATTATCTGTTTCCTTTATAGCAATGGATGACAAACATAGGAGGAAATGGGAACAGAACAAAAAAGTGAAAATAAAACAGAATGTAAAACTATAACATACAATGAGAGATACGGAAAAGAGGTATTTAGAGGCAGGCTGACAAGCTTCTGCTCCTTTGATAGGGAAACAAACAGTTCTGGCCAACATCTCCTACGTGAATTGTCACTATAGTTTGCTTGCCCGTGGTTTCGCATACTGTTTCTATCTGCAGCGTGGCTGATACGTAACGGATAACTGGACAGAGGCATTGTGCAAGGTTCAGAAGTTGTGGGGGAGCCTTGCAGGGAATTCAAGTTCGGCAAAACAGAGAGATTATCCCGTAAACCAGGAGGTGTGGAGCAGGGGGTCTCCAGAAACCCTGCTGTGCTGTGCATCTGCCTCCCTCTGTGAGGCACTCAGTGAAGTGCAACAGGGTTTTCCAGACCTGGGCAGAAACAACTTTGCAGGAGCACAGAGATGCATTAGCAGTGGCATGTATCAGAGCAGTGGGAGCTTCACGGTCTCGGGAAGGAAGGTGGCATGGAGGTGGCTTTACAGCTTGGGCTCATCCGAGCAATGGGAAAAGCATCAGTGGGACTTGCCCACTAGCTGGGCAAGCTGTGAAGCAGGAAGGGCTGGCAGAAGAGAGCCAGGGAGCCTGCTGGGGCTGCAGGTAGGGGTCTGAGGCAGGGGGGCTTGCTGCGCCTCTCAACACCATCTCAAGTGAATTGCAGTTACTGGTCTTTAGCAGCAACTCCCAGGAGAACAAAACGAGTGAAATTCAATCAGCACAGGGTAATAGCCATGGCTGTAGTGGCTTAGCTGGGAGGAGAGAAAGGCACAAGTGTTTCAGTTCTCCAAAGGATCCTGAGGACCTGTGAGTAGAGGGATGCAGGGGTAATTGATGAGAGTTTGGTTATGCAGAGCTAGAAATAGGAGTCAGCACCGAGACAGGGCTTGAGCAATCGTTTTATTTGTTTCAGATCAGTACCGTTCAGCCAGCCCTTGTTGTGGCCATTGGCAGCAGTCAGTGCATTACATGGAGCTATGCCAATATAAAAGAAATGTTATAACTTCACTTTTTGATATATTTTGTTTCCAAATTTTCACTTGCTAAGAGTCAACTCAAGATAGATAGCTGGAAGGAGTAATGTGTGCGTGGATGCGCCTGTCTACTACAGCCACATGTCTGTTTGGTGATCTGATGGTACTTAAAATGCTGAAAAATATGCTGTCATATTCATTAAATGAGTAGAAGAAAGACTAGGCAATGCCTTGTCTGAATCTGACATATTACTTCACCAGTAGTTGGTTTTGTTTGTTGGTTTGTTGTTGTCCTGCAATTTGTTTCCCGTAATCTCTAGGGGAACCACACTAATTTATTTGAACTGTCTCCGTGCTACTGCTTTGGTGCTCACCTGCAAGACTTTTGTCCTTTAAATTTGCTCTGCGCCTGCCTTTGTCATGATGCCTCTTGACATTTAGACAATAACTGGCAGGTTCCGGGGGAAGTCCCAAGGAGCTCATGTTCTTTTAAAACCTCATTTTATGTTCTTATCCACAAAAAAATAAATAAATAATTACAACACTTTTACATATCCCGCTTTAATGACAGGTTGCCATTGTTTGCTTCTGCCCCTCTTCTGCCTCTCCGAGTCTCTAAACTCTTCAGTCCAAAGGTCATGCCCAGTTACACTGAACGAGAAAGAGGCATTTTTTTCCTTCTCTAATGGTTTGAGAGGTGAGCTTGGTCATTGTTTAAGTGACACTGACTTAAAAAAATGACATAAAGGCATCATCCCTTTATGCTCAGCTGTGGCTTACTTTTATCCTCACATTTTGCTTAAAATGAGTACTTGGTAGGATGTCTTTTTTATTACTATTATTGTTGTTATTACTGTTCTTTCAGCATCTGTGCTCCTTTTAGCTCAGGGCCGCAGAGTCAATGAGAACCCATTTCCCCTGGCACAAAATTATTGAATGTCACTGTGTTAAATCTTACTCCAATCAAATAATAAGACGTATAATTAAGAAATTATGGCATTGCTTAAGTGTCCCCAGTTCTTTGATCAAAAGGTCTAATTTAATTTGAAAACATGTGGCTGTGCTGATGTCTGGGCCAATCAGTCTAGACTTGAGCAATGTGTGTGGGCCAGATGCAGAGTTTGGCTGCTCTCTTCACTGAAGTCGCAACCCTCCTTTTAAAATTCTTGAAGTGCTGAAGTGCTGGAAGCGGGGGCAGGGGGTGTTTTGCTTTCAGTTATTTGTTTGAAACTGGAGACAGCAGCCAGCTTACCTCTGATCGTGGGGCTTGGTTGGCCATTGCCTGCTTTATCTGGTAGGACAGGATGAGCTTTGAAAAAAAGATTGTCCTCCCCAAAAGCAATGAAATTTCAAAAATGAAATGTGAGGAACTAAATGCTCCTGGAAGCTGAAACCTTGGACACTTGCCCCTGTGACATGAGTGCTTGGCATTGCAGAGCCTCTGCACAGCTTAGTGCACCCCAGGATGTGTCGGGATGGTGGCTCAAGGAAGCCCCTGCACATACTGACCGCTGCCCTGCCCTGCCACGGTGCTGGTCCCACAGCCCCATGCCACCCGGGCCAAGCCACAGGGGAGGGATGGGAGACGTGAAGCTGTCTTATTCCTGTTTACTTGCTTAGTTTGGCTTACAACCTCCAAGAGTTAACTGTAGTGTGATGGTTTGTGTATTGGCAGGTGGCACCAGACCTTCTGAGGACTGCTAGGGTTCAGTACCTGTCTTTACTGTAACAATTACTGATGCAGAGAAAAAGCACTAATTCTCTGAAACATCCCTATCTAAGCAATTTTAAAGAAGGCAGAGGGTGACTACATTCACATGCCAATAACTGAGGTTATACACACGCACCAATAACCGTGGCTCTACCCCAACTCCACCACATGCTTTGGCCATCTTGCTCCTGGATGTCCCTTCTCAATTCAGATTTCTTTCTCTTCTGGGGAGAGGGAAAGAGGTGTTATAAAGAAACTCACATGGAGGAAAAAATGTAGAGTGCTTGTCTCTGGCTTATATTTAATAATGGTAGAATTGAGTGGTGGCTGTGTTGATATGAAATATCAGAATACCAGCTTGAAATCTGCCTTATTAAATAGCTTGCGTGTGGGCAGAGTATACATAATTTTTAGTGTTTTCTAATAATTCTCTTTTTATTAAATTTTTCAAGTACAACAAGATGTGTTACGATGTTATCATTTTCAAATAATGGTAGCCTGTTTCCCTTGGGCACTAGCGGTTTATAAAACTCTTGAGCTAAGACTTGCTACATTTTCATAATTAAGGCCGTATCCCATATTTTTTGACATTCCCACCCTGTATTACCTTTAGTGGGAGTTTTAGATATACAGACAATCTGGTATGGAGCCCGTAAAAACAATGAAAAAAAGTGAGATAACTCTTTTTCTTAGCTACAGCTGTATATACTAGTGAAACAAAGTCTATGAGATGCAATTAACTTAGTCGTGGATAGTATATTTAGTGACTACAGAAGAAGATTGTTCACTTAAAGACAAACCGACAAACAGACAAGAAGACTAAAAATACTTCCTGAGTGGTTCAACAGCCTTGCAACATTGCTCTCACAAATGTCAGTTCAGTGGTCACCATTATTTCAGAAAGTTGCCACCATCTTAACGTCTACCATACTGATTGGAAAGAGAGCAAAAGATTTTTCTTCTGAATAGCACATGTTCCAGAATATAAAAATTTCAGCTGAAAATACTTCCTGAGATAATGATGAAGAACAAAAGAAAACTAATACCAGTACAGCCTCATTAAACAGAGCTAGATGGAGGATTTCCCTTCTGAAAATGGGAACCTGTCCCTGATGGGTACAGTTACCTGCACTATGCCAACAAGAGAGGCTGCTCTGGTGGTCTTGGGTTCTTCTAAAGAGTGGTGGTGTTGAACAGTATCCATCGGTGAACAAGTCCTAAAGACACAGGCTTATCTGGAAAGCAGGAGACACTGATTTTAAACCTTTGTACCAACTGACGTCCAGCTCCCTCCAGTAAAACCTGTCTTGCTGGCATTTTTCCACGTGGCATTGAATACAGTGGGGCACATGGAGGAAAAACTCTTGTCTTCTTTCTAACAGACCCAACCAGGCTGCCTGGGCTGGATGGAGATGGTGTTTCTCTGGAAAACAGATTAAAAGGCCTACAAGCTTTGCCTTTACACCAGTTTTCCTCCCTCAGTCATATTTGCTGTTTAATACAGACCTTCCCCTGCAGTCCCTCTCATTATCTCCAGCCTCTTCTAGCCACAGCCATGAAGGTTTTTCCTCGCTGACCTGCCCTGAGCAGCAGAGGAGGGATGAAGGAGGATGAAGATACCATTCATGTGAAAGCGAACACTGCCACGGAGATCGGCAGCATGGTGTGGCGCTGGGAGTGGTTGTGCCCAGTGAATATGTCTGTACACCAGGGTTTCAGAGTTATCAAGACTTGAATGAGATATCATTTGATATCAATGAGTTAAGGCACTCATTGCAGAGCTGACAAGTGATCCAGAGTGAGTGCCAAACACAGAGGAAACACACTGTGCCCGTCCTGAGAACATGGATTTTCCTTTCCAAAGACATTCCCAAAACTGTCCCAAAAGGAAAGCTTTTCATTTCCAATTAAATGGAACATCTGTTTCAACAGAAAATACATTTCTCCTTTTTCTTTTCATTTGTTGCAGAAAAAAATAATAATACAGTCCATGTGAACGCTGAATTTTCCTTAGTTTTCTCCTTACCTTTCTGCTTCAGCTTTTGAATAAAATTGGTAATGTATTCACACACCCCTGGTCAAATGCAGGATCTTTCCTATGCCATACAGTTCCTTGTGGAGAGGAGAATAATTTTAGTATTTTTAATTCCCCATATTGTTTTATTTAAGAGTAGTGGCACCCAAGATGCATTTTTTCATCCAAGAGAGCTCAGCAGAATCCTAAAAGATAACGTGTAATGGTAGGACAAACGTAATCCTGATCAGTCCCAGCATTTCCTTGCTGTTGATCTGAAATAAGCAATTGCTTCTGAGCAATGGGAAAAGACGGAAGTGCAAGCAGAGGACATGACTTTAGGAATAATAATAATAAAAGCTGCAAAAATGAACCAATATCTTCTCTGACTTGGCATGGCTCACAGGGGTCTGGGATCTTGTTAATGAAGCTGTCAGTATTCCAAGGTTTAGACACCACTCTTTTTAAATAGAAGTAGCTGGGGGTATATCTCCCAAAGTCAGAAGTGTCTCCTACGTGTGAAAAACACACCTGATAATGCATAGCTATTGGCTTATTACAAAAAGCTGTAATTCAACCCAGAGGCATAAGTAGCAAATATCATCAACTGTAAGAGCATGTTTCAGGGGGCTACAAAAATGAAACTGCAAGAAACGTTCCTGAGAGTGCATTTTAGTTCTTGCCTTTCAGTTGATAGCAAAGATTATTAGTATTACTGTATTGGCATTTATGAGGAGCTTATGGGGTAAGGGTAGATTATTGCACGGGGAGATAAAGGAGACAATGGCTTGGAAAGTGTAGTGATGACAAAACCAGATTAAAAGCAATGAATGAAAATTTTGGAGAGTGGCAGATAATGAAGGTACTACCAGCAATTTCTCTGCAATTAAAGTTGCCACTGTTTCAGTTTTTATTTTTAGATCTTTGGTCAGATTCTCTTGTCATTTATGAGCAGGTAAATCTGGACAAACTTGAACAAAATCACTTAACGTCCAGCATTTTGGCAGCTTTGTTGTTGAAGTTAGAATTTCATCAGTGGTGCAGAGAAGGGGACACTGGCACTGGATGCATACTGGGAATGTAATCTAGGTCCTCTGTGCTAATACAGAGCTTAATTGAATCATGGGTCAATTGACGCAAAAAGCTAAGGAAGCTGCAGCACGGTCCGCAAACTGCCAACTCTCCACCCACCGTAAAGTTCAAAAGGAAGAGACCATTGTATACTTTATTGGAGAGTGAAATGTAAGGAGATGCTGTGTCTCTGACACAAGAGCTCATCCTTTCTCTAGCTGACCTTGAGCTGCAACCCCAATTGTATACGTCAATGTGACAGAAGGATTTGAAGTAGGTGGAATTGTCTCGGGTTTTTTGAAGTTGTAGTTGTACAGCTAAATACAAGTACTGGTTAAATTTGTTTGCTAAATTTTGTTTGCTAACACTGCAGTTTTCTTTTTTTTTTTTTCTTTCTGATATTAGGCATACATTCCTCAGGTCCATATGCATCGATCTCTGCACCTAGTCACATATTCATGTTGTACAAGGCAGAGATGCTTGGCATAGTTGGCTTATTGCCTGTTACTATGTAGTGCGACGTAGAGATACGGCCTTAGCTCCTGGAAGCAGCACAACCAGTCATAAAGACACTACCTTGAGACTTATTACCTCTGTATTTTGGCATGGATAGTTATTCTGGGTGCAATGACAAGGGCCAAGCTGCTGCTTGCCGGTTACATGACTGGCTTGTAGGGGTGGCTTCAGTGCCCCTTACAGGGGCATAAATGTGTTCACTAGGGAACCCGCACAACACCACCATCAACATCAAAATGCAACAGCAAGTCAAAAACACAAAAAAGGCTAAAAATTGTAAAACCGATCACTGTGCAGGTACTTAGCCGGGTAAGTTATACTAACCTCGGAAGAGCCATGTGCCAAATTCCCTAGCACCATCTTCAAATTTCATGCCTGGAAATCTTATTTAGAGCAATCATGAAGCTAGGTAGCTGACGGTGGCAGTTTTTCCTTGCCTGCTCCGCACCAGTGTTCTGTGGTGCACACACACACACACACAACCCTGCACACTCCACCACGATATCAATGCATAGGTATATTCTGTAGATCCTTGTTCATTCCTGCAGCATAGTTGCTGAACTGGAAAATTCAGTATTTATTATACTACCATATGTTCGCTCTTCTGAAAAATGTTCTGTACTTCGAAGTTACTTGGATTTTTGCTGTTGTCAGTCTGAATCTGCTTGGCAGAAGTCTCTTGTGTTAATTGATTCACATGAATGAGTGAAACAGACACACAGCACACAATAATTGTGCTCAGTGATTGAGATACAGCCACATCATGCTACTGAAATTGCAGTAGCCATCAGGAGCAGACTCCTCATCAGGTGCTAAGCTTTGGCATATGTGATTCGTCTATGTTTAAAGGATTGGGTCTGTTTGAAAGTGACACATCATTAGCAATTAAAAGAAAATTGTTCATGTTCTTAGTGCCAAATTTTCAATTACGAGACTACATACATTTTCTGACTCATTTATGATAGGATTAAAAGATCATTTGGTTGATGTATGTGCACTATATACAAAACCCTAGATTTTGTTCTGCTCTTACTTGTAAGGAAAGATGAAAGCAAATACAAAGATGAAATACAGCAAGGCTGTCCCTGACATGTATCTCCAATTTGCCAAGCCAAGAATTAGTGTACAAATGGCCTTGTGGCAATGCTCTACCATCAGCTTCACGCTGTGCAGCCCTTTCGATGTCAGCCAAGAAACAATTAAGCTACTCTGGGGAGAAGATGTCTGCATGTGAACAGATATGACACATTTTAAGACTATTGTATGTAAATTTTCTCTATGCGCATCAAAATTTTAGTGTTTGTAAACATAATGGATGATTAACTATCCTACGTTTATAGAAGAGGTTTTACTTCAAAACATAGCATAAACTTCTTCCCAGTTGTCTAACACAGTAAACTGTCATTTTACTCTGGCATTTTTATGATAGGGAGTTGATGTATGTGTGTCCCACTACTGATTTTAAGAGATTTTTCCAAGCTGAGTGCAAACCAAGAAGGGCTGGCTGAGCAAAGAACTGAATCTTTCAACTCTGGATTGCCTTCTCAACCCTAGGCTGGATGGACAGGAATGGAAAATTACTGCAAGTTGTGCTTCACACAGTTTAATAGGAAAGTCTCTTAATTCTGGCACACTGACCACTGGGCAGATGGAGCAGTGGGTAGTTTGCACAGTGATGGGAGGAAATGGAGGAGAAAGTTCCACTCCTGCCGCTCAGCACGGAGAGTCACAATTGCATTGGCTGTGCCTGTACTTGGCAATCCCAGATGCGAGATGTTTTTTCCTTTGAGAGCTTTTCAAGTAATTCTTACTCTCCCTTCCACCCCTACACGGTTGTATCACATACCTTCTTGTGAAGTCAGGCAGTGACCTGGTCCCTGAATTAAAAATAACCAAACTGAATCACCTGTGACATGAGATGTAATGGACAAACGGCACCTCAGTAATTGAAGGGCTTTACCAAACCAGATGCGGTAAGATTAAGAGCTTCCTACTACAAGGAGAATTAGGCAGGTGCCTTGATGCTGCAGTTATAATTCTACTTTACGCAACTTTAAAATACCCCAACAAGAGAGATTACAATCATAGCGTGTGAGCTGGGATGGTGCTCGGTCAAAGAGCTAAATACCAAGGCATCTAAGCAATGTAAAACCAACTGCTTTATTGAACTAGGACTTTATAAGCATGTCAACATTTCCACATTCTGCAGAATGATGTTATAGGTTAAGATGACGGAAGGACACCCTTGGCTAGCTCAAAGCCACAGAGGAAGGAGATGGAGGAAATAGTTCAAAGGAAAACAGATAAGTAAGTTTTAACTGGAATGTTTTGAAGATCAGTCACCAAACAGCATTCCAGTGCTCTCCTAGCACCAGGCCTTCAGTGACTCCTTTCCCTGCATAGTAGTACTGCTCAATGCAAAACCATCTTCTGTCTTCTTGGGGACAAATCAAAACCCTGCTGGAATGGGAGGAATGCTGCAGATGGCTTCCCATAGAACAAATGTGTCACTGAGTATAGCACCCACCTAGACCAATAGCTATTCGTTCAATCTTGTTGCATCCACAAAAATATTTGGGATTACAGAAGCAAATAATAACTGCTTTTTTAAAAACATGGTAGGTTAGGGTGGGATTTCTATCTTTTCACAAGCATTCCAGCTGAAGATTGGACTTTTCACGTAAGCCGTGCCCTGAGTAGTACTACCAGACCATCAACATGTTGTCTTGTTAAACTGAAATAATGTCTTTCTGCTGAATTATACCCAGTGGTTTCACCAACTCCACCTAGTGCAATCTGACTACCTGAGAGGTCCCTGGATAGGGGTTCCTCATTTGTTGCATGTTTGATTGGACTTTGGACAGTTGTAGCTACTGACCTCATTCCATAGCATCAGTTCAGCTAGTGCAACCTATTTCAGAACCTGAACCAGAACTGGAGGTGATCAACATTTTAAAGTAGAAATGAAGGTGAAAATGATTTATATTGCTTTTACTGACTTTTTATTACAGAAACAGATGTTGGAGTTTTACTGGCTGAAATAATCAGCCACAGAGCTAGTAGGTCATCAGCCCTGCTTTCCCCACCAAGTGCCACAACTGTAAAACAAAATGTACATTCCAGAAATTTCAAGTTTTATTGGATATGCCAAAAACAGCATCTAGAGAATAAGTGTCTAGATGGGGGGGAATGGAAAAAAATCATAATAGCTTTGCATGATGTTGCTTAGAACACTAAGCAACATTTTGTAAATCCACTGTGTTTCCATCCAAAACACTGAAAGTGTTTCTCCTTTGGGAGGGAAAATTGGAAAGGAAAGTATGGGTGAAGTTTCACAATAGAATAACTGAGGTGGCACAGTACTTAACAATACTTGCTACCTTCAAAACATTACAAATCCTGACTCTCACGAGGTATTAATTGAGTATTCCCCCTGGTATTGCAGGAACTGAAAAACAGAAATATGAAAGAGATGCTGAAGACGAGCTAGGGAAACTGAAGTAGAAATTAGGATTTGCTAGCTCTTTTGCCTGTGCTTGGACTATGTACATCTCTACATGGGAAACTCTTGCTTGCGAGGTCCAAACAAAACAAATATAGTCCCTTGGTTCAAACTGCATGGGATTTCTTTGTTTCTACATTTTGGAAAAGTTATCCAGTTTTCATATAGTTGATGGCAAGGGAGAGTGAAGCCACCTACTGAGAGTAGGGGAGCAGTGAGTGAAGGACAAACTGCAACTGAGAAATAGAAAGGCTAAGTGAATGCACTTACAGCTGCCTTCTTTGGAGAAGATGATGATAATTAAAAAGCATTTTACCTAAAAGATGTGTGGCTTGTAAATATTTTTGAAGATATTAAATAAGTCAAATAAAAATAAGCTCAGAGGACATTTTCTAATGTGACTACAGGCCCAACGTCTTACTGACAATTAAGGGGATTTCAATTCATAAATGCTTAAAGATCCAGGGTGGGGTTTCTTTAGAGTAAAATAATGGAAACTGAATGTCCTGAATTCCTCTATAAGTTCAGTTCTAAACCATACTGAAAATTTTACCTGGAGTCTGTATGGGCCTGCAACTGGCAGTTCAGATGAAGTTGCAACATGTACATAGCACGTACAATGCAAATTGGAATGAACAGGAGGATGTATGAAACTTACTCCTAATGACTGTCTTTACTTGGAGGAAATGAGCAATTTTTTGCAAGGGGCACTGAGCCAGAAGAAATAGCTTGGTAATGAAAGGTTATGGGTCCTCTTCAGAAAGGAGAGAGGTCAAACTATTTCCCAGTTATTGTTCTGCTAATTTCCTGGTCATGCAAGAGACTGTGTTTGTTGAGACAAAGCAGTTTGTGTGCAGGTGTACAGTACAGTTCATAACCACATTTCTCCCCCTGTGGGCATGAGCTGTGCAAGCTTTTATGTCTGTCTTGGGTAAGAAAAATCTGCACGTACTCCCTTTGGGAGTTCAAAGCCCAGACTGAATAGCATCCTCCAAATCATCCCTTACAAAAGCTCCTCAGACGAAACCTCAAGAGTTTCAGTTACGATCTGGCAATTAAAACCCTGTCACTGGTGTGCTGAGAGCACTTGTTGCATGTATGAGCAGAACTGCTTCTGGAGCTGGTGGGCTGCACCTGCCAGAGCTGAGGCTGAACGGCAGTTCCCAGGTAGCCAGCAGATTACAACAACAAAACAGCTACAATTATGATGGTCTCAGAAGTCAAATGCCGGCTTACAAGCTCAAGTGGTGGATGAATCTTTTGGACTTAACCAGCAAGCATAGTGTGCCATTGACAGAGCGGAAATAAAGCTTTACATCAGAATGAAGCACTTCTGCTTCTTGGCAGAAGGTACCAATTTAGGACACTTCTGGCATCTAGATTTGTTTGGCTGTCCCTGCTGCATTGTCAACAGAAAGGAGATGGAGAAGAAAGAGTGAGCGCCTGTTGAAGTTAACCTGCCTTAAGCAAACACCAAGGGACCTCTAACAAAAGACCCTACAGAGCAGTGTGATCCGATGTAGGGTTTCCCTCACTGCTGTTCTTCCACTGTGGGACATCACGGCATGAAACAGCTACAGCCTGTGCTAACTTCCTCAAGTCAGTTTTTCATGGGAAATGCCACATCTATTAGTAGTGACAAATGAAGCATATTTCTGTAGGTCAGGTAGCAACACCAGTGCTGATATTACCACCCCATGGGGAGCAAAGCTTAGAAAAATCTAACAAGTGAATTCTCTCCTTTATTTTCTTTTCTGTGTTCTTAAAAAAATGTTTGTTGTGAGTATTCAGCCACCACCATTTGCAGCTGGAAGCCCAGACGTTAACATGAAGGCAGACCCATGTGCGATGATTTCCACACCCGCTGAAGACATCACCCTGTAAACAAAATGCACGGTGCACAATGGCTTATGTAGCTTACGTGGATACATTGGAAGTAGTGGGAAATGCCACCTGAGGTGATACTACAAAGTCCTATTTTTCTTCCTGAATTGCATCTTATGAAAGTTGTTGTTACGGGTATAAAACTATAGGTGTTGACATAATTAAAATTGCAGCCTACAGAAATGAGAATTTGCCCTTAGTAACACAGTAGAACTATGAGTGCAACCTGAAAACAATCCAGCTGAAAACAACCTCAGGACCGCCCTGGAAACCAGTCTTGCACCTATCAGGCTACCAGCTTGAATGTGTGGCCTCAGAAGCATCTGGGTCGCACCCTTTGAAGAGGAAGAGGGGGAGGCTGGTGCGTTCCCCCAGCGTTGCTGGTGTGCCTAACACTGGAGTGAGGGCAGGCGGGGGGCTGGCGAGGGGGAGGAAGGAGTGGAGAGGACGGAGTTCATGGTGACTGCAGTTTCTCTTGCACAACGTAAGGTCTGATAAACCAGTTGTCTTGTATCAGTGGTGCGTCCGTCGGTGATGTTGGAATGAAGTTTATGTAATAAAATGGAGAAACTGATCTCTAAATACATTTCTGTAGGTATCGTGGAATAACACTCCTGTATTTACCTTGTAGAATAGCGCATTATATTATGTTGTAACTAGAGAATGTCATTTTAAATTGAGACCTAACTTTCAGTTTTACAGGAACGTTCATCCTTGGACAGAATTGAGGATGCTTACTGTATTATATACAAGTGGTGGTGGGCCTTAAGTGTAGAACTAACCAATAACTTTTAACAAACTATTTTCATAAGAAAGTCAATATAACCAGTCCATTTCATGAAAAGGATTCTTAGGTTCAGAGTTGTTCTAAAATGGTTTTCTGGCCTCGGATGGAATGTGTGATCAGCAGTAGCCTGATGGGCTTCCCAAATCCTGGCTGAGTACACTACCAACCAGATATTTCACTTGTGTGAGGAACAGTGTTTTGAAAAGTCTTTTTGTCAGTACAATTCACAGCAAAATAAATTCCAAAGCCAATTCCTGTTTTTCTTTTTTTAAGGTGGATTTGTGATAAACTTCACCTAGAATCTGAAAGCACCTGGTAGTTCTCTTGTATTGATGCCTGACCATTATTTTTGTTATGAATATTTGACTGTCACCTTATCACTAAGGAGTGTTGTGGTTAATACTGAATATTTATTGAATGTACGCAGAAAAGCCTAACCTGACAAATCTTTAAAAGAATGCTGACCTTGTGGCTATGATTAATGGCTTGGTCCTTCCACTTTTTTTTTGAGGATCCTGCTGTCCTTTGGTTTAGACTTTGATACAGCATGATAATTTGAATCAAAAGAAAGTGCATGTAGTGGCCTGTGGTTGGAAATGTAGGAACTTTTCTCAGGGAGAGTTTTTTAACTTTTCTCACCTGTTTTCATATGAAGCTGATTTGCAAAGGCTTTGGCAAGCTCCATGGTGTGCATGCTCAGCAAAGACAGAACTCCTTTGCCTCTAATAATTTGCAGCCTAAAAAGATCACATTGGGCCCTGCTACGGTCTTTTGTCTTTCTAAGATTTAATCCAAGGAATCAGAAGGGGAAAATAGCTGTAAAACGACATGGCCATCTACTGATAGAAAACTGTATAGCTTCTAAAAGGTGTGCAACTGGCAGAAAGGGAGCACAGATTTCAGTATTTGGTTAATAGAAGTTCTCTAAAGATGCCATCCTCCACAGTGTGGAATTGTATGAAGAGTTAACTGCATTTAATGAAGAGCAGGTGTAAGCAATGGATCATCAGATTACCAGTTAGAGTTTGTCCACCTGGAAATAAAATACTGGCAGAATTACAGGAGCATAAATCCTCCTGTGGATAATCTGTTGCTGATGCGCGTCTGGCTGCATAAGTTTCACTGCTCTAACATTATGCGAGTAGTTATACCTTCAAGTCCCCAGTGGGAATACGGCCCTAGAGATAAGCATGTCGCTGCAGGAGCTCAGATGCTCAAGGAACGCCGAGGTCCCTTCTTCCTACATTTCCACCATTGGAAGTGAACAAAGATTGTAGGAATCTCCTGACTATGAAGGCCCATCGTGCAACATAAAACTTCAATCGGTCTTCTAAGTGGTGTACCACTGATACTCTGCAAGAAATAAAGACTTCTATCTAAAACGAGAGCATCTTCAGTTTACATTTTACTAAAAACAGCTGAGAAAGAGGTTTGATATTTAGACACTCCCTTGGTAGAAGCAATATTGGAAACACCTAAGTGAATGGATATTTTGAGAAATAAAGCCCTGACGGTATTTAAGGGGTTACCCATCAGGTTTGTTTGTGACTCATCCTTCCTGGCCCTTCTGAGTCCCTTCAGCACCGTTGTGATACAAATGTCAGCAAAGTAATTATCTTGGGGACTTTCAGGCCAATTCACCCCTGACAGCTCTGTGAATGCACTTTTCTCTACAAGGATACGTAGAAACCAATTAATGGTTCTTCTGTGAGCTGTTCTGCAGAATAATTCTTGCGCATAAGGATCAAGTTTGATATTGGCCACGGCCATTTCAGACGTGGTGAAGTACCATCTCGAGGAAGATCATACCAGTTAGCCCGGGGGTCGAGAGATCAACACTTCTTGCCATTAAGGGGAAGGAGGGGGCCTTCCAGAGGAAAATCACCTCTTTGCTCCATACCCTGCATGAATATCAAAATTATCTGAAGAGAAGGTGAGATCACAGAAATAGACAGAATTTAAATGCCAAGCAGCAAGTAGAAATAGCAACATTTGACAGAGGCGAGAATAAGCTGCTACAGATTGAGGCAGAGATGCAACATCTTTCAATAAGCATTAACACGCTGCCCTAAGACTAGAAGAAGAAAGTTTAACTTTCCCCCCGTGGAGTGACACAATGAGCTGGATTTGATCTTGCGTATGGACTGTGCACTAATAGGTGAGTGCTTAAGCAGATATATGTGTATGTGTACTCCGTGTGTATGTATACGTGCTCCTTGAGAATACAATGATGCGGATACCTTCTGATGTACTGTTATATAGCAAGTATACACCTTCCCTGTGTCATCTGCTACTGCTGCGTCCAGACAGCTCCCTCAAGGTATTCCAATTCCTTTAGACACATAACTCATTTTAAGGGAGAGTGTGGACGTGACCGAGATATGCACATATATACGGAGATGTATGTGTGTACATACAAGTGTACACATATGTACATATATGTGTGGAGAAAATGCACTGGCAGTTAAGTCACCCTCTGTGACTAGGTGGATGAGGAATGAACAAGTGGAAAGGTTCACAGCCTGACAGCTTCTTAATGTCTACACAACGAGGAGCCCAAATCAAGCTACATTAATTCTCAATGCCTGAGAAGAAGATACGGGCAAAGTTAGCCCTTTCCTGTCCTACAAGTGCTGTCTAAGTTATTTCATTTTCTGACATAACTTCTCCACAGATAGAAATGTACACTGATGATATATTGTATCACAGTGGCTATCTGTCAGATGGAAGTTGGAAAACCCGTTGGCAAAAGAAGATAACAGCATTTGGTAGCTAGCTCTAACATCTAATTATCTGGTATCTACTTATGCCAGTAAAATAATTGCACTAAAATGCCACCTTTGATGACTGCTACTTGTTAGGAAATGCATGGGGCAGGATGATCAGCCAAGGAAGGACTGTATGTGTTACAAACAGATAAAATAATGTGACACCAAAGGGATGAAGTTCACCTTGTTCTGGTTTTGGTCCCATATTCTCTTTTCTCTTTTTCTGTAGCTGAAGCCTTCCTGTTAACCAAAATCTTCCGCATAATTCTGTGAGAAGCACTCAACAGTTGCGTAGCCAGTGTCTGTGGTTACTGGGTAGCTTCGACCCAGTATAAATCCGTGTTAATTGTAGGAGAAGTGGAGCTGCTTCACCACCACTCATGGCTCATGCTAGCACAGGCACTTGTGAGGCCATGTGTCAGGCAGGGTAAAGGAAGTGATTCATCTGAAAATGGTTGGTGTGTGCCAGCAGAGCCATGCATTGATGCTGGATTAAAGTGAACCTGCAGCTATGGCTTGAGAAGGGGTGGCTTGTGGCCCAGGTGTCCATAAAAGGCTGGTTGGAGATGTGGGAGCCAGTGGACAATCAGAACGGGTGCATGAAGGTAGCTGTCTAGAGACCCTAGTCAGAAACTTAGGTGTAGGAATCGGTAGCTCCAGGGCAAAGGTGCGTGAGGTTTTATGCTTCCTTTTTTTTTTTTTAACCTTTTCTATAAAAGTTGCTCTGAGATACGCTGAAAGAAATGTGGAGACCCAGCCTCTAAGTGTGCTGTGCTTTTATAGAAGCCAGGGCTAATGCTCAGCTCAGACTGGTGTTCATCCAAAACATGCTGTCGGTATACATGTGAGTGCCATTCTGCTCGTAAGGGCAGTAACGTAACCATTTAGATTTATCTGTGGGTGCTAGGTGACAAAGGGGTGTAAAGCAAAGTGCCTCTGCCTACAGGCTACATGTTGCCACAGGCAATAGGCATGGCTGTGTGCAAGTCTTGATGCTCTCTCAACAGTTGGAGCTTTGCAGTTGGGAAGGACATCTTAATTTTTACCTTACTGTGTGCATTGGGATTGATTATCACTAGTTTAGAAAATAGAAAACATCTGAAACAACAGATTCTTCTTTTAAATGGTCGTATGAGGATAGCAATAGCTGTTTGAAGGGTTCCTTTATTTTTGTCAATATTTTGTGGATTATAAAAATGCTTTCATGCTTTCTGTTTTAAAAATGATTGGCAGGAAAATAATCTTTTTCACCTGTTTTTAGCATTACATTTGTACTCTCTTTGCTCTCCTGAAGGTTTTTTTTTCAATTATAAGGGCTAGAAATGTCTGAACTTTTAATAAAACTGGACTGAGATTCTTAGAAAAGATTTTGATTTCTGGCAGCCCAGGCTTGAAAGGAAAAAAGCCAAATATGACAGAACTTGCACTAAAATTAAGAGACCTGGCAATATAATACAAGTGTGTCGACTTTAAATCTTTCTTTCTGTTTTTCTGTACTTTCACCTGCAATTTTTCACAGATCATTGTCTCCCATCTGCAAACTTAACTCTTTTAAAGAAGTGTACTATACTATTAAGGTAAAAGAAATAATGACAATTAGAAAGAAAAAGGTAGGAAAAAATATGAGATATGGGATCAAGATTTAACAAAGGAGTTAATAAAAAGAACCCCCTGTCCTAGAAAACAATGATTCACAACAAGTCATAATATAGCTTTAAATCCTGTCCCAGGTTTTGTTTGTTTGTTTGTTGCTTTATTGTTTTGCTTTGCTTTGTTTTGTTTTTGTGGGGAAAGTAAGTTCCACTGTAGCTTTTAAACCCCTGATCTCTGATCATTATCAGGTAAAAACCTTATCGATTACCATAAATGTAATCACACTGCTTTTAATAGTACGCAGAAGATAATGCATGGCAAAACTTGTGCTCCTTATCTACTTCTATTAATGTGTTATGCTGAAAGCAGTTTGTTTTTCCCTTTTTTTTTGTCTGTAAAGATGAAGAATGCCTAAAGGATATTTTATAGAAAGGCGTTAAGAATACTCAGTATTTCCCTTGATAAAAAACTTTTGTTCCCTTTTCCCATTTTCTCACAGATGAAATGACTGCTGATTTCTTTCCTTGAAGATTAAGACTAACCTTCTTAAATGATTAATGTTATTTTACTTGAAATAGAAACTTTGGTTACAATTCAATTCATAGAACCAGGCCCTGTTGGTGTCATCACATCCTCTAACACAAGAAGATTTCATTGGGCTCCCTGTTGTGTCATGGGAAGGGAATTAAAACACTTAACCAAATTACGCCTCTCAATTTTTCCAGATTTCTTCTTTCATTCCCATGTGGTCCCCTCGTTGCATCTAGACACTGCCTTCAACCTAAGCAGTTTTTACATTATCTTGAACTTTATCCAGGTTTGTGACTCAGGATGTCCTTTTTTTGTCATTTATTTATAGAAAACAATGATCTGACTGATAAGAATTAGATCTGTCCTTTATAAATCATCAAGGTGTTAACTAAACGTTGGATTCAGTTCATGGTTAGCTATTTTCATGGTTAGACTCATAGAATCATAGAATCATTTAGGTTGGAAAAGATCCTCGGGATCATCGAGTCCAACCATCAACTCTGCTCTACAAAGTTCTCCCTTACACCATATCCCTTAACACCACATCTAAATGAGTCTTGAACACATTCAGGGATGGTGACTCCACCACCTCCCCGGGCAGCCTATTCCAGTGTCTGACCACTCTTTCCGTGAAGAATTTTTTCCTAATGTCCAGTCTAAACCTACCCTGCTGCAGCTTGAAGCCATTCCCTCTTGTTCTATCGCTAATTACCTGTGAGAAGAGACCAGCACCAACCTCTCTACAATGTCCTTTCAAGTAGTTGTAGAGACTGATGAGGTCTCCCCTCAGCCTCCTCTTCCTCAAACTAAACAGTCCCAGCTCCTTCAATCGCTCCTCATAAGATTTATTCTCCAGGCCCTTCACCAGCTTCGTTGCCCTCCTCACCACTCACTCCAGCACCTCAATATCTCTCTCGCATTGAGGTGCCCAGAACTGGACACAATACTCAAGGTGTGGCCTCACCAGTGCTGAGTACAGGGGGACAATCACCTCCCTACTTCTGCTGGTCACACTATTTCTAATACAAGCGAGGATGCCATTGGCTTTCTTGGCCACCTGAGCACACTGCTGGCTCATGTTCAGCTGCTTGTCAATTAGAACCCCCAGGTCCTTTTCCGCCAGGCAGCTCTCCAGCCACACTTCCCCAAGCCTGTAGCGATGCATGGGGTTGTTGTGGCCCAAGTGCAGGACCCAGCACTTGGCCTTGTTGAAGCACATTCCATTAGCATTGGCCCATCGATCAAACCTATCCAAGTCTCTCTGTAGAGCCTCCCTATCCTCATGCAGATCAACACTCCCGCTTAGCTTCGTGTCATCTGCAAACTTGCTGGTGATACACTCTATGTCCTTATCAAGGTCATCAATAAAGATGTTAAACAGAAATGGTCCCAACACCGAGCCCTGAGGGACACCACTTGTGACCGGCCGCCAGCTGGATTTAACTCCATTGACCACCACTCTTTGGGACCATCCATCCAGCCAGTGCTTGATCCAGCAGATCGTATGCTCATCCAGGCCATGAGCTGCCAGTTTTCCATGAGAATTCTATGGGGGACAGTGTCAAATGCTTTTTGAAAGTCTAGATAGACAATGTTCACAGCCTTTCCCTCATCCAATAATTGGGTCATCTTGTCATAGAAGGAGATCAGGTTCGTCAGGCAGGACCTGCCTTTCATAAACCCATACTAACTAGGGCTGATCCCCCGCTCACTTTTCCAAGGTTTTCCATTCTGCGTTGCTAGTTTCTGGTGGTAAACTCTGGTCCAGGTAGCTCTGACAGACCTCATGCAGTGTTGCTTTTTGTTTTAAAGTTAATGCACGATTGGTGCCACGTGGCTTGTAAGTAACGATTTAAAACTGGTTTTGAAAATATTAAAAAAAAATAATCTTAAATTAATTGGCTTGACTGCCCTGACTAAAACGAGGGAGGTTTCCTCTGGAATTACCAAAAGAGGGCTTTACCTAAATCTGACTGAGGCAAAACCACTGCTAGAAACTTCTGCATTGAGCAGTGCCCTGTACCCCTGCTGCCCTTATGTCAAGCCTCCACAAATTTCAGATCTACAGAGAAAGTATGAATCAGTTGTCTCATAACAGTTAAGAATAAAATGTTCCCACAAACTAAAGCTGCTAAATCTCCCAGTGCTCACATTGCCTGGGCAGCTGGCTGGCTTCCAGCGAGGATAAATTGATGCTCAGCCCATGGGGATGTGAAAGATTTGAGGCCATCATCAACAGGGAATTAAGTGTCAGCTTTTTTACTGACAGTTTGCTTGTGTAGAGGCAACTGCCATGACACTTCTCAAAAAATGTTTTTTGCAATATTAAAGTAAGGTTTGTGCTTTTCTTTTTCAGGAGAGAAAAGGCATTAGAGTGACTCTTGTATGAGAATCTTTGTTATCATTAAAAAATATCTTTGAATTGAAGTTTTTTTGTCACAATATTATGAAACTAAACTGCTGAATACGAGGTGGTTGGCACAGCTGTTACAGTCCCAACAACTTGCCAGAAGTCTGAACCTGTGGGTACTGCTGAAATTCCCAGGTTGCAAAGATGGAGAAATTATCGTTTTACCTATCCAACAAGAAATAATGATGGACCCCGGAAAATTCTTGGTTAGTCTTACTTAAGGAACCTTACAAATTCTCGTAGTAAGACCAATAAAAGTAATAGTGCCATGTACACCTGGCAGATCATCAGCAGTGGGTTAAAACTCTCTACAGCCAGGACTGGCTTCCAAGGGCTAGCTGTTGGTTGTCCCAGTCAAAGTGCCAGATTCATCGCTCTGAAGCAAGATGCTGTGATGCAGGAGGGATCAAAATCTGTGCTAAAGACTTCCAAGGAGTAATGGTGAATACCTGCGGTTTCCAAGCCCATGTTTTAATGAAATAGAAAATGCATTACGGTCAACGGTTAATTCTGGCGATATGTCAGTGCAGGACTGAGACAGAGAAGTTTGTAGAGTGATAAATTCAGGTTCTGGAGGACAACATAGATGTTCCAATTGCAATGCTTTTAACATTAAACTTAACAGCTGCTATTATAACATTTTATAATGAGTAAGATTATTTTTAAGCATAAAAGAAACGAATCAGTGTTAAGGTTTGAAATCTCTTGTAGGTCATGCTAGTATTTTTTAAAGAAAACATAGTTCTAACCCATTGGATTTCCTGCATGCCATTGCGTAAAAACTTCAAACTCTTGCAGTGCCAAACTTTGGATTGCTAATGTTTCTGCATCTGAAGCACCTCCACGAATTTCAATATCGTATGTATCCGCAAGGGAAGGAGAGGTACGTTGTGATGTATGGTACAATTACAACATACAGATTGGAATATTTCTTATTATAGAAAGCAAATTATCTGCCAGTTCCATAACTTGCTATTTCTCAGAATTTAAGGTATTAGATTTTTTCACATAAAATGAACATCACCACTTTAACTGAATGCAAAACTATGTTCTCTCCCCTGAAGACTGATGTTGGACTGACTATATTTTTAGTCAGCTTTACTATACAGGAAGGATATCTTTCACTGATTTTGATTTATATTTTCAATATTGTATTTTAGAAAATGAATATGCTCATTGCTCTTATTATTTTGCCAGATGAGCTTTTCCAATAAAATTGTGGTTTATACACGTGCAATAAATGTACATCCAGTCTGTGTTGTGATATATATTGGAGCACATAGTGTTCCAGCTTTTAAAGAGGATGATTATATCCTATAGAACCAGAGGTACCATTCAGTGGGTGGGATTTTTTTCTTTTCCGTAGGGAAAATGAAATTTGGTATGATTTTTTTTATCAGATATGAGAGCTATTTAGGTGTACTTTGAGGCTAAACCTATATGCTAAATCCATTTAAAGACTGAGCTGCGTGAAATATGTTAGAATTAGAATAGAAACAGTGGACCAAGCAATTTGGTCCCTCCAGCACGCTAATCTCCAAAGTAATGCCTGTATCCCCAAATAACTGGGGTTTACACTTTGCGTGAAATTTTAGATCAGCTTCGCACTTGAGTATTCAAAACACCCTCCATGTTGGTTTTGTTTTATCTGTCTGTTGAATACAGTTGCATGCATGGGACTGTGTAAGCTGAAAAAGCATTTGTATATTTGAGCAAACTGGTCAAAATCACACAGTGAAAAGACAAAAAAAAGCGTGGAAAAATAAGGAGCAGAAGATTAGCATCAAGAGGATCTTGGTATTTTTTTACGGCGCTGCTATAGTCAAGGGTAAGGTCTAAACATAGGTGGTACAAAAGTGAACTACTAATCTGTACATGATAACCACCAGGTAATTCCATAAAATAGGGGATTTCTTAGTACCATATGAATAAGTATCATGTATTAATAGCAGTTTTGTGGCTTCCCACAGCAAGAGTGCTGCTAATATCGCATATCATTTGAACTGAAGAGCATTTAGCAGAGGTGTTTAAAAATTGTTTACAGGATCAAGGCTAATTTTATTAGTGGAAAGCTCCTTTTAATTCATGCAGCTAATCCAGAAGTCTATAGAAAGTGAATCTGTGTTTCACTCAGGAATGTGAATTTGTGTAATACGTGTAGAAAACCAACTTATAGTAGAAACAGTTTTATAATCCTGGTTTTCAGAAGCTGCACAAACTGGTCATTTTTGTTCTAAGTGAGCAAACTTTCAACCATGAATTGTGATCAGCTTTGCATCATTGTTGTGTACAGTTACTACATTCTGTACAAAATGCCTGCCTTGGAGAGCTTGCTGCTCAGGGAAAGTATGTTTCTGAGACAAATTGTGATGCTTCCACATTAGGGAAAAAGGGTGCTGTGAGACAAAGAGGAACAAAAGTAGAAAGAGTCTCCCTTCCTCTCAATTCTCTACAGCTTTCATAATAATTTCAAAGCATAGTTCTTCTACTGTGAAGAAACACTTCAGATTGCGTCTGTGGAGCGATGCTAAAAAGGGGCTGATGCAGCAGAAGAATAATCCCAGGCACAGTAAAATGCATCCAAATGGGACGTGCTTAGCAAGCATACCTGGAGGTAAATCGAGCCACGCTTCAGCTGTTGCATAACAACACAACAGTTTGTAATTCGTAGAGCTCATCTCACAGTTCATACTTACATTTGCAGATTTTGCCAGACTTATTTGCAAAGAAAAGTTAAAAATGTGACTAAGGATTATGTGGTCAAGTCCTAACCAAACACGGGTGACAAATAGCACCTACATCTTGACACTGGAAAAGGAATTTGTTATAATGAGGTTTCTTGAAGGTTACTTGGTGCCCTCAAGAAGGGGGTTTTCCTTCTGGTTTTTACACTGAAACAAATCAGGCAGTTGGCAAGTCTCTCTGCTGCTTTCTTTTCCAAATCTTTGAACAGAGATAACAGCAGTTCCCTGAAATTCTTTCCTAGCAATAAAATTTCTGATGACTAGTGAGCAGGAGCATGAGGAACAGGTAGGACTAGAAATTAGGCCGTATAAGATGTCATTTGTTCAAACAGTGCGTCCTTAGATTCAAAAAACAGTGCAATGAAATTGCTGTAGGATGAGGAGGGAGGAGAGGATAATGCACAGCTAATGGCTATAAAGACCAACTCGTGGCAAAATACACTCAGATAAAGCTGATTTAAAAAATCAGAAAAATCTAATGCACATGAAGGAACAGGAAGGCTTTGTTTCAGAGAGCCTTAAAGGGCATTCCTACTCCACTTACCGTATATTCTGGTTTTCCTTCTGAGCCTGAATTTCTATTGCCCTTCACCATGCAATCAGTTATTGAGATTTTTTTTTTAATTATTAATATTATTACCTTCTACGTCAATTGGTGGTACTATAAAAGCTATTTACTGCACCTAAATCCTTCCTTGCTTTCTTCTTAAGACGCCACATGTGACCAACAGAGACTGACTTTTATTTTGAAGCTCCGCCTCAGCATAGTCAGTGTTTGCAGGTCTCCAAAGCTCTGTTCATGTCTGGTTTACAGAAGGGAAATATTATTTCCTTTTCTGCAGTGAGATAAGAATGACGTAATAGTTTCCACACATCTTATCCTTGAATCTTGGTTTTCTCAAATTTTTAAAACACTGGGCTGTTGGAGTGGGAGACGGACCTGGAGTAACGATGGAGTCTCAATATGAGTATGATCGTTCTCCCTTTATTCCAGTTGTCACAGAGTATATATAGACAGGCAATAAGAGCACGCGCTAGCGGCAGCTATATGATTGGCTTACAGTCTCTGTTCACGCGCTGTCCATGCAGTTCATTCACAGATCATGTTGGTTACAAGAATTCACATAGTAAATTGCTTAGTCATTAGCACAACATGTTTTCTACCTTCTCAGTTCCCGTTTTTCCCATGTACTAATTCCATCTTCTACCACCTGTTTTGCTCTTAATCTAATCTCTCATAGTAGGGAGGCTGGCTCACATGGCCATTTTCTCTCAGACACGTTCCTACACTGGGCAGTTTCCCAACATATGGTTCCTGAAGTGTTTACACACTTTAGTGAGTCTTTCATACCTAGTCCTCCATCAGCTTCCAATCTTTCAACTCTGTTCAGGTTTTTAGAAAATTCAGTGATGCCCTCCTGTAGCTCTTCAAAGCAGCCACCTTGTGCTTTGCTGTGCTTTCAAATTTCTTTAAAAAGAAGGTTCAAGACAGACGGTCTAAGGGATCACAGTAGACCTGTGTCTTTTTGGCATGCTGTTCTCCATCTCACATGTCACAAAAAGTGTCCGAGGAATTTCTTTTGCATTGGATACAGCAAACTCGATAACAACTGCTGCCATGATTGCTTGCTCAAACAGAATCTTCACTTTAGGAGTGTGTTTTCTGTTTGGATGGCAAATTATGTCTACAGTCAGTGTTACGGCCCCTTCCCCTGCTGGGGAAGGGGAGTAAAGACAGCAGAAAATTAAGTCCACAGAGCCCTTTTCTTTCGGCATTGCCTTTAGCTAGGCTTGAGACTTGGAATGTACTTAGCCAGACTGGAATTTTTTAATTTTTTTTTTCAATTTCCCCTTGGTAAGAAACAGCATTTCTGTATCTTTAAAATCTATAAACTGGCGGGACCTTTTGGAGGTAAAGAAGTAGCATAAAAATAAACTGAACCGAGAAGTGATTTGGGAAAACAGGATTATATTCAGGTAAGAGGGTGATCCAAGTCAAAACCAGTAAACAGCTTCCTGCTGGCTCTGTATTTGCTCTCCAGGGGATGGGGCAAGTACAGAAGGGAGAGCTGGGAAGAAGGAAGAACTGTCCGGCCAGGAGGAGAGTGAAAGGACGTTTATTCGTCCAGGCCAAATTCCAGAATTAACCTATTTCTTTTTCCAGTGTCTTCATGTCACTCCTTAAATCTTTCTGGCACTGTGGAGATGTCAGCCACCCTAAAAGAGGAAAGCCATCCGATGGCCAGAGGCCCCCTGGGAGCAAAGACAGAAACTTGGCTTGGGAGTTTTAAGCCCATGTTTCGAATCAGAACCTGACAAAGAGTACTCGCCACATCTTTGCAATAAATTGATACCAATGCAAATGTTGGACTGGGCTTTGCCAAAACATTTGCAGTACCATTTAAGGTAAGTTTTCAGAAGTGTCATTCCTTGTAATACAACTTCTTTGCCTCAGCTGCAAGGGTAAATAACAAAGTAATTCATCTGATCAGGTGCAATTTTAAACGTAAAGATGCAGTCCTGATTTTATGGAGGTCTTTTTATTTTTATTGCAATTCTTTGCCACTTTAGGACCACCAAAAAAAGGCTGAAAAAAGCACTATTACTGCCTTGTTCATGGTATTTTTTAAATCATATGGGGTTTTTTTCAGACAGATTGTTACACCCAGAGCAAGATTTAATCAAAAATGACATTGCTTAGAGTGGCTTTGCAAAGAGTTTATTGCTTCTGCTTTCTCACTTGTGTGACCAGAAGAATGTAAGACAGATGTTCTTTAACATAAGGGATGACTGGTCACAGTAACTTTGTGTCAAATTAAAATTGCACGCATCTTTCTTAGAGCAAAGACGAGGTAGAAAATCTGCAACCACTAAAAATGTATGTCTGAGATCACAAAAGAATTTCCTCTTTTGCAATACTTAAGCATTGCTGAGTGCTCTTCAAGTGTTCAGAAAACAATTCTGAAGCTACTTTAAAGAGCTGCAGACAGAGTACTTTAATCTTATGGGGGCATCCACTAGGCTACGTAGCTCTGAAAGGAAACTTGCCTTGGCTTCTTCAAGTTACCAAGTTTTCAAAAGCACAAGAGCTGTTGCAGTAAGGCATGCATTGATTTATTTTTTTTTTCCTGTAGTGTCTTTGTTTCAAAATAATTCCTCTATTTGAATACTTGAATCCCTCACTGTAACGCTGGGGAGTCTCTGGTCTTTATTACTAGGGCATTTTTGTTGTTAATTTAAAAAATTATTACTTCTCAAATAGCATATCATAGACAATGAAAATTTTATAGGTGTTTGGAATTGCAATACTACAGTGACTTAAAAGTCATGTAACAAAAGGCACTGCACTGTAGATTTCAAATAAATTATTGGTAAACATATTTCAAGCACCTTCCTGAGCAACTCTTCTTTTTAATGACAACTGATGTTATATAAGTAGATTGAAAAATTAGTATCAAAGTGATGGCTGCTATTAAATGAGTCATAGTTTTTTGTCTGTCTATAATATGACGGGAGAAATATGCTCCACCATTTTTTCTAAGGAAGTTAGCAATTCCTAGTCAGGGAATAAATTCTAGAAAAATTGAGGAGTGCCCTCACAGATGTCAAAGGTTCAGAGAGCATAAGCATTAACTCTAGGGAAAGGGCTAAAACTGAAGCGTGTCAACACACTTACTCCTACTCCTTTACCGCTGCTGGAATTTTGCACAAGACTTGACAGAAAAAGTTACCTCTAGAATTCTGGTTTTCTCTTAGCTGACTGCATTTGTAAGCCTTTTCTGACCCTGTAAGGATTAATTTCCTAACCCTTGAGACAGCAGTTAGCATGGGAGCCTTGGAGCACACAAGGAAAAAAATACACTCAGCTTTTCCCAGGAGAATAAACTTACTCTAAAAATTTGTGCCATAACATTAAATGCTGGGGAAAGGGACAACTGAAACAGCAACAAAAAAAAGGTCAAAAGCGAAAGCACTAAAATCCTTCAGTGAAGGCAGGAAACTTCTTCATTTCTGAATTGAGAAAGCCAAATGTGAAAAGATGAGGGGTGAAACAGGGAGTTAGGGAAGGAGCCTGCCCATCATGGTTAGAATGACAGAGGCTACTTGAGCCAAACAGGCTTAAGCATATGAAAAGCAGGAAGCTCCTGAAATTAAAATTGCCTTTGCTGCGTTTCCAGCAGGTGACTAGAACAAAAAGGCTCTCCAGGAAAACAGGAGAGAAATTGCTATTTCTTTCCTTTCTACCGAGCACAGGGAGGGCACATGGGACAGGTTTCTTTTCACAGTGGGAAAAGCTCAGGTTCAGCTGGAAAAGGAGAACAAAAATGAAGTCGCTGGCACAAAGTAAAATTAATAAATTCTGTATGCCAGAGGCTTGTCAAACGGACAGATCATTTGGCTGTATTTCTTGACAGAAATTTTTCCGCGTGTTGGAACGATAAAAATCAGAAGCTCTAACACAAGTTTTGTTGTACCTTAAACTGCATGTTTTCTATGAGCGTGGACCAGGGGCACGCAAGGTCATGCTTTCCTGCAAGTGTGTTAATAACAATTACAATACAGCAGCAGCCGGTTGATCTCTCACTCAGAAAGATGAGTGTGCAGACAGCACACTTGCAGCATATGCTCTTAGGCAGACCAGAGAATAAAGTAGGGAAAGGCTCCCTCCAGAGCGCCTGATGGATGGGTCATTAACACATGCGGCTGTCAGAATAGCGGCAGCCAAAAACACCCTCTTTACCAGAGGAAAATATACTGTAGGGTGCCGTTAATGTGCCCTGACCTAACAGCTCTGAAATTCCCAGTTTTCTGACACACTTGGTGCTCCAGACAGCAGGGTTTTCCTTTTTTTTTTAAAATTTATATATTATTTAACCAAGTGTGCACTGTCTTCAGTACCACACAATGAAAACAGTTTTGATAAGTCTTCCTTCCAAGCTGCAGCAGATAACAAGAGCTTGCAAATGGGAAGGAAACACGGGAAATGGAAAAATTTTAATGTGGGGTTAAAATCATTACTCTAGCTACCCTAGCTGGCGTTGCCATCAATAAACAGCAAATGCTTGCTCAGTCAATTGATTGTGTATGGATTTATCATAGAACCATAGAGTCATAGAGTCATAGAGCTGCCTAGGTTGGAAGGGACGTTTCAGATCATCTAGTCCAACCATCAATGTAACTCTGACAAAAGCCATCACTAAACCATATCTTTAAGCACTATGTCTACCCACCTTTTAAAAACCTCCAGGGATGGTGCCTCAACCACTTCCCTGGGCAGCCTGTTCCAATACTTAATAACCCTTTCAGTGCAAAAGTTTTTCCTAATATCCAACCTAAACCTCCCCTGGAGCAACTTTGAGGCTGTTTCCATGTCCTATCGCCTGTTACTTGTCAGAAGAGACTGACCCCCACCTCTCTACAACCTCCTTTCAGGCAGTTGTAGAAAGCAACAAGGTCTCCCCTCAGTCTCCTTTTCTCCAGGCTAAACCACCCCAGCTCCCTCAGCTGCTCCTCATAAGGCTTGTTCTCCAGACCCCTCGCCAGCTTCATTGCCCTTCTCTGGACCTGCTCCAGCACCTCAATGTCTTTTCAATATCACTAGGACAAATGCACAGACACCATCCCTATTGTCACTTGTGGTGACTTCAATGTTGGGTCAAACCAGGGGCCTTTACCTCAGCCAGCACAAGGTTTACCTGAAGAGGGTTTGGCTCGCCGTGTCTTCTGGCCTCAGGCAATAAAGCTCAAACACAAATTTACCAGCTGGGAAATGGTTTTTGCCCGGTCCCAATGGGCCGGTTTTGTCAAAAGAGACCTTCCCACAGTGGCTGCTGAATTGTGGGCAAGGCAGCAGAACAGCCCTTTTCCCCCAAATCCACTGGGCCCCTCTTTCCATCAGTTCAGGTAAAAATACTGCATATTAACACAATTTACCTGTATTGTGTGAAAGGGATACGGCAGTGTAACTGTAAATTCACTCAGCATAGTTGACTTCGGGTAAGGTGAATTGATTTTCCATTCTCTGTCTCTCAGAGCTTATTTCCTTGAAAAGAGACAAGTCTGGATACAACCTTGGTAAGCAGCAAATAAAAAAGGCTTTTTTTTCCTTGCTGTATAGTTGGATGAGTTTCAGTCACCATTGCTCTTGCTTTTCTTTATATTTTTCATATTTTTTATGAAGGAATGTAGCCTAATGTCTCCCCGGGGATGCTGGGAATAGTCAGCAAGGTTAAGAGTTCTGATATTCATTGAATAAGCTCATGTACTGCAGCTTAGGCTTCATGCTTGACCAAAAGTACCTTTTTATTGCTTGTAATAGTCTATAAATTCTCCTCTTTCCAAAACCTGGAATCTTTAAGGTTTCTTTTTCAGGTTTTTTTTTTCTGTTTTCTTAAGCTTTGAGCCGAAGTGTTTATACATTGTAGTCAGCGCAATAAAAGTTCAATTGTGACTTCCTACATGCCATTGTAAATACCCAGTCATATAACATTCATTTCTGACTCAAGCTGTTTATGGTCTAGTTCAGATACAGCAAAGATGCTTTATAAGGAGTAGTGGAATTAAAAGAACTGAGGATGCACCAAGATATATATCAAAACATCCTCAATTCCTTTTCTGAGTGAGAATGAGGTAGTCTGAGTAGAAGGGCTTTCCTTCAAACAAATGGTTTTAGTGGTAATAAAGCTGAGGGTAACAACAGATAAGATTCGGGGTTACAGAGGGAGGCCAGTAGATCAACATCTGATTTACAGAAAACCTCTAACAGCTCTGCTGTTCCTTCAAACAGCTCATAAAACCGAATGCAGACAGACAGGGGACCTGATCGAGGAAATGCACGGGGACATCAAGACACGTCTGCTGCCCAGGGATGCTTCCGAGCGAAGCCTAAAGATGCACAGTTTCTCAGACACCGTGACATCTTGCTCCACTCAGCTGCCAAGTAGTCAAAATGCTGTCAAAGTAAGTGGTGCCCGTCTGTGTAAATGAACAGCACCCTCAACTTTCTTAAAGCTTCTTTTGGCTTTATTCCTCTTCAACTTTGCTCCTGCACAGTGAAACCCTGTCAACCGCCTGTCCGGGCAGCCACGTGCAGTAGTGAGCGTGGCAGGGGAGACTGCTGGCATCTCCTCGCTGCGACGTGCATGGTGCCTTTTCTTTGGAGCCGGGGTACCTCGTTCATATACATTTTAGAGTATAAAGCTAGAGAGCAAAGTTTTGTTTGTTGATTTGATTTCTCATTTTCTTTCTGTCTGTATTTTTCCATCCAGAAAACTGTTTCACTTCCACATGGTAATATTCCTAGCACTTTGTTGAAGCTTGACCTCTTACCGATGCTCCAGCAAAATGTGGTATGTTGTTGTACTACAGCTGTTACAATAAAAGAAATGACAAATCAAGGACTACATTAAAATCCCAGTGAACCAAATCAATTCACCATAATCTCATACCTAGGGAATGTGTGAGCTTGATTCTGTGATGGGTTAATGATGGAGTCATGGCAAATAAGTATTTTTACACAATAGTGTTTGAACAATCTGACTTATTTGATAAGATGGGGGCATTCCTGCTGATATAGTAATATAAATTAGAGCTTGTAAAACAAATGTTGCCCTAATACAATGCTATATGCAAACCAGAATATTTTGTGGAGAAAAATCAGTTTTGACAAGTTCTTGCAGAGGAGAGGGGGCTCATGAGAGCGTGTCTAGCAGTCTGTGCTTAGCAAAATTTCGTCAGGTCATGGGAGCCACATGAGGCAGAAAGAAGAACTGAGCACAAGCCTCTCGTGCCTTCTATGTAAGTATTTAGGATTAAAATAAAAAAACAAAAAAAAAAACAAAACACCAACAAAAAACAAACAAGCTGAAACAAACTTTTGCTCTTCCTCAGTTAAAGAGGAAGGGATGAGTCCTGGGTCAGGGTTTTCATCCTGCGGGTCACCCACAGGCGTGCTGACATGGTCCTGTTTCCTGAAAACACAAGAGAGGTTTTGTTTAGAATGTAGTTCAATGAGAGGAAAAAGTTGAAATGTCCAAAGCTTTGGCAAAATAAAGCTTCTGTTTTTCAGTTAGTTTGACTGAAATCAATACAACACCCTTGTGCTGAGAAAACTTTGACCACTGCTGGGTGGGTGGTTGCATTTTACAAACAAACAGCACATGCCTTCCTGTAGTCAGCTGGGGATTTGCAGGAAGGTTGCTTGGTGCGTGCCCGCTGTGGACCTGTGCATGGCTTGTTGCAAATGCTGATAGGTGCAGGTTAGGTGCAGTTTATGGTGTAGGTGCTACCTGGCTACTCGAAGCACGAGATACGAGGGGCAGAGAAAGAACACCGAGGCTGGGAAACCTGGGAGCTGGTTTTAGTGCTGTTACCAGTGACCTCTTGTGGCTCAGATACTGCTGTGCCAGGAGAATATTTCGCTTGGACCAGGATGGGAGACTGCGGAGAACAGTCCACGTTGCTGCTGTCCCACTTGTTTCTCCGCATACGTTGTTGCGCACTTCCCCCACCCTTGACTTCCCTCCAGCGTCGACGCATGAGTTGTCCACCTGCATGTACGTCGAATCTCTCCTTCTAAGCCTTGTCTAAGGAAAAGGACGAGCTACATGGGAGATGGCTTTATATGCTGCTAGAATCTTGGCGTTTCATTCTCCCAGAGACTGTTCTTACCCTGGGTTTCTGTCTGCTCACTTCTCGGTCATTCCCTCCTGCACGCTGGTAGGTTTTGGTCACTTTAAATTCAAACCACAGGTGTTAACAGACTTTCTCCATGAAGCCTGCCCCAGTTTCTGTGGAACATTTCTGGGAAACTACAGGATTTTGTTGAGGGGAATATCACAAAACCCATGATTTCCTCGACACGTGCCTGGAATTTGCATTCATGTGAAGCTACTGCAAGAAGCTGGCAAAGACACTGGTCCATGTTGTAAGATATCCAGGGTAGGGAGTGTATCAAGCGCCTGAAACCCCTGCACGACAAAATTAAGAACAGCACTGGCAAATCTGACAAGTCCATCCTGCTTTGAGGAGTCTGGGCCTTGAGCTCATATCCCACTGACCTACCCTAATCAATCACTGCCCAGTGAGCAGATAAGAAGTGCGCAGATAAGATATGAGCAGATTGGAGGAGGAGACAGGAGGTGCTCCAGAAAACAGTCTGAGAGATATCCTGGGAGCTGCTCACAGTGCTAGATGACCATGACCTCGTAGAGGCACGAGTGAGTTTATTGACTGCATTTTCTGGTCAATCCAAGGAGCAGTCTGTGTAGAGTGTGAGCAGCAGTTGCTGTATCTAGTATCAGGAAGTGCTCAGGAACTTCTGACAGACTGAGCAAAGCAGTTGTCAAGTTGTCACAGAGCTGGGGGTCTGAGATCACATGAGAAGAAGGCAGGGGTACAAAGATAGAAACAGCTCTTTTTCCTTGCACATTGTCAGAGGTAAAGGATGAAAGGCACAGGATGGTTTGTTTTAACTTGCCGTTCCTCTTAACTCCTAAGCAGCCAACTATTATAGTATTAGCCCTCACAATACGTGTTGCTGAGACTGCTGCTCTGTCTGCTGGTGGCATGCCTGCAAACCAAGAGTGTCCGGAGTCCCCCCTGTTTCCTCTTACCCACAGGTGTCACACAGAACATGGCTTACTGCAGTGACACAGGGAATATGGGCCGTTTACATTTCTGTGGTCCTACTTTCCGCCTGGAAAACGTATGATCCACTGGCAACCTTTGGGTTTTTGCAAAAATTTTATGGCTTTTTGCAAAAATTGTATGGCTTTTTACAAAAGTTGTGTGGCTATAATACAGCTAAACAAGCTAGAATGATAGAAGGTAGTGGACAGACCACAAGCAGTACAGAAAAGCTCTCCTTGTTCTTACAAGGAAGTGTTACATTCTTCTGCACATGCATCTCTGTATGTGTCCCATACAGTGATTTATGAACCATCATCCATGACCAGTTGCCATTGTCAGTAGACAGATGTGTCTAAACAAACCATAAGCATGTGAGTGTTCCTGCTGGTCTCAGGATGTTTACAAAAGCAGCCACTGTAGCCCTCCTATCACTTTTGGAGTATCAGTTATGTCTACAGCATTTGGGGGCAATTGACTTCCAGATTACAGCTATCTAGTAAAAACTGTCCTCTCAATCTGCAACTTAATAGAAGGGGTGCAAGCTCTTCACACTAGTTCATAGACATAGGTTTCCTTTGTGTTCCTGTTCTGCTGCAGAGACCTTGGACCAGCTCCCAAGGCTCTGGGGTAGTGTCAGGGGCCATGAACAAGATCTGAAAAATCTGGGCAAAAGGGCACATTCAAAAAGCTATAAGAGCATCATAAACCTGAAAAACAGGCAGAACAACTGATTGACTCTGAGATTTTATTGCTGTAACTTCCAAGAGGTGGTTTGATCTGCTTGGAGCTTTGTTCAGGGGTAGGTGCCAGACCAGGGGTCTGGGGACTCTCATGCCTGTTACAGGTATGCAATTGTAAGGACTGAAATCATCGGTCTGCCAGGAGGGAGCTCAGACGTAAGCATACAGTAGGTAACTCTGACACATGACTTGCTTCAGGGGGCATTGTCAAAAGAATCACAAAAGAACTGCTTGAACTTTTTAGTACTATTTATATCCCAAAAGACAGAGTAGCAGATCGCGAACAGATTTCCACATATCTATGTTAAAGGAGTTTTATCAAATTTGAAGAAATCGAGGCCATTCAAGTGACCTTTTATATTCCTCAGACATACAGAGTAGCGTAGCAAATGAATCAGTCCCTCAGAGGAAAGCTACAAAAGTATTTGCAGACAGATCCCCAGCACAAGGAAAAGTTGCTGCTTTATGTTTTATTAGCATTTTTTAAATCTTCAAAACTTCACTGAGATTTTCTCCACTTGCACATACACCATAGGTTCATGACACATTAGTTACTACTAAGAAAACTGAAAAGGACTGAACTTCAGATTCTTCTGCAGACTGATTATAAAGAGGAGTGGAAAGCCTGCAGACGTTTCTCATCTCAGCACAGATAATCCAGATATGAGGTAAATTAGGTGACTCAGAGGAGAAATAAACCTGGCAACACATGGAACAAGGTAGCGTGGTTGCTGTCACCTTTTACAAAATGGTAAGTAACATTTACAGTGGCAGGCAAGTCGGTTCAGTGAGTTGTGATATTGACCTGCCAGATAAATGGAAAAATATTTTTCTTGTAGAGCTGTTAAAAGTACTGTTGAAAGAAAAGACTGGAAGTTAGCATTGACTATATTCCCTGAATCAAACTCAGAAGAGGAAATGTCCGCCAGATTAAAACACACACACAAAGCAGCAGAGTTAAAGAAGGATGCAGTTAGTATCTGAGCTTCGCTCAAATATTTTACTTTGGGCTTTTTATCCAAGTGAGGGAGGGCTGGTATTACCCATCACATTACTGACACTGAGTAAACGTGTGCTTTCTGAAAAGTTGCAGAACAGCTGAACCCCAAAGTCAAGCAACAGATAAAACCAAAGCTAATACTGGAAGTCCCTGAGTCGTGTAGTACTCTGCAGGGTAGCCACAGGTGTCATCCCAAAATGGAATGGGGAAATTTGGCTTGAGACTCTAGGAAATTCAGGTCACTTCAGAGTCTGCTGACTAAAGTCCCAAGAATGTGTGTCCCAGACACTTACCAAATGATACAAAATACCATTTTGTATTTCTGGGTTTCAAAAAAGAGCTGTTGGGGGCATCTGTGCTGAAATCCAATTGCTTCAGGGATCTGCTGCTCATGGCCAAGACAGGCAGCATGCTTGGGTTGGTGGTATTCCTCTAAAGGGTCACTGAAAGAGATGCTCAAGACATTTAGAAGTTTCTACATGAGATGAGACATAAAAAACTATCATCTCAACTACTAAACTCCAGGTGTGTACTAGCTTGCTTGAAGATGACATCCCTACGGTATCTGGTGAGGGAATGGAAAAGTTGATACAAATTTTTCCAAGAATATAGAAGCTTTCATTCTTTTACAGAGAAAAGAGGCAATCAAGAAAAAAAAAAAAGACAAAAGAAAACTTCTAAAGCGCAGTTAAAATTGCCTTTTATGCCTTAAAGATAGTTCTTAGCTTGGAACCAGCTTTACCTTTAAAAAAATTACTACAGTGGAAATACACACCAGAGTAGAGCTGCAAGCTGTACTAATCTAGAAGAAAGGTGAAAAAAACACCCAGTCAAAAATTAGCAGAAAACTGGACCTGCTAGAGCGCTAATACAGCTATATAGAAAAAGGCCATCTAGTAGTAAAATGGTCATTGGAAACAGCAGAGTTTTGCCCCTGAGGATTTATTTTTACATTAGTATGAAAAGGTTCTATTGAAATGCTAAAATACAATCAGGTATAAGAATGCCACTTATCAATTATGACTGAGAGATATTTGGTCTTGCAGCCTTACACACCAGGAAGTGGGATATACAAAGTTTTTGTGTGTTTTTGTTTGTTGTTTGTGATTTTTTTTCCCCACCAAAGACACCAGCCCTTTTCTCATTTAATTTCTGATTTCTTTTACTGCAGATCAGCCAAATTCTATCACACAATCTGACTGCTTGGATTGCAACAGGTTCTCTAGCATTTGTGGAGAAGCACTGTATAAAGTGAGTTTGTAGTGCTGGCTTTGCAGTAATATTACTAACTTTTTTTCTGCTACAAATCAATATATAATTTAGTGAAAACAGAATAAAATCTCCTTCACACTTGCACAAAACTAACAAAAAACCAAACAAACAAAAACCCCAAAAAACAAAACCCAAACCCACAACAAATTTCAAATTTTCCACCCTTGGTTGCTGTGTGCCAAAAGGTATCTGGGATGACTGATTCATCCGTTTGTGTACAGCAAGGACTGGTAAGAACAGGGAAAAGGGCAGAAAATATTTTACAAATTCTCCCTCAGAGGAAATTGATTTTAGAGAGAGATTACAGCCTGACCAAAATCACAATTCCCTATTCTGTAACTCTGTCCTCTTCTTTCCTCCTTCCTGGGTGCATAACTTTGCATCTGGCTTTCTTAAAAAACACTTAATTTGATCAGATCCTCATAAATAATAAACAGCGTTATTATTTACTGTTCCACAAGTTTGTTATTACATCCGCAGATCTGGTCAACGATGACTGTGCATTTTGGTATACTTGATGTGTTACGTAGTTTTCAGCATTTAACAAATCTGTGCCAAAACAGACCTTTTTTTGAGATGTGAGACAGTTAGTAGACATATCTTGCATTATAACTGTATTTGAATATCACGCAGCGTTAAGTTATACCTTGTATGAAAATAGATATGCTGTTTCTGAAAATTGGTAAACTGCACAAATAGCACCACCAGGTTTGATGAGACACTCAGGCTAATGGTCCGTTGGTTTTACACTGCTAGCCTTCATTCATAAACTCCATCGTATCAAGTCTCTGCAGGCTTACTGCAGCTGTGCTGCTTTTGCTTCCTCTGTATGGACCCAACAGTAGTTTTCTTCTGTCTGCCTGGAACGTTCTAGTGTTCAGGGTTATTTTCCAGCTTTAAATACTCATCCTTAACAATGTTAATAGCCTTTCATAATAAGGAAGTGGAAAACATTTCATCGTGATATATATTAATGGATGAGAATATTCGTATTACCATTCTTCCTTTATTAACTCCCCTGGTTTTCCTGCATCTTGGGCTGTGCTTACACTAAGATGGCCAACCATGATACGGTTCCTTAGAACAATCCATACTGGCCATCGCATACTTTCTTGAAATGCCCCTGGATCATATATTGACATGACCTTAAGAAAAGTACAGTACAGGTAGGAACGTGTTTTTCTAGACCTGTGGTGGAGCACAGCCGTGTATTACATGATGTGAAGGGGAGGTCTGTGTGCATGGTCCTGATGGTGGGTCAGCAGAATAGGGTATGGAATGGCCTGCCCTTATCAGATTTTTGACGCTTGCCAAAAATCAGCCAGACCCTCCTTTTCACTTAGTCGTGTTACAATCTCTATTTATCCACTCTAGTGCAGAACTGAAGGTGGTAATTTTCTGCTGCATAATGTGTCATTTGACACATTTGACACCAATGTGTCAAATGGTTGCGTTTGCAACAACCAATAAAATTTAGGTAACTGAGAATGCAGTGACTTGTCTTGCCCACAAATTATATCCGCTTTGCCTTTCAAAGCGAGAACTAAGTCATCTTTCCAAGTAATTGGTAGAAGGCTAGGAAATTACATTAGCAGGAAAAATGTTTTTAAGGAGGGGGAGAGATACAGCATATCTTGAAGCACAGGGGAGCACGAAAAGACTAACCACAAACCTAAGGAAGTCTTGGCTCTTCCCTCTCATTTCCCTTTCCTTCTTCATCCCCCAGGCTGAACAGAGAGGTATTTATATATAACATTATATACTTTAAGAAATAATAAAGAAGCAATCATGAATGAATTTGGAGGTTAAGTCCACCAGCTAAAAACTGGTGCAAATATGCTGTAGGGATGAGAATTTTACTGTAGAATTCACACATTAATATTTAAACAGGGGAACCACCCTGATGCCAGAGTTGTCTGCATGTATATCCATGCATCCTTTCTCTTAAAAAACCACATTTTACGCTGATTTTGGTAACTTTCCTTCAGATGATCCCTCACACGCTCAGACTGGCCTAATCCCAGTTTCTGGATGTAGTTCCGTGATTGATAGACTATTTCAAGAGTCTTCCTCACTGCCAAACAGTTGAAAATAGCTGGTTTGGAACAAGTAGTAAAAACATGAAGATTGACCTCGAATCACATCTAGACTTCTTTTTTGAGCCTGGAAATCTTGTCATTGTTTATACACTTAGTTACACACCCTGCTCTGCACCCAGGACAAGTTTAGTTCACAGGAATGCTACTCAGCTAGGCAAAATAAATATTTGCCTGCCTAGTGAAATGAAAGTAAACTTCTGAAGAATCAGTTAACGGGTTTTTGCAAAGTGCCGAGATTATTCGATCAAAATTAGCAAGTTTTACTGCAATCACAGGGTAAGCATTCATGTAAGCTGAGATGATTATGTTTAATAAACTGCTCAATACAGGAAAATTTTCCATGTGTTTTTGTCAGGGAACCAATCAGAATGTTCTTTTACCAACCGGACTTTGTTCTCTACATAACTCTAAATATAACTCTCATTTTTACAGAAGAGAGTTATGAAAAATTCAAATAAAGAAATTCACTCAGTTTATAGTGAGCCAGTAATATTTTTGTGCTATCTTATGCTGCATCTATTAACCAGAAATCGAGAGACTGGGCACAGCTCTTCAGCTTCAATTTTCTCGACTTCAAGTGCAGCTGCATTTTGCTACGTCTGTCTGCGTAGTCACCTTGTGCAGGCAGTAAGTTTGTTTGTACAGCGTAATGATTAGGATCTGGTCAACACAGAATACAGAATTGCATAGAGAATGTGATGAGGTCTGTAGACTTTATATGTCTTATGCGGAAAGCAAAAGAATTCAGCTTTGCTCTTTCAAATCCTAATAGGAGAACCACTTAGCTGATTAGCAAAGTCCACTTGATACGGGAATGAAAGCGATGCATTTGGGTCCACCAAGCCTGTGTGACCAATTTTCAGTGCACAGTATGCAGGAAATCACTAGTTCACATAACTTCATTTAAAATAAAATCAAAATGATTGAATAAATAATAAAGCTCTGATCTAGAAGAGCAAAAATCAGTAATACATTAACACACCAGAGTCTAGGTCAAATTGTCCTTTAACACAAATGGGAAGTACTTTAAAATCAATCAGTGCTTAGCGGCTCTTTATCACTTTGTAAAAAGCAGTATTTTTCAACTTGTGTCTTAATACATGAAGTATTAAGCAGATTTTTTTCAACTCACATCTCAAAGCACTAAGTTATGGGCACGTAAAAACACCAAACATGCGAAAAGTATCTTTTTACTTCTTTCATACAAGACTGAAATTCCCCTTTCTGAAATAAGGCCAAAACAAATGCTTCCTGAAAACCAGAAACAGAGTCGTGACAAATTTAATTTTAAAAAAGCCTGAAATCAAGCCACAGATATGCGCACAGTTTAATTATACAATCAGGCAACAGTAATTTCACGCTGCGTGTATGGATTTACATAAAAATAATGCTATTATGTTGGTGTGCAGGTACTTAAACAGCAGGCCTATCTACCTATCTATGGCAAAGAGATGCCATACTGCACTAACTCTTACCTTTTCGCATCTCAGATGACACATGAGTTTTCACTAACCCATAGGTCAACAAAAATATTAGATTTATAAAGTCCATGTGCTAGGTTTAGTTTTTAATTTATTTTTTTCCATTTCTTTAACTATCAAGATACTTTTAACTGCTTAAGGAAATTCCGTCACCGAGGTAAGGAGAGGGCTACAGCGCACTTCAGTCTGTCATCCAGTTTGAACAACAGGAAAACTAAGACTAGTACAAGAATATCAAATTTCATTCAAACTTTTTTAAGTACTAGACTGAAATGCAAACAATAACAGTACATAGGCTGCAGGCAATTGGTGTCACTAGAAAAAGTGCAAAGCCAGAGCTCAGATAATTAACAGCCAACAGCCCTTAAAATGGTAAGGTAACACTAAATTGTAGTTTCCCTAAAATGATACAAGTAAAACTGGAATCTTTAAGTGGTAAGAAAACTGATGAAGCTGTGGCTGGTGTCGCCTGGCTTTGGGTAAAACTCAATAGAAATGACTCCTTGTTAAATATAAGTATTACCAGACCCTTTCAACCTATTTTCTCTAGTGTAATAATGGCTGTTCATGTCACTCTCATTTAACTCGCACGACCCTGCTGTTTAACATCTTTGTCAGCAACATGGATGTTGGGATTGAGTGCACCCTCAGCAAGTTTGCCGATGACACCAAGCTGTGTGGTGTCATCGACACGCTGGAGAGAAGGGATGCCATCCAGAGGGAGCTGGATGGGCTTGAGAGGTGAGCCCATGCGAACCTCATGAAGTTCAACAAGGCCAAATGCAAGGTCCCACACCCAGGTCAGGGCAATCCCAAGAACAAATACAGGCTGGGTGGAGAATGGATTAAAACCACCTCTGTGAAGGACTTGGGGATGTTGGTTGATGAGAAGCTCAACATGAGCCAGCAATGAGCACTCAGAGCCCAGAAAGCCAACTGTATCCTGGGCTTCATCAAAAGAACCATGGCCAGCAGGTTGAGGGAGGTGATTCTGCGCTTCTACTCTACTCTTGTAACACCCCATCTGGAGTACTGCATGCAGTTCTGGGGCCCCCAACATAAGAAGGACATGTACCTGTTGGAGCGGGTCCAGAGGAGGGCCATGAAGATGATGAGAGGGCTGGAGCACCTCTCCTGTGAACACAGGCTGAGAGAGTTGGGGTTGTTCAACCTGGGGAAGAGAAGGCTCCAGGGAGACTCTATTAGCAGCCTTGCAGTACTAAAAATTGGCCTTACAGGGGAGATGGGGAGGGACACTTTATCAGGGAGTATAGTGATAGGACGAGGGGTAATGGTTTTAAACTGAAAGTGGGTACATTTAGAGAAGACAGTAGGAAGAAATTCTTTCCTGTGACAGTGGTGAGGCACTGGAACAGGTTGCCCAGAGAAGTTGTGGATGCTGCATCCCTGGCCCTGGAAGGCCAGGTTGGATGAGACTTTGAGCAACCTGGTCTAGAGGAAGGTGTCCCTGCCCATGGCAGGGGGGTTGGACCTAGATGGTCTTCAAGATCCCTTTCAACTCTAACCATTCTATAACCTTGTCACACCTACGGAAGTAATTCAAGCATTTTCAGCAGTAGTTAGAAAAAGCATATGTGAACAGTTCATCTTCAGAGACATTCCTACCGATGAGGAAGTATTCGCACTGGCTCAGCTTCTGCAATGGTTCATGCTTTTGAATTAATCTTGTCTGACTAGAGAGCACTCTGTAGTCTTTCAGCAACACAAATCAAGAGAACAAAAATAGATTTGTGCTGAGCTAAAAGAAAGAGGTCCTCCGTTTCCCATGTACCTTTACTGGTTTCCAGAGACTTGCTTCAGACCTTTAAATCAGAAATATGATTATAATAAACTTTTAAATGTCCAATTTGCTTGTGGTACTTTATATCTTCATGCCAGTTTTATGTTAAATTTCACTGAAGTCCTTTAAGTTAAGAGTCAGTCTTTGGAGAGAAGAGGAATAAATAGGAATTTTCATGCTAAGAAATAGTACATATTCCAAATAATCCATCTTGATAAGAAAAAGCTCCCAGGTGATGGTGAGGAACAGATACAGATCCTCTGATGTGTGCTTCAGGATTTCAGTGAAAGCTCTAACTCTCAAGGTAATAGGCTAAGTTATGGATTCTTTCCTGGATGCATAAACTTAATGCATGTGGAACAGGTGAGCGCTGGTACCCTGCCAAGATCTGTGCTGTTCTACATGCGCTGAAAAACTCCATCTAAATTACCATTCTTTGCAACAGGCTCCCTCAGTCTCTGACCTCAGCAGTTGCTCAGACACAGGAAGTTGCCCCTGCTTCTCTAAGAGGGTGACCGTTGGACTACACTCATTTTTCCAGTGATGTTGCTCGTGGGTCAGTTAAGATTGTCTCACAGAAATACCTCTTCCAGCAGAGTTCTCTGCTGTGCTACAGACCTGCTCTACAGAACCCAAAGGAAAACCACCAAGCTTTGTAGAATGATGAAGTAGTGATGCAGACTGAACCCATCATCTTAAACATCAATTTTCAGCTGGGAAACAGCATGCATGAGGTAAACGGGTACCTGGTAGTTTTTCCCCTGCCATAGCCAAACTCTACCACCAGTCCAAATTATGCCCCAGAACTTGTGATGTAGAGTTACATTTTTCTGAACTGCTTCTGTACTATTGTCTTACTTTTAGCTTCTCCACTTTCTTTTATTGTGCAGCTTTTAAAGAAATCCAGCTGTGGCCTTTTCATCTGTTTAGTGAATGAGGATACTGGTTTTGCATCAAATTAATTTCTTTGAAGAACCTTGTTTCAAGTTCTTCAAAACCATTTCTGCTTGTTTCGGTCTCCTGATATGATCACTTTTTGTAACACTTTTTGTAACTTCAACTTATGTCTGGTCTCAAGAAGCAGCAGACAGATGGCCTGTTACTTTTCACTCTGCTCTTTGTGCCGTTTCAATGGCTTCATTAGAAGGTGGCAATGTCTGAAAACAAATCTTTAATTCAGTGAGGTGTACCCCGTGCTCAAACACCTGACTTGGTAGCACAGAACTGAGAAGGTCAGGCTAACTTACTTTCAGCAGTCTTTGGTCCTTGATATAAAATTCAAACACAAGAAACAAGATGCTCTCTTCGGAAATTAGGATTCAGGGAGGGTTCAAACTGGACACTGTGTTCGAAAATGGGCCACTGAGTTTAAACATCTAATGTGACCTTAACCATTTTAAGCAAATTATATTTCAGGTGATAGGACATGCAAGAGCTGAATTAAGTAAGGTGGGTTTTGTCTTAGTAAAACAGCGTAATAACTTGAAGATTATCCACACGGACTGTTTAAGAACTATACTAAAGACAGTTCAAGAAATGTCCCATGTTATTTTCTAGAAAAGAGGGATTAAGCATTTTATTTTTGATGAAGCAGACAAAAAATTTACTGGTGTAGTTTGAAAAAGCCTCAAATAAATCAGAACAATTTCTATCCCCTAACAGCATAGCACTTCTAATTGGAACATAGCTTATTTTCAATAGAAAGGCACACACTTAATTCAAACAGAAGTACACAAGACAGAATATCCTTCAATGTGCAGTTAGGAGACACCATGAGCTTGACAACTTTCATTTTGCTGCTCCTCTTAAAAATCTATTTTTCTTATTGTTACAAACCTGAAGGCAGATGTCTTTGGAAAGAGTCTTGAATTTATCCAAGAGCCTGCAGTGGCACACACATTGTAGAAAAGTAAGGGGAGTAACTGGGTTTGCATAACTAGTAAGATACTGTATCATCTTACTCCAGCTGTAATTCCTTCTAGCTATAGGACTTTTGCTCTGTGCTCTTTTTTTTTTTTTTAAATCAAAACTTAACTGCTAGAATTAGGCAAAAAGTAATTTATTGCCTGAAAGTTTTCACAGTGATTTCTATTTCACAAGCTGAGTAGACAGTTGCATAAGGAAAAACAAAGTCGTGGGAAAAAAAAGCAGTAATTCTGGTCCTAGAAACAAATTACAGCATTAGCTAGCTGCCTTGTGATGTAAATGTGCCTCCTTCAGGACACAGCAGTAAGGACTTCACAGGCAATCTTTGGGCCCATCTTGTGCTTCCGCCACCATTCCGCCCTTGCAGCACCTAGATCTGCCTGCAGAAGAACACAGGGTCTTCCGGCAGCAGCTAATTCCACAGATGTGAGCACAACATTAGATTTTTATATCAGATGCTGCAATTAACTTCTAGGATATTGAACACGTGGCAGCAGAAGGCATCACATTAAGAGTTATTTATGACCACAAATTCCACCTCCAAAGCTTGACAGAGAAAACAATGACTTGGAAGAGTCATTCTCTCCACATCCTGTGACACTGAAGAATTTTAACCTTGAGAGCTTTGTTTATGCAGGAAAAAGACTCCTGTAACAGGTACATGAACATTCTTGCTTCTCTAGCCTCCTACTACAGGTCCTTTTTTGCTTGCACTGGGAAACTGCATCATGTTAAACAGCATGCATGCGGCTTGACTGTCATAGATGTCTGAGCGAGTAAAAATAGCTGTCTGATAAAACGTGAAACAGGACAGTTTCCATCTATTATAAGTTCTGTTCAACAATTATTCTAATGAAAGCTAGAGAGAAAAACTTGGTGGCTTTGTTTTTAATTTCTTTCCCTCTAGGATCTTCAAGTTCACACAAAATAAAACATCACTGTCCAGTCCACCACAGTATTTCATAGGGCTAAATCATTTGTTGTATGGTTTTAACACTTAAACAGTTTAGAATTATATCTGCAGATGACTATTTGTGCAATGGCTCTATCTTATAATTCTGGTCAATCAAGTGCTGCCTTCTTTGGTAAGTGCTCATAGAACAAGCTTTACCTGTATCTAGTTCTTTCCAGATAATAAAAATACAAAAAATTTGGTTCAGTACATTTTTAAAGTGGGATGTTAGAGTGCTCTAGACTTCTTTTAATCTCTAAAATACTTAGTGTGATTTTTATTTATCCCCAGTCTTTCACAAGAGCTTTTCATTTATCCCCAGTCTTTCACACGAGCTTTTCATTTATCCCCAATCTTTCACACAAGCTTTTCATTTATCCCCAGTCTTTCACATGAGATATTTTTTTGCCTTTTTTTCTTTTTTTTTTCCTTTTTTTTTTTTTTAAGTATCACAGACTGCTATATGTTGCTAATAGGGAAGTTAGCAACAAAAATTAAAAATGAGATTGTATGTCAAATACTTTTCTTACCATCACAGTAAGGAAGTATCCCTCAGTAGGGTATAATAATTGGCTGCTGCTATTTGAGCAATCTGAAGGAAGTACTTATTTTTTAACTCTGTAGGGAAGCTTGAAAGTGGATCAATTTATTTTTCAGTTCTCTTTAATTCACAGGAAGAAGGAATACATTTTTAAAATGTTTATTCAGCTTCAGATATCTCTCCTAAAGATAACTCTGGTATATTTGATATATATCTTCCCTCATTCCGTCAAACACACTTAAGCTTTGAGGTAATTTAGGATAAAATATAAGAACATTTTTAAAAAACAAAAGCAAGAGATCAGTAAAAAAAAATTAGGCAGGATAAATAGAAAAATATTCTGTCTTCCTTTCACTATGAATAGTTTCAGCATAATGCACTTCAAAAAGCAAAATAATAAAGTTGTTAAGTCAGAAGTAAGTGTATTTCTCAAGCAAAACTGACTTAAGCAAGCATTTCACCTGAGTTTACATTTCAGGGATTGGGCCCATAGCAATAGAGAAGACAAAGCATAAAGGGCAGACCATCCCATGTCATTCTACCCCTTATTTACAGGGGTACAGGAAGGAATGGGGGAAAAAAATTTTTGCCAAAAAATATTAAAAAATAAGATCAAACTTTGTCTTGCTGGCTCTATGTGGGCAAAAGATTGTCACCCTCTATAGCAGCATCTCCATTTATGCCTGTCAGCCGGTACTGCCTCTGCCAGTATTATCTTATCTGCACAAAGGAACCTATATCCAGGGAGATTTTGAGAAACGTTAGCAATGGTATCTTGCTGTCCCAGAGGGACCTTTCAGTTTGAGGAGTGTATTCCAGAGACACAAGGCACTTGCTGGGAAGGCATGAGATGACGCCTGTGAGTTTAGAAGATGGTCCTCTGCCCATTCAATGATAAGGGTATGCCACACTTCCTCTGTGAGAAAATTCCAAAGGAACACTGATTTAAAATGTAGCATCTTCTGGCACACATAAAGATTATTCCTTTGGAAAGCATGATTTCACCCTCTCATTTATATGCTATATTGGAAGACTGCAATGCTCTAAGTAAGATATTTTTACACTTGTAAAGATATATTTGGGGAATGCCATAGGCAATGCAAGTTATAGTTCTTTAGGCTGAATGAAAAAAGCTAATCAGAGTCTTCATCATCGAGGTATTCTTCTGCATTACTTAATGTTCGGACTGTACCTGGAAAGAAACAAAGATCTCTCTTAATCCAGATAAAATCAGAAAAAGCCTCACATTCACAATGCTTGCAAAGCAGTATTTGAGAAATCCAGTTCCTCTATCATTTAGAGATGTTAGGGCTACACAGATGGGGCAGTAGATCTGGATCTCAAAGGCAGGGCTGAGCCAGTAATCACATCTCCTATACATGAGATTTAGTCTGTTAGTGACCTTCAAAAGCCATCTTCTGGCTCCTTGAAACCTGTACAGCAGAGCTGGAACTCTTGAATTCCATTTTCTGCATATATTACCTCTAAATTGCAAAGGAAAGGATGGGTGAGTTGGTGGAAAAGCCTCTATGGTTTTATTCTGAATGCCTAGCTGGCTGCCATTCTCTGTTTAAAAATCAAATGCATTCCGTCTATTCTCTCCCTTCCCTCTTTTCTCACCCAGCTTTTTTCCTGAATAAGTATTTCTTAGATCCAGTTGTGAGCTTTTGCTTTTGGAGGATGCTAAGCAGAAAACAGGAGTATTACAGTATATTCACCAGATGCGCAACAGTGCCTGGAGAACTACCTCTACCTTTGGGACTGCACAAAGATAAAGAGCATGGGCTTTTTGTGATAGATTAATATTTACCTACAGATTTTCAAATATATGGGAATAGGAATATGGATTATAGATAATGGAATGACATTGTACTACTAAGAGCCAGGAAGCACAAGATCCTAGTCAGTCATAGCTTTGCAATAACATATTAAACCAAAATATTAAAAATAACAGGTTCAAACATAACAAGACTGACATAATTCACAGAAGTAATAACCATACTATCCTAGACTTCTGGAAGATGAAAAATGAGTAAATTTAAAACTGACCTGCTCAAGTACATTGATAAAAGAAATCGAAGGAAAAAAAATTATTTTTTTTCCTTTTGAGTAGGAGAAGCAGCAAAGGAAGAAAGAAAGAAAAGAAATTGTAGAGCCCTGTGCTCAAGGGGCCATACTTCAAGAAAGGACAAATCCCATTTCTTCTATATAACAATTGTTCCCTTTTTCAGGAGCAAAAAAGCACAATCTTTTTGCATTTCTATGAGAAGACTTGGATATATTCTTAGAATATACTTCAGCAATCATGACATTTGAATGTGTGTGTATACACATAAACACAAAAGCAAACGTTTAGGTGGAAGCAAAATAAGCTTCCTTGGACAAAACAAAATGTTTTATAGATGGATTATGACAGAATCCACATCTAAATAGGAACAGATTTGAAACTGGGGACAGGAAGATTACTGATATAGGACTGAATCTCTGAAAAAGAGCAATTGTTTCACTTACTCACATTGGAAATATTGAAATGTAGAATCAACAGACACAGAAGAATGAAATGAATAAAAATAACCAAAAAAATACAAAATACAAGGAAAGTATACAGATCAGTGGTGTCAAGTGAGATTATAAAAGGCCAAATTAAGATAGAAAAACAAACAAGAAAGCTAATATTGAAACTGCAGTTAGGCTGAGAGCATCAGCTCTTATATCAAGGCAAACAAGAAAAGATAGTGTGCAAGAGTACCAGAGACTGGGATAGATGAAGTGACGAAGGATGAAAAATCAGTCATCCATGAAACAAAATTAATTTAGAGGGAGTGAAGCAAATGCACCAGAAGTAGAAGATAAGTTACCTAGTTTCAGAAAATGAAACACTAATACAATTATTAGGGACATTAGAACAGAGAATACTCTTGTATCAGGTACCCACAATTGACAGGCAAAGATTAAATAAGTGCTCCTAACAGGGATTAACTAACATTAGAAAAAAAATATGGAAACAGAAAAAATTCTGCCCTTTGTTACAACTGCTTTCTTCAGAGTCAAAACTGAAGGAAATGATTTGTCAGGGTTTTCTGGAAAATCCTGATATTACGTCTATCAAAAAGCTAGACAGTATTTTTGCTGCAACTGCACTTTTTGGCCTTTTAAAGCTGCAGTCAGCTATTCCACCATTTAATTACCATAACCGCTAATCACCCACGGGTTAGCATTTCCCATTGCTAGCCCTGTGACAATACAGTTGCTAGACTGCATATCTCACTGATACAAGCTGTAACTCTGCCTGTGTTTTTAAGTAATTTCTCATTTCGTGTGTAATTCACCTAAGGTTTCCACTCTAAGTTCAGCCTCCTGAAAGCTACAAGTAACATTAATTATGTGATACTGAACCACTCAGTGTATGTTCAGCTTTTTATAACAGCCTTGTATCTCTTTAACTCTTTTGTACATGGACACTGTACTATTAGAAGAGATGAACACAAGTGGGAGGCAGTGAGATGATTTTGATAAACACCTGAAAGCATTCTTTATTTCTCTATTAGAGAGTCACTCAGACATAGGAATAAAAAATTTTAAAAATTTAGCAATAAAAGAGGAGCGTCTGTTTGTGTTGTTTGGCTTTGCTTGGAGGAACAGACAGGATTAAGGAGGACATAGCACAACATTTTACTCTCATACCCTATCCGTTGTGCTATACTGCTTTTAAAGTAGTTTCCATCATTGCTTTCTGTCTCTGCACTCTGAAGGGCCTGATGCAAGATGGCATTTTGTGTGGAGTCAGCAACATTGAATGTGACAAACCACAGGTCTCTACCATAGTTCTGCTGAACTCTCGAGCAAACCCTTCCAAACACAGCTCTTAGCCCATGTAGCTCCCAAGTGGCTTTTATGGCTATCAATGTATTGATATTTGGTCAAAATACTAAGTGTCCACTAAAAAGAAAAAAGGTATCAGAATAACAAAACCAGAAATACCTGCACTCTGTTTCTTCTTAAGCAGGGAAGCACAAGCTGCATTGGTTGCCATTTCTAAAGCCAGTTTCTTCTCATTGTTCTTCAGATCTGTTCTTGCCCCTTTATAATAGAAAATTTTCATCATCAATCACTGTCCCAGCTATTTCTTCAGCAATGGTATTATGATATGAATTTCAGTAGCATGGGTAGAACAGTAATGGACAATGGAACCTCATCTGTGGACTGCTCTGAAGCAGATTAAAAGCTACGGATGCTCTTCCATACGCTACAGTTGGCTAGGGAATTCGCTGGCTGCTCTCCCTTTCCAGGCAGCAGATGTCACTGCTGTTCTGGGGTTAAGTGCCTAATTTTGTCTGCAAAGCAGGATGAAATTTATCTTGAGCAGGTGAGAGGTCTACTTTCCAAACAGCTGCCAGAATTTTCTGCAAGGCTTACAAAGTCAGGCAGGCAAGCTGGCTAAGGACTGTACCTGGGTTATAGGAAAACAGTTAAAAAAATACAGATTAATAAACATTCAGGAATCTAGTCTGCCACACAGATTGTTGAAATCTTGGTGAAGATCTTTACCCTTTGCCAGCAGCATCTCTACAATATCTGCATAACCTTTCCATGCAGCAGCATGCAAAGCTGTGTCTCCCAATTTGTTCTGTGGAGTTAGAAAAGCAACAGGATTAAAATACAGCAAAAAAACTTTCAGCTTGTACCAAGGATGAATAACATCACACCTCTACTGTAAGGGTCTGTTGGTTTAACTTACCTGTTGGTTTAACTCTAGGTTTGCCTGGGTAAACAGAACATCCACTATATCTGCAGAAAATAGCAGGGGGAAATGAAGAGAAAAAGTTAGTGGGAGCAAAACAGGCTTTTTTTTGTTCATAGTATAAATTGTGGATAAGATTTAATGAAAGAGCAATCCAATCAGCTAATGAAAATCTGTAACAGTCAAACTGCATTGAGCAAACAAACATGAGTCACAAAGAAATGCTACTGCATAAAATACCCAAAACAATACAACACTTATTTTTGGTCTGTCCCTCTTCCCACTCCACTTCTAACAGTTACACAGATTGGAATGCCTGCTTCAACAGCAACAACAAAACACACAGGATTTGATGGAGCTGAACCTCCCTTCTAGATTTAACTTTTCTTTTAAAAAAACTAGAATGATATTTAAAAAATCCTGGCTTTATTATTTAGTACTGCAATTTTGCAATCAGTCTAACAAGCGAATCAAGAAAACCACAGAACAGTAAATTCAAATTAATTCTCCAATACCTTTGTGGCCTCCATGGCATGCCCAGTACAGAGCTGTGTTTCCAGCTTTGTCTAAGCCATTGACCCCAACTCGATTATCCAAACACTCTCTCAACCAGCTTAGGTTGCCTGAAAGACAAATTCAGTTCTGATGATTTTTTTTTTTCATTTGAAAAGTTAACAGAACCATTAAAGGCATATCGTTCTTTCTGAAGGGTATCAGTTCTCCTATGACCTTATGAGGAGAAAAAGTGATTAGCAGCAACACTTACAATTCATAAAACAACCAGTTCAGGTCACACCAAACATCTATACAATCACACAGTGGCAATTCTACCAGGCTGTAAACTTCTGAAAGCCGCAAAACTTACTAGATAACTTGTTCAAGATGCCAGACAACCAAAACAGACAGGACATCTTCATTCTAAATATATTATTATTGTGGCAGAAAACAAACAAATAAATCATCCTTTAGCATTACACAACTAAAACCCAAATCACACTTACCACGTTTGGCAGCTTCATGCAGTGGGTTATCAATAGACTCAGCTTGCTCTGCCACTGAAATGAAACAGAGAGTAAATTCTAACTACTTCTGAAAGATATCTGACACCCGGAAACAGAACTTTCATTTATTCCAGAAGAACCAATAATACATATTTGATTCTAATGTGAAAAGGGATTTGTGAGTGATGGACTAGTCAGATACACTTCAATTTCCTGTGTATGGGAAAGAAATTCGAGAAGAGCTTGTGAAAACTTCAAACAGCAGCATCAAATTGATCAGTGGTTGCAAGACACCAGGAATCTGGCAATATTTCATCTCTGTTTTTACTTCCTTTCCTACATTTGTAAGATAGGTTTGAACAGTCTGTAGTTATGAGTGAATTATTTCCAAGGGGTTTGGGAAGGACAACTAAAAAAATTTGTCAATAGGATTCCTATTTGTTTTATGGGGATTTTATATTTTCCCTGGAAAACTTGCAGGAGATCCGCAAATCCAAACTGCTTAAACAATGTGTGTAGTGATGGGCAGATTGAAGTTCAGGCTTCTGTAGACTTTTCTTGATCTCACAAGCTTTAGGTTTTATTAGAGGGAAGCAGCAAACACTTCCTGGTCACTGTGCTGTTTCAACAGCAAAAAGAAACTGAACAGCGCTGTGAAACAGTTGGGTGTGGGACCATAATCTGGAAACTCCTTTTTAAAAACTTCTTTTTTAGGTGGAAAACCGTGTGACTACTAAGGGTACAGGCAAGCAGGTCAGTCTACCATCTGAGATGAGCAGGTTCTCTAAGCCCTTGCATTACGACTTGTTACAGGAGGCAGGGAGAATGTGAAAGGGTGTTCCTCAGATCAAACCGTTATTGTAATCAGATGCAATGCAGGCAAATATAATGTATGTCAGTTACCAGAAATAAAAGTGTCAAGACTGTTGTGGCCTATCCAGATCTTTCCTTACTTTGGTGTGTATTTCTCCCATAATGCTTGTAATTGCAAGATTTCACATGCTTATCTGTAGCTGTGAGTAAAATAAAACACAAATGCTAGATTCTAACATTTCAGTTTAAAAAAAATTTGTGCAAACACTAAACAGAATCCTAAAGCAGACTGGGAGAAGCCAGTCCCAGAGCAGACAGTCATTACACAAGCAGAACATGCTAGTCATATCGAGCAGTGCTTGTTATGCACAGCAGAAAGCATTGCAAGAACTTAAAAGCCTAAAAATAACTTTGTCTTTAGAAAATTCTTGTCAGATGTTTAGTAGTAAGTATTTTCAATGCAGCTAACACTGATTCTATCTTCATCAGCTTTTCCATTCAGTCTTTTCAGATGTGTTCCTTCAAGCCCAGCAGATGGAGCACAAGACCCCACCGGAGGCTCAGCAGTCTCAAGTCTGTCTCCAACATTTGCAAAAAGGTTGGAGATGAGCACAAGAGATCACAGTGTTTCAATGGTTAAGACTGAACCTAGGCAGTCTTAATGGTGGCAACTAGCCCCTTGGGGATTTTGTGATTTGTCTAAATCAGAAGACATGTTCCTCATATACTCTTCGTTCTTAGGGTCTGCAGAGGCTTCCGTCCTGCTTACACGTGAAATCTTTGCAAATGTGCAGACCCTACCCTCCCCGCCTGGCCTGAAATGGAAGTTAAACTTCTTCAGATAACTTTTCAGTAAAGCAGTCTGGAAGCAACTTTTCCAAATTATCTCGATGAGAACACAAACTTAGTAAGTTGTTGGTTTCATTTCAAATATAACACACTTCAATGTTCAAAAGAAATCTGAGTGTAGGTAAGCATGCGTGATCTATTCCTGTATATAACAGTGACCACCTCTGTCAGATGGCAAGAGTACAATCAGTCTGGAAGTCACAAACTGAAGTGAATTTTGATGTCATGGTATCGATAACCGAACCACAGGCTTCTATTCATGTATTTCTACTAACTGTAAGTCAGAATAGGGAACCATTGCATTGCTACCACATCTCCCAGTGAAGAAGGAACAATATGAAAATACCACAGTTGCTAACGTATTAGCAGCTTTGACACAATCTGCCATGTGATGCTGCTACTCTGCCTACATTTCCTGGGAGGACTGAGAAGAATTGTGCTGCGTTGTCTGTACTCATGGCTTTTCAAAGTGACTTTAGTTCAATCTAAAAAAGCAATTTCTATGCAGTCCAAACAGGTATGGGACTTTTAATGTGGTGCAATCCCCAAGAAAACAACGTTTTCTGTGGCTGAATATATTCATTAGAAAGCAACAAATGACAAAAAAACCAGCACTGTTCCTTAAGTGGAAAAAAAGAAATAATCAAAGGAGGTCTACAGAATTGCTCACAATCTGTGTTAGCTCCCTGTCCATATGCAAGTTTACCTAAAAATTCCAGTATTGATTATCTACCTCTGTAAGAAGCCACCCCACACTGTGTAAGATTTCTTGATCTCAAAGCTACTAAAAGCTGTGTCTGTCGATCCTTGGGTCTACTTAAGAAAAAGGCAATGTACACACTGAAGGGATATAGCCAGGAGACTGCTAATGAGACGATCTTAAAAACTGCAATACGTTTATTGAGGGTATGAAGAATACAAGCCTATCAGTTTCATGTGCTGTTTGTAAAACCATACTTTAGATCTAAGTGTTCTTCCCCTCAAAACTGAGAATATCTATTGCTGTTACCTCCAAAACCGGAAATATGAACACTTGGCAAACTCAAGCTATCTTTAGGTTATAAAAACATAAGACAGCCTGTCCACTGCTGATGTCTTCTGAAACGGTCTGGTAGAGGACTGTTAAATGCGAATACTGTGATCAGTTTTTGAAAATAAGTGTATCAGTTATCTTTATTTAGTAATTTCCTTTGATTGTGAATGATCTTACCAAATGAAAATATTCTAGACATTACCATAGTTGCTTGGAATTAGTCCAGTTCTCCCTTTGCAAGTTCCTTTCCACCAATTGGTATCACTCTGCAGAGAAAAGAGAAAATATTTTACAAGGGATATACTGCATCTCAGAAGTATTCAATCTGTATGGGATGTCTTAGACTCACCATGTCTGAGATGTAAATGATATCTCCTTCTTCAAAGTACAGTTCATCTGGCTTTAAAAAAAAAAAAAATTAAAAAAAGGAAGAGTAAGCAAAAAGCTGAAAGTGTGCACTTATGTAAAACATATACCTGGACAAAGAAGAGTATATTCCGCTCTTCGTTCAAAAGAATAGTCACTCAAATTCTCTAGCAAGTAGGCAATGGTCTTTCATACTATAGTTTGACTTGCCTACAGCCAACTTTGTGGATCGGTGACCTTCCTGACAATAGAGAAAAAGCCTGTGGCCTTCCCAATAGACCACTATGCAACAAAAGCAGAGAAATGTATCTTGTGTTTGCTAACTTCATCCCCATTTTGGCTGGTCCCAGTTCATCAAATCTTTTAGTTCTCAATTATCTTTGTTGCCTTTGGAAGACAAGAAGAAAAAATCACTTAGATTGTTGATCTTAGACTGCAACTAATACAAGAGAAGAAAGCATGCTGCTTTTAAAAAGAGTGGGGCTTAAAAAAGGAGAGTGATGCTTAATGCGGCAGTTTTAGTGACATTAAGAATGATAACCAACGGCCTTTTTCATTGAAAACAGTATAGTAAGTCTAACAGGCCAACCTGAGCAGAACTGAAGAAATGTTATTATAGACAAGATTAAAATTAAGCTTCTCAAAACCCTAAAAATCTAGATGTACTTACCGTTCTGGGCTCAAATGTGTACAGGGCCCTGAAAACTTTAACCTGCCCTAAAAAAGAAAAAAACAAACAGTATCAGTATCATGCCTTCTAAACGCAGCACACACATACAGCCCTCAGATCCAAATAAATTCCTTTCCTTAATCCTTAAAGGTCTTGGTGAATGAATTTGTGCTATGCCTCTGTCAATGAAAATCATGATGAAAAGACTCAACCCAGCAGCATTGGTTTTGAAGGAAATGGGCCAACTGACCAGCTAAATGTAAACTGCCTCTTGTCCATATCTAATACGGTCTTCATAGCTCACCACGTGTGTCAACTGAAGCATTGCCATCAGTTTCTCAGGCAAAGTGTAGTTTCAGTCATATACACCCACACACACTCATACATGTTGTATATATATTTTATTAATAATATCAGATTTGTCAAAGGATACAGAATTAAGGAAAGAGTAAAGAAACAAAACAACGACCAATATCTGCAACATGTTCTCATACTTACTTGTAGTCTTTACTAATTAGGAAAATAATGCAGTAGCACAGAAATAATTGCACTTAAGAAAAATGACAAAATGGTCACTGAGTCCTACTTATGGAATGCACAGCTGACCTGGTGGTCGGTTCAGATGCTTAAAGTAAGGAATAGTGTTTACAATTCCACTAAGTGGGCAACACTTAGTTTAAAGAGACTGTCAGCAGCATCCAAGCCAAGAAAAAAATAACCTTAATGCAGAGAGGTACAAATTTAATTGTATAAACCGCAAAAGAAGCACCCCTATAAACATTTTTTAAAAATTCAATAAGGTACATTTCAAGAGCACCAAGTAGAAAGTGTAAGGTGAATACAGGAGAAGAAACATGTATCTTACATAATTTTATTAGCTGAATTGATGAAGTCCACTGAACTCAATGGACAAATATATTATGCAGACTGTTCTGTATTGTTTACTTTTGAATATCTGAAGTCTTAAGTATGTAGGTTTGTTTACTTTTAAATAACTTAAGTATGTAGCTGTGTTTCAGGTTCTTACACTACACTTCACATGTTTATATAGATTAACTTGTGATTGAAGCAGTATTTGGTCCATCAGGATAACGCATTGCTTAGACCACACTTAGCCCAGGCTATTTTGTATCCTCAGAGAAACTGATGAACTTTCTGCCAAAGGTTAGTACTGTACAATAAAACGTGCGTACACAAAAATCTTGTGTAGTATATTATATGGAAAGACCTGAGTAATGAGAGAGTAGGTTTCCTTATGTCTCAAGAGTAAGCCTTTACCTTTCTGTAAAAAAGAATCATTGCTAGAAATTTTTTGCCTGATTTTTTGCTAGATGTAGTCTTTGTTACCCAAGTACCTAAAAAAGCCTACCCACAACAGTGATCATGTTAGGAAGTTAACTTAAGGGCTTCAGTAATGTCAGCCTAAATGTATATATGCTGACAGGCTTGAGAAAGGAGTACGGTACTCAACTGTATAAGCTGCCATTTTGCAGCATACCCCACAGTCTTGGGGTGGCTCTTAATACGTGTTTTCAAATACCTCTGGATATTCCCTAGCAAGCACCATGCCACAGCACATACTTATGAAGTGATATTTACCAAGGCATAACTACTAAGCAAACCATTTCTGTAGTCCTCTGTCTCAGGCTTTTTTGGAGCTAAGTGTATGTAAAAATATAACCATAAAATAAATTTGTATAAACTTTCTAGATTGCCAAATACATGTAGACCCTGTGTATATGAGTTTTCTTCCAATGTGTAACTGTATCCCACACTCCCCACAGATCTTATTTTTTAATAACACCATAGAATTTCAATTTGGCTTTACTGGTTCTCTCTCACACACAGGAGACATTTCTGAGACATAAAAGGTCCAACACTTCTCAGACCTTTGCCTCAGAAACTAAATACTTGCACTGTGGCAACAGCTAAAAAGGATGAAGCATCTGTTCTGTTTGTTACCCATACAGAAATGATGAACAAGGACAGCAGACGTGTTCTAGATCTAAGAGTTTCAGAATGAAATGTCTAAACTGTAGCTGGGGAGAAGCCAAACAAAAAAAATAAACAAAAAAATAAAAAAGAACAGGAGATGACAAAACAGGGTAAGTGAAAGAGTGCTGTCCCTTCTCCCTGGCTTTCTTAGACAGATGGCAGAAAAATGCAAGACAGAACTGCACACTGACGACTCTGGTGACTTGAGCCATCACACACCAAATTTCAAGGGTTTATGTAGTAAAAGGAGGAAATGGACAACAAAATGGAAGAATAAGAAATATTAAAAGAGGAAATGCGAAAATGGCAGAAGATAGGGAAAAGCAAGAAATATAGTTCTCTGTGTGTGGTATGTGTTTCCTGTATTAATGTACTGCATCTGTGTCAACAGGTTTTCTAAAGCCATCACATCCTAAGGGGAGGAAAAGAAGAATGGAAACACTGATGCTGATAAAAGTATTGCTGAAATGTTCTTTAAACAAAAGGCAATTGACGGTTGGGATTTTTTCTGGGTTTTGTTTTTGTTTGTTTTTAATTCAGTACAACTGAAACAGAGAGTTACTTCCCCAAATGTCAAGCTGTGGTGTCACACATAGCATAAGACATTCTAAAACATTTTCCTGTGATGAAATACAAAGTACAGATTTGCATCTATAGAACTGCAGGTCTGGTTAATGTTAATTTTACAGCACCTTACGTGGGAGTTAAACACTACTTACTACTGGCACCAATCTTTTAAATATGTAATATATATTTATTACATATTATAATTAGACATTAAGCCTGGTTATGCTGCTGCACATAAGAGCTAAGAACAACAGGACTTCAGCACTTGGCATGGCAATTATTTGTGCCAAATTTCAATGCAAAAAAATCAGTCTAGATGATGTAAAATAACAGAACGTAAGGATGCAAAGGGCACATTAAACTTGAATCTCTGTTCTGCAAATACTGACAAATTGTATTCTGCTAGGCACATGCGTACCTGCAAACACTTGAAGTACCTTTACCTAGCAATGCCCACCCCTAGGCATGCAGACAGACTTACAGCTTGCACTGGCAGGTGTCCTTTGGGATAAGCAAGAAGTTAGACAGCACCTAAGGACCTCCCGTGCTCTCCCTTCCTACCATTTCTCCACTACAAACCATATTGTAGGATTCATGGAGGATGGAGAACCTAGTGCATTAGCACTGATTTGAACTTACCAAAGTTGACTGCCTGCAGCTCCCCACCACGTATTTCTAGAGAACAAAATAACTAGAATACAGAAGATGCATGTCCCTTTTTAAGATTTCAAGGCACCAGGCAAACATTAATGACTTCATTCTCAGCATGACTAACAAGGGGATTATCCCTTTTAAAAACAAAGGAAATGAAGGCACAGTGCAGTGATGTGTCCCACAATAAATCTTCATCTAAGCACAAGGACAAATTTAAATGGTTCTTCTTTTCAATACCATATTTTAGCCATAAGGCTCTTTTCCCTTCTCACAGGATCTGCATTAAACATCTGCAAAACGACTATTTGACAAATAAAAAAGATAACTTACTACACATGCTAAACTGATACAAATATTATTAGCATACAAACTCCTCAAGCCACAATTTGCAAACCTTCCCCCAGCAACACAACAGGGTAAAGGAGTCAAACTAACGATTAACCAGCAACATAAACCAAATGCCTTTATCAGGTTAAGCTGACACAATACCTTTTGAATTATTTTGGATAACTTTTCGTATAAACTTCTGCTTTTATCAGGAAAGGAAAGAGGCAACTAAGATTTCTAATATGACCCTTTCCCAGCTAAATGCATAAAAGTAAAGAAACTAAGGTACTAAACAGTAACAGCTTAAAAATTAAGCTTCTGATATGTACTGAACTGAAACAAGATCACTGCTGCGCTTTGTAATACAAAGTAATAAAAAAGACCATTTTCTCAAAAGACTAGATGTTCTTTGTTTCCTCCTAGCAATTTTGAGGTTTATTTTTAATTAATTGCAGTATCATTAACAGAGGATTGTTTCCAAAGAAGTGCTAAGTGTTTTCAAAACAAGGAGTTACTGTTTCTCTAAGCGATGCTTCTTCCCCCCCACTTCCTTTCTGTTCTTTTACCCCAGCTTCTCCATACCACCACAGACACTAGCATTAAAATCACCTCTTTTACTCACCTTCCCACCAAAGCATTCTCTGCCTTCACCTGACCCGGATGGGGGCGGCGGGAAGGGCCCAGCCCTGCATGGCATTGCTTATTTAGATATTTGAGTTAGGCTAAACTTCCAGCACTGTGTGGAGTTGACCCTGGCCGGAGGCCAGGTGCCCAGCAAAGCCACTCTACCATTGCCCTCCTCAGCTGGACAGGGGAGAGAAGAAAATATAACCAAAGGGTTGTGGGTCGAGATAAGAACAAAGGGATCACCCACCAATTACCATGATGGCCAAAACAGACTCGACTTGGGGAAAATTAATTTAATTTATTACCAGTCAAACTCAGAGCAGGGTAATGAGGAATAAAACCAAATCTTAAAACACTTTCCCCCCACCCCTCTCATCTTCCCGGACTCAGCTGCACTCCCAATATTCTCTACCTCCTCTCCACTAGCAGCACAGGAGGACAGGGAATGAGGGCTGTGGTTAAGTTCACCACATGTCTCTGCTGCTCCTTCCTCCTCAGGGGGAGGACTCCTCACACACTTCCCCTGCTCCAGCGTGGGGTCCTTCCATGGGAGAGAGTCCTCCATGAACTTCTCCAATGTAGGTCCTTCCCATAGGCTGCAGATCCTCAAGAACTGCTCCAGTGCGGGTCCTTTCCACGGGGTGCAGTCCTTCAGGAACAGACTGCTCCGGTGTGGGTCCCTCATGCAGTAACAAGTCCTGCCAGCAAACCTGCTCCAGTGTGGGCTCCTCTCTACACAGGCCCACAGGTCCTGCCAGGATCCTGCTCCACTGCAGACTTCCAACAGGGTCACAGCCTCCTTCAGGCATCTGCCTGCTCCAGTGCGGGTTCCTCCACGGCTGCAGGTGGGTATCTGCTCCACTGTTAACCTCCGTGAGCTACAGGGGGCGCAGCCTGCCTCACCATGGTCTTTACCATGGGCTGCACGGGAATCTCTGCTCTGGTGCTTGAAGCACCTCCTCCTCCTCCCTCACTGACTTTGGTGTCCGCAGAGTTGTTCCTCTCGCATATTGTCACTCCTCTCTCCAGCTGCAGTTCCTGTTGTACAATAACTTATTTTCCGTTCTTAAATATGTTATCACAGAGGCGCCACCACCGTCGCTGATGGGCTTGGTCTTGGCCACCAGTGGGTCTGTGTTGGAGCCGGCTGGCATTGGCTCTGTCAGACGCAGGGGAAGCTTCTGCCAGCTTCTCACAGAAGCCACCCATGTAGCCCCCTGGCTACCAAAACCTTGCCACGCAAACCCAATACAAGCACTAAAGGGGACGGAAAGAAATTAGCTGTCAATTTATATTACTTTCTCAAGCGAAAAAAAAAAAAGCACTTGGTACAGGAACAATTTATTTTAGTTAAGAAAATAATCATGGCAGCAAGCCAATGTTCACAGGAGCTGCTAAGTGTTGTCCCCAGTGGACTTACATGCGTCTTTTGTTAGCATTTGACACCCTGCTTCACCTGCCATGGACAGACACAATCAGATCTCATTCATGCAAACAAGGTTCTACAAATCAGATATTGATGCTGATGCCGCATCTCTTCATTAGGTATATTTACAGTGAACAGCTATAGACTGCCATAAAAACCAGAATAATTAACTTAATCAAAACACACTGGGTGTCACAAAAGCACTAACACTACCTATAGTACAGAGAAACGGATAATCTCTGTGGTCTAGAAAATCAGAACTGGCCATGGTCATCTACAGAAAAATTAGAAAATTTCAAGTCTACCAACTCCTACAAGGGTTCAAGCTAATCCTGGTCTAATTGTCATCAGCCAGCCTCCTCCCTGAAGCAGCTGAGAATCAGGTACTCTCCAACTTGATTGAAAACAAATAATTTGAATCCCCACCTGTAACAAATGGACAAAAAAGAGAAAACACGTGTAAGATTTGGCATGTGGGGAAGAAAAAGGACAGTTTGCAAGTTCCAGGGCCTATGCTGGTTTGAGAGTCTCCTCCCAGAATATGTATAATGGGGAATGTGAATTTTATACGTGTTCATATGAATGTCTCTGAAGGAAGTAAGAGGCATCTTCTGCTTGACCTTACAGAAAGCATGGTGGCAAAAGGACAGTGTGTTTGTTTTCTTAATGTTGGCCTAAGAACCTGAAAAGGAACCACGCAACCTGGCAACACCAGCAATCCAAAGTCACAATCTTTTAGTCAAGTGACAATATCAAAGCCACAGATCAGAATAATCTGTGACATGCCTGCAGTTTGCTTAAGTAAACAAGTAAATGTTCATGTTATGATCTACATATCTCTCAGGAGATGTGCAATTTTATTGCCATGGCCAATTTATGGCCAACCTTATGGCCAAACTGAAACATTGTTTTCTGGCTTCTCAGGAACTGGAAAATAAGGTGCTTTACACCCACACCTCCAAGGAGGAATAAAAGTAGTGGAAATACATTTCACTGGAGTGCAGCTTGTATTCTGGCATTTTGCTCACACGATCTTGCACAGAGACACAACTGAGTATAACACAGCATTTAAGGATTGTTGCAACTGAGTCAGAAAAAGGAAGTGAACATACGGCATACAAATCAGAGGGGAGGGAGAGAGGAGGGTGTATTAAACTAACAAAAAAAGTCTAGGAATCTGTTTTAAAGGAATGTAATGGTTAGACTGGTACCAGGGTAGATGACAAACTGTGGTAGCCCAGGAACAATCATGGACTGCACTAGTTGGTATCTAGAGTGGAAGGAACAAATAGAATTTGCTTACAGAAAATCAGAATTAAGAATATTCTCACAGAAGATGTATGTGAACACAATTTCACACATGAATTTTAACCGGCACAGTTTCATGCTGAAATCTTCTACTTCTTACCAGTTTTATTTCTGCAAATACACAGAACACCTTCACTTGTGGGAAGCTTGTTTGTGGCCCCAGCAGCTCACAGTAAGAAGAGGGTTTAGGGTCAGAAGTTAAAGTTTAAAATTCGTGTTGAAATCAGACTTGGAACTGTTTAATTGTTCCTCTGATATTTTTCTCCCCCTAGAGCTGATGGCCACAGCACTGCTCCCCACAACTCCGCACACTCACATGCTCACATCCCTCTAGCTAACAGAAACCTTCCTTTGACTACAGAAGGAACCCAAAAGACCACCACCTAAGACAAACTTAAGCACACTGCTAAGATCTTAGGCATGTGACTCAATGCAGATCTCCTCCTCCTGTGAATGCTAACTGTCACAGCTCCTACTTTACCTAAGAATTAAGGTAGAGTGAACGACTTCATAAGTGACTTCTGTACATAGGATTAACATCCAACACAGAATGTTTAAGAGGTTTATGAAATCTGCAAAGAATAATGTAGTTTGAGACATCAGTAGGATTTTGAAAGATGGAAGGGAAACCCTTCTCTTGCGTAACACTGGCAGCGAAGAAAGTTTCTGCTATTTTCAACGCCCATGCCACTTCTTTGTATTTTCAACAGCAAGTCAAAATAGAAAATACAGCTAGAAAACAATAACAACACACAGGCCCAAGAGAAAAGCAAAGCTAGGCACATGTTTTCTAAAAAAAGTCTCAAAACACTAGAAATTAAAAGCCTCTAAAACCAATCATGACTGAAGGGCTAACCACAGGTGATTGACAAACATATCAGATGATTGTCTAAAATATACTGATGTCAAAACCATCTCTCTGTAACTGAAATCCTAATGTGCTGTGCTTGCCACAGGATTAATAGAAGAGCCTTCTGTCAGACAAAATGCTCTTAAGTACTGAAGAAAACCACACTTAATGCTACGGCTAGTTAGTTTTTCTCCTTTCACACCTCCTTTTTTTCCCCCCATTTTTAAAGCACCATCTAGCCATCCAACTCTAATGCCCAACACCACTGTGATGAACAGTGAACAGTCACTGTTTTATAAATGATGAATATTTATTTCACTAAATATTCTCATTTCCCTGCCACCTGTTATATTTCCTTCCATTTCTATCTAGCCTGCACCGTTTTTTTTTCCTGAACACAAAGGAAAGGACTACAGCAACCAATGTCTTGCTTTCTCTTCTGTCTTGAATTGTAATGATTCAGCAGCAAGGCAAGCAGGTTTCCTGTTCCCTGACACAGCTTATAGCCCAGTTTATAGACTAGATACCTGACAATAGTCAGTGAAGAAAAATTAACACAGCTTGACCAAATACACTAAGACATCCCAACAAACGCAGTCTAAAAGCCACCAAAAGAGACAGTATTACGCTGCTGTAGCAACTGTTTTACCACATGCAGTTCCTGTATTTACCTGTCTTTAATTAGCACACTTTAACATCTATAGCCCTGAGAGATTCAATGACAGTACCATCGACATAACTGATACTATAGAGAGAACAGACAGCCCTACAACTACAGATATATTTTGGAGTATGCTCAAAGACAGTCCGTTCCTGAAAATGCCTTGGGAAAAAAATGTTTTTTTCCTCCATAAGCCTTTCTCTCTTAAAAAATTAGGGATTCAGCAAAATTAATCTCATTACCCTTAATCAGTTCTGAAAGCCACTACCAAGAGAGTCTTGTTCTCTTCCTCTTCCTTCTTCAGCCATTTATTTATATCCATTTCCTTTTGCTATGTCAAGCACCCATGCGGTAAACCATCTCAGCAAGTTCATTAGACGTAAAAATAACCTAACATAAAAAGTCAGAACACCAATCCAGCTTGTCATGTCACTAAATGGAATGGAAAAGAGATGGCAGGGGAGTGGAGGGAGTAAGGAACCTGTCCTTTTGGTGTCAGTCTGCATTTTATCAGATGAAACACACCACAAAACTGCACCACAGCAAGCTAGTGAGAGACACATATTATTAGACATAATACGTTTGAGTTAGTCTGATATCTGCTGCAGGTTAGATAGGGCTACGGCCTTTAACTTCATAAGAATCTTAGGTTAAATGTAACTCATCTTTTTTCAAATCTGAAAGCTGAGTTATCAACTTCATTGGAAAAATCTACTCTTCTTACATATTTGGCTTTTAAAAGCAACACCACACCCTTTCAGAAGCCCACAGATTTCCTCAGTACAGGTTTTCAGTGACAGTCCGCAACAACAATGCTTCTATTACTGTCTTTTTCATTTCAAATAAACTGTTTTCAGAGAGGCTTAGCTTCATCCAAACATGAAACTCCACATTCAGAGAGCTTTAACAGATTTTGCTTCTGTGGGCAGGTTGAGACTGATGGTTTAAATGGTCTAAACCAGACTTGCATTTACTTGACTTCAAATTAAAAGCTTGTTTTATAAGCTAGTTAAAATACTATATTAGGTTATGTATGTAATTATTTCTAAAATACTTCAATATTTCAAATACTATTCTAAGTGTGAAAAATACTAAAATTCAGTTGTATTTAGGGATCAGATAATCATATTCTGGAAGACACCAACTAGTCTTATCTATTTAATTACCTTCACAATGAATTTTTACCTTTTAAGTATGAATGTAACCTTTCATGCTGGGAGATGATATGCAAACATGATAAACAGCAATTGCATTTTCCAGATCAATTCCTTATTTAAAAAAACAAATCCGTAAACCTACTGGCTTAAATTTTGACAGAAGGACGCACCTCTGTCTGGAAGATGCCATTGCTGTTTTGAGGTTTAAAACTGTGCAACTTCCAATGGGGTTCAACATACTTTTAGAAAAATCTGTGATTTTTATTAAATTTTTTTAAACTTACTTTGCACTAAATTTATCTGAAAAGGGTGCAGAAGCAAAAATTTATGCATCAATGGCTGAATGCAGCAGAAAGGGTGACTGCGCACATCTGCACCAGAGTGTCGAAGGACACGGGGAGGTTGGGAGTCCTGGAAGAGAAACCCGTGGATGCCATGGAAGAAGAACGTAGTGTGGGACCATACTATCAAACCGCTCTTACGCGTCAATATATTGCTAATCCACGCAATCACAGGGCGAACCTCAGAGAGTTTCCAATGCCTTTTTCTTAACAGGTTGAAAAACAGGTTCTTTCCGGTGCACTTCAGCCCACACAAGCTTCTCCCTCGACGGCGGCCGCTGGCTGGGCGCGCCACCACGCCAAGCACCATGGTCCCCATGGCCACCTCGGCCACAACGGCTCCCGGGCCGGGGCTGCGTCTCAGAGGAGGAAGGCCGGGGTGAGGGGGCTCTGCGCGACACCTCGACACGGGGGGCCCGCCCCGGGGCGATGGCTCTGCCCCGGGGGCACTCCCCAACCTTCTTGCCGAGCCGCAGCGGGCGCGGCATCGCGCCCAGACACGACGCCTGCCTGCCGAGAACAGAGCCACCACGGCTTCCAGCGGGGCCGCCGGCGCTAGGGACACGAACGGCGCCGCCTCCCCCGCCGACACCGAGCAAACGGCGCGGACGTTAATGGCGGCGGGGCAGGGAAAGGAAGGGGGAGTCGGCCCTATCCCAGCCCCCCCCCCACGCCGCCCTCGGCCGGGCTCCCTGTTCTGACAGCCCAGACCCGACTCCTCGGCCGTTCACGTTGTCAGCCGACAGCGGGCTGCTCCGTGCGGCCGGTGAGGCGGCCGGAGCCGGGCCGCCGGGCCCCTCCCTTACCTGGCTTGGCCGGTTTAGGTGGCGGCTTGGACATGGCGGGGGCCGGCCCGAGCGCGGACGGGGGGGAAGCGGTGGGGCGGCGATCGGCTGCCTGCGAGCGGGCCCGCGGTTGCTGGGCCGGGGCGGGCCGGGGCGGGCGGCGTCGCAATGCCCTCGCCGGGCTCCCAGGAGCGGCGGGCGGCGGCGGTCAGGATGAGGAAGGAAGAGCGGAGCGGACGGACGGAGGGAGGGTGGGGCGGGCACTGGAGGCAGCGCCACCCAGCGGCGGCCGCAGGCGCTTCGCCAGCCTCCGACAAGGCGCCCAGCCAATCCCCGCCCGCGCCGAGGGTCCGCCCCGCCCCCTCCTCGCTTTGCCCCGCCCCATGGGAGGGGCGCGGGGAACGGGAAGGGGACTGAGGCGGCGGCCAATGGGGGCGCGCGGGCCGGGCCCGGCGGGGCGGGGCGGGGCGGGGGCGGTGGAGCGCGTAAAGCGGTGTGGCGCGCGCTCCGGGGACGCTGAGCGGCGTCGGCGGCGAGGCCTGAGGAGTGCGGACGGGTCCCGGTGGGTTTGCAAGGTGCCCCGTCCCGGTGGGTTTGCAAGGTGCCCCGTCCCGGTGGGTTTGCAAGGTGCCCCGTCCCGGTGGGTTTGCAAGGTGCCCCGTCCCGGTGGGTTTGCAAGGTGCCCCGTCCCGGGCGTGTGACAGGAGCTTTGTGCCTCGCGGTGGCCGGCCTGCCGCCTCGGGCAGCTCCGTAACCGGGCGTAAGAGACCGGGGGGCGTCGGGGGAGGTGGTGTCTCGCCTTCGGCCGGGCCGGTTTCTGCTGGGTACCCCCCCAGAAGGTGTGTTTAAGCAGCGGTTAAAGTGAAGCGCCAGGCTGAGGGGCGCCCAAGCGTGGTGAGCGGCTGGGAGGGGCGTGGGGCTCTGCCCTCGGCCTCTGCGCCAGCCCCGGGCCTGTGGGTTCGGTGCCCGGGAGAGACGTTTCCTCCCCGCGTGTGGTGGTGCCCAGAAAGAAGCATGCCTCGGCCGTTGCCGTGTGCTGGAGCTTTGTGGGGCTGCGCCGTTAAAAACAGGGTGGTGGCAATTAGGGTTATCACGGGGTTACGTTCTGTTTAAAGATGCTAAACCCGGTAGAGTAGAGTAGGATTTCTGTGTTGCAACATAGTGACGGATAACACCTTTGCAATTCGTGTTACACATTACTCTGGGGGGAGGAAGAGCTGGTGGGGTTTTTTTGTCCTGGTGTTTTTTGCCTTAAACTGTGATTAACTTCATACGGACAATGACGTAAATTAGAGTCCAAAGCTCAGTATGTGTGTCCAGATGTTATTTAGTTGGTTACATAGCATTTTTTGTGGGACAAAGGCTAATCCCCTGGAACACGAACCTTACTGATGATTTTTAGAAAACTTTTTGTTGTTCTTGTTTTAAATGGACTGGGTATCATCTCTTCCTGAGAACAGATCATCTCTTTGAGCTCTTTGAATAGATTGCCCATACAATAAACATGCACCACATCATTGAACTTGAGAATTACAATGTTCTTAGAAAAACCTTGTATGCTACCTTATAAAACTTGCCACTGCCAACTACTGTAGGTACGCAGAACCATTGCAGAGCAATGGCTGTCATACTGGTGATGGCTTGGCCCAGTCAGTATGTCTGGGGTTTTTTTAAACAGAAAAAACAGATGAAGCAACCATTCAAAGATCACATCACAGACCTGTGAAACAGTTGAACTTCCAGTCATTGCACCAAATGCAAAAGGATGTTATTACCTCAGACTCCATATATGTCTAAAACTTACTTTAACAGAAATAGTGTGGTTTTACATTCATACTGATGCCCTGTAACATTCTTTTTTCTAGTATAGTACAGATACCTGTTTGTCAAGGAGTGGAGACAGTGTTACCTGCTTAGTCCTTTCAGGTCTTAGGTGTCATAGGCCTTACCTCCTTATGTGTGACTGAGGAGGACAGAGCAGGTGAAAAACAGGGTGTTTGCATGTGGTTAAATAGTTATTAATTGGTGTGTGCTCTTGGAAAGCAATGTTTGACAAATGTTAAACTGGTCTGACAAACTCTATAGACTAGTGCTGCTGCCAAGAGAAGTAGCCCCATTGTCCTTCTGCTACACCATACTTCTGTAGGCATGGGTAACTGGATGGTAAACTGGAGGAAATTTGTTCAGCTGAAAACTAATATTTCCTCCCCCCGCTCCTTTGCAGAACTGGCTTTCAGTTTCTCCGGTATAGTTCACCACAGACTCTGCAAACACCTGCTCCAGAAGAAAGTTCCAGGAAAAGAGCTGGGGAAAGACAGGATTGTGTCTTTTGGTAGCTCTGACCGCTGAAGATGTTCAGCCAGACAGAGCTTCAGGGCTGGTTTCTGTGCAGCAACAAGGGATATAGGTGGACAAACGTAACCTTTTTCAGAGTTTCGGTCTTTGATCTCTTCTGGAGAAGATCAAGTGCTACCCAGTCCTTCACAGCGCTGAATTAGCTAGGATGTCTTAAACTGCCTTTACAGTATTTTAATGACTTCATGTTATTCTGTGGTGGAGCAGAGGAGGAGCAAGTGTATGCAGGTTTTTTGTTAGCATTAAAACAAGCAGTTGAGGTTCTGACAGTAGCTTTGCAAAAAGAAGAAAAAAAAAAAGGACACAAGGACAGAAAATAAGTCTTTTCTGTATTTGATATAATACAGTAGCTGCTTTCCTTGTTGCTGAATTAAGAGTTTTCACTGGCTACTATTTTTGGCAGTGAAAAGGAAGAACTGAGGAGAAAACAAACTATGAAAGTACTGGTTATTGGCCTTGGAGGGTAAGTATTAGCAAATTAAATTTCCTCTACAGCTCAAGACTTGTCTTCCTTTCCGAATTAAGTGATGCCATTTCTATTTCTGAATGGATATTTTAAAAAAATAGATTCCAGATACAACATATAATTGTCTCACTTTATGGCATGTAACTCTTAAAAAAATTTTCTGTCTCCATTGGAGATCTGAAGTATCACCTCTCTCTAACCTCTTACTTGGCACTGCTAGATTTACTGTCTGAAAGCTGATGGAACTTGCCAGAAAATTTCTAGAGATAGGGAGTATTTAATGTGAATAAACTTTTGGGGTAGTTTGGATTGTGTCTTTGTGTCTAACTATATAGAGATGTGTGTGTGAGCTTGTACATATGTTTAAAAGATTGAGTTTTGGTTTAAAACATTGATTTTTGTCTTGATGCAGTTTTTACTGTTTTCTGTTGCAGTGTAACAAATGGGGGGAAAACAACGCTGGCAGAAAAGCTTAAGAAAATGCTTCCCAACTGTGATATAATCTCTCAAGATGACTTCTTTAAGGTAACAGTATTAATGGAAAGAGCTGATAGGTAAAAGTAAAGCTTGAGTAGATTTTAGTATTGTTTCTTCTCTTTTCAGTTCTCCTATCGATAAACTTTTAAAATTGATGCTGCCAAAAATAATGTTGACTTCATGAGAAAGAGAAATAAAATGAGCACTGGGGTAATTGAACTTTCAGTGGCCAAAACCAGTGAGTGTACTCGAGAAAAAGAAGCTTACAGTCTTCTTTGATACCCTTTTAAAATAAGGAATGGGTGTGTTGGATGCATTTTTCAAGATACATTGTGCTAATAAGTTAATGGTACTGTGTTAACCCTACACCCATACAGCAACAGATAGTTCTTTTTCTCCCAAATCAAAACAGAAAAACAACTTTTGCATGATGTAGGAGCTGTTAAGGAGGGTGAAGGAGCTCTTATTTCTTACGTAAAGCTCTAGTGAACTTAAGAGGTATGATTTGGAGAATTTGTTGTTCCATATTAAATAAAGCGTTTGCATTGTATTTTAACAGTTGTATACATCAGTTTAATTTTGAAGATAAACTTAATCAATCGAGATACAAAAGTGTATAACCCTTATGTTTGTAACTGAAGAGTGACAGTGGTCATAAAAGCAGTCTTGAAAATACTCAATTTTTTTCCCCTTCAGCCGGAGTCTGAAGTAGAAACAGATGAACGTGGATTTAAGCTATACGATGGTCAGTAACTTTGATGCATTGCTTTTGAACATTGTACTGAAATTCTGTAGTGCTGAGCTTCAGCACTTCTTCCCCTCCTCTTCTGAGCAGGGCAGTAAACAAATGGTTGTTTCAGAGCAATCCTTTTCTCAGTTTGTTTCAGCTCACTGAGATAAACAAGAAAACTTGCTGAACTAGTAAATAGGTCAAGCTGGTGCTCAGCTGTTCATTTTCTCTTAAGTCTTTTCCTCTGTTTCTACAGTGGGGTCTAGTGCAGTAGCAAATGGTACTGTTCGGGTAGAAGTCTTGGCTTGCAGCACTGGCGTAAGCTTAACCTCATCACGGAGGTTAAGCTTATGTGATGGTGGATGTTTTTTTTCACTTTGATACTGAACTTGTGGGATATCACTATTGAGCCCCTTTCATCGTCATATTCTAAATCAGTCAAAACTTGGGTCTGATCCTGACACCTTTGTTTCTTGTCTGATCTGACGTAGAGACCAAATGTTTTGACGTTCATGGTTAATGCTGGCTCAACATGCCAATTGAGCCTTATGAACTAGATTGAGATCGACCTTAGGCCAGTGCTTTGATTCAGGTCACATGTAGTTGTGAACAGTTGCTTAATAGCCGATCCCTGTTGATACTTGGTAATCACAAAATGCATTACTCAGAATATTGGCCAGAACCTTAAATTCTATCTGAAAACTGACTCTTAGCAGCTAGGCAGTCTTTGGCTCAACTTCTAGACTTCATAAAACTGGAATGTGGAACTGGAGGGATAAGTGGGACATTCTGTTTCAAGTATCTGGGTTTAATGTTGCTCTTAAAAGCTCCTCTAGAATGTGTTTGCTCTTATGTTATCCAAAGGCTGCCTTCTCTCTACCATTCAGTACTTACTCAACATGTTCTTACATGTCTACAGACAAAAACAGGTGCTGCATTGTGCTGTTTTGCTTTGTATGCCATCCTCCTTTCAATCCATCCACCCCCACGCTCCAAATACAAGAACCCAATAAAAACCTAATGCAAAAAATTTTGATTGCTGGGTCTCTTCACATTTGTCAGTGACAATTGACAGAAGGGTGGAGGTCTCAGAGTAAGTTTTTACAAGTTTTGTGGAACGGGGGAACAGTCCCTGTAGTTTCTATCATCAAGTTTCTATCACTGCTGTGCAGTGATTTCATACACTTTTTGGTGCCACAGAGTTGAAAGACGACACCTACCAGAAATACCCCAGTCCTGGGGAAAGCTTTGGTCTCAGGGTATCATTAGTTGCAAACATAGAACTACTTATATATGTGTGACAGAATTTTTGGGGTAATCCTGTTCTGTTTCATTTAGATTTGTACATAGATTATTTGATTCTTAATGATTAACCTAGAGGTACTTAAGGGTTCTCTTTTTTTCTTTTTAATTCTCTGTTTTTAAGGGGTGCCTAACTTTCTGTTTTCATCTAGTACTTGATGCCCTCTATATGGATGAAATGGTCAAAAGTATTCACAATTGGATGAAAAACCCAGGAAGCTCAGGTGTTGTAACAGAAGAGCCAGAGAATACGTGTGACAATCTGAAAAATACAGATCATGTTTATATTTTGATTGTTGAAGGCTTTCTGCTATACAATTATGAGTAAGCAGCAATATGTAACCTGGTATATTAAAGGCTGCCCTAAAAAGGAAGAGGGAACTAAATATATTATTATTTTAGGCCACTTAATGAACTATGGAATAGAAGATATTTTTTGACCCTTCCTTATGAAGAGTGCAAAAGGAGAAGGAGGTAAGATTATTCAGTTATTGCTCACAAAGGGTCACTGCACAACCTAACCTGGAGTGGTTCTTTTGTATTGGCTTTTCTTTGGACCTTGCTAAATGTAAGCTATTAGTGCCGTCTGTGATTCTGTGATTAACATTCTGTGATTCCCAGGGAAGACTGTGGGTATTAACCAACATAAACAAAAGCATGCAGAGATGTATGGGGGTCTTTGTTTTGTTTTTCATTTTAGAAATGTTAAATGTTTTACAAACACTGAAAAGATAATTTGTTGTCCAGATAAATTGTGTAGGTTACTGACTGCATGTTGGAGTACAATGAAAAACAGTTAAAAATTACTAAGCAGTCTTATCCTTGGTTGAATACAGTTACATGATGATTATTGTCACAGTAACAATGTTGATGTGTGGTTTTAGTGTATGCTTTGTTTAGACCGTGCATTAGTTGTACTGATTTAGATCATTGAGCCAGTGTCTGACTTGCCTCCAAGTTTGGAGCAATACTGTGTGCTTGGAGCAATACATATGCACAAAGTCAGAATCGGCTGGCTGAGTGAAGAAATCCTCTATTCAACTGGCTTTTGTTGATTCCACTTTCTTGGTTTCTCGCTAGACTCACCCTTAAAGGACTTCAGTGTACAGGCTGGAAGTGACTAGACAAAACTGCTAGTCATTTAAAACTTGAGAAGTCTCTCTACCCAATTAGAAAAGAGAAAAAGTAATTTTTTCTGATGCTTTCAATACAGCTTAATTTATATGTAATACCTTTTTCAGTTATTTTAAGTGTAACTTAATTGGCAGAAATAGGTAAGTTAGCAAGAGTTCATATCGCAGATTATATTAAAACAAAGGAACATCCTTTGCTCCATCAGTTATGCAGCCTGCCAGTCTTTTTTTTTTTTTTATTTTGGGTAGATGATCTTATTAAACCAGCTGACAATGGGGGAAAATGTAAAACTTGTATGGGAAAGCAAATATGTTTTTGTGTAGCACCAGAGTCTATCAGCCAGCAGATACACCGGGGTACTTCGATGGACACGTGTGGCCTATGTATCTGAAATATAAAAGTGAATTGGAAGAGAATGCAAGTAACATTGGTATGGTATTCTTGATTTTAAACTTATAAAATGGTTAAGTGTGGCATTTGAGCAGTTTTTGTTGGGTTGAGGGTCTTTTTTTGAATGGGACAAAGTTTTCTTCAGATGTTTTTGTGGCTCTTGGACAGTAGGTTTGGAGGTGTTGTTGGTTTATTTTTCAAGTCTGTGGTGTTTTTAGTAATGAAAATTACGATGTTAAAAAAATAGAAAGGTTCTGATTGCTAATTAAGTCCATTTAACAAGCTGTGTGCATACATGCATATGGCTAGATAGGAAGCTTCTGAGACAATAGCTGATGCAGTGGCAGAATTCTTCAGAACAGAATTGAAGTCCTGGTTGAAGTCCTGTAATAAGCTTAAGATACTTCCTAAGTGCTCACTGTACTCACTACAGTCACCAGTCTTGCATGAGAAGCTGGGCAGGCTGGTGGGGCAATGCCATGAGCTTATGTGATGTTCACACTTGCATAGCTCTTAGGCTGCATACTTCTGGAGTGGGGGCCAGAGGAAAGAGAAGTCAGGCGATTGCTTCATCCTTACTGTGCAGTGAGAATGGGAACCACGGTGCCCTTCCTTGATCAAACCCTGAAGCTGAGGAAGAAGCTGAGGTCTTCCACTGCATAGGAACGTTTCTGCTGAATTATTCCACTGCTGTACTGTCCTACTGTTATTACCGCTTCCCTTATGGAGACTTCCATACCCCAAAGCAGTGGAAATTCATTCTTAGCTAGGATAGTTTTCCATTGTTATTTTTTAACATGTAAAATGAATTTGGGAAAGAAGAAAAGAGAGATACTGTTGCTTGGTTTTCATTTTTTCATTTCTTCTGATTGCATCCGTAGGAATACTGAAAACTTTACCAACTGCTGTTACAGATAACTGGCACAGAACTCATGAAAACATTTTCTTTTGTCTGTCTTAGTTTATTTGGATGGAACAAAATCTCAAGAGGAGCTATTATCCTGTGTATATAGTGATATAATACAGGAATTAAAAAAGCTGAGGGAAGGAAGTAAGTAATGTTACTGGAAATTGAATCTGTTTATCCCTTTCCAAGTTAACAAGAAGCTAATCCTTTTATATGGAAATACTGCAAGGATTATATAGATCTATATCTCCTTATATATTACAGTCCTTATGCATGTTTGCCCATTACTCTAAGTCATCATAAGATATAACTTTTAAGTTCTGAAATAATAGATGAATCCACTATTATCTAATGATAAAATAATAATTAAAAGGGGGGAACAGAAGGAATATAGGGCAAAGCATCAATGAAAGATGTGTTGGTGGTGCTAGTTTCTAATATACAGTGAAGTCGCATGCAAACAGACAAATGACACTACAGTTAAATATGTACTTTTTTTTTTTAGATCAGCCGGTCACAGCATGATATGTAGAAAGCCTGTGTTACATTTGATACGAATTGAAAACCTGAAGAGTGTCGTACTTGGCAAGCCAGCCAGCTGAGCCGATGTTACATGTGCATCCATAATACTAGTTCATACAACACGGGTAGATTTGTAGTGACTATTAACTTGGTAAGCCTCAGATACTGTTGAGTAGTATCAACAGTGCATTATTCTTTATAATTGCTTTAATCAGTCATGCTTTGGCTGATCTTTAAATCTGATTGAATGTGCATATTTTTGTGTTCAAAACAAAACTATAAATAGGCAGTTCTGTTCAATTAATAAGCATATTTGAACATGGATGGATATAATTTGAAATGGTCATATTGGACAGTGATTACCTCTAATATTTTTACAAATTTCTAATCGCTGGTAAACATGGTTAGGGGAACTAGCTATATGCTGTAGCAATAGTAAGTTTAAGATTGTATAAGCTGTTACACTGCTTATTCAGTAACTGAAGCTGTTATTGAATACCTTGTAACTGAACTTACTTAGACTTGCCAAATACCTCTGTTGTGTTTGTCAAGTAATTTTTATGTTGTATATTGGTTCAACAGTTGGGAATGGATATTTAAAAAATCCAGAGAAATCTGAAGAGAAGTGAGGTTGTTGGAAAGGGATGGGGGAATAACATGTTGATATTGGAGAGAATGCAGATGCATCGCTAACAAGATTAAGTGCGTATATTGTGCAGATCAGGGATTGGATGGCACAGGCTATTAGACAATAAATGCATGCTTCAGGGAGGAGGAAGGAAGAAATAATTCTTGTTAATATTAATAGCTCAGGTTGAAATTATAGTACTGAAAGTGTTCAGAAAGCAGCTATGCTAAAATATGTTAACATTTTTTTACAAGATTTGTGTACATAGGTAAACTAGGAAACTGGAAAGTTGAATCATATTCGGCTGCTGAATAAGTAATGTATTAACTCTTACATTTTCTATGCAATACCTTACATTTTTATCTGGCAGAATAAAAATCAATCTACAGACATGAAAAGCAAAGGATGGACTACATTACTTATTATGTGTCAGCTGAAATGATCATGGTGATTGAAATGTAATGCTCTATTGTTAACAGTATTAAGACTCCTAAACCTGTATATAAGAAAAAGGTCTTAAGCAGATTAGAGCTGTATAAAGCTATGTTTAAGACAAAGTGCTTCCAAATAATATTTTGTAATTTTATTTTGCAGTAAAAATACTTTGAGTTGCATTTGCTCAAATGCAGTGATGGATTGTCTGACTTTAAACTGTATTTTTGTTTTTATTTCCCTTTCGAAGGGGTGCAACTGGGAGAAATTTAGCTAATACTTGGATGGTTGTGGTGGATTGACCCACCAAGCTGTTCTATTACTCCCCTTCTCAATTGTACAGGAGGAAAAAATACACCAAAAGGCTCATGTGTCAAGATAAGGACAGGGAGATCACTCAGCAATTACAGTCACAGTAAAAACAGACATGACTTGGGAAAACTTATTTAAGTTACTGCCAGTAAAATCAGAGTAGGGAACAAATAAGAACAAATCTTCAAAAACCTACATGGAACTTCACTCCCAAATTCTCCACCTCCTTTCCCTGAGCAGTGTAGGGGTATGGGCAATGGGGGTTGTGGTCTGCTCATCACATGTTGTCTCTGCTGCTCCTTCCTCCTCAGGGGGAGGACTCCTCACACACTTCCCTAGCTCCAGTGTGGGGTCCCTTCCATGGGAGACAGTTCTCCACAAACTTCTCCAATGTGGGCCCTTCCTATGGGCTGCAGATCTTCACGAACTGCTCCAGTGTGGGCCCTTTCCACGGGGTGCAGTCCTTCAGGAACAAACTGCTCCGGTGTGGGTCCCTCATGCAGTAACAAGTCCTGCCAGCAAATCTGCTCCAGTGTGGGCTCCTCTCTCCATGGGTCTACAGGTCCCGCCAGGAGCTTGCTCCAGCATGGGCTTCCCACAGGGTCACAGCCTCCTTTGGGCATCCAACTGCTTTGCCATATATACCTCCACAGACTGCAGGTGGATATCTGCTCCACCATGGACCTCCATGGGCTGCAGGGGGGAGAGCCTGACCTCATCATGTGCAGGGCATGAGAAGACTTTGCTACAGTAATCCGGGGCAGTTCACCTCCCCCATGGAGTACATAGAGTCCCAAGCATGTCTTATCTCTTTGTTATGGTAACTTGAGGTAGTTTGTTTCCCTGCCCTCTGCACATACCCCTGCATGGGCGCCAGCAACAGGTCAGCTGTGAGTCTCAGAATTTGAGCAATTACATTACATTAGAAAGTTTGCTAATGAGCAGAACAGGACATCGTATATGTATGATATGTTAAGCAGTGCAAGTTTTATTATCCCCTGCTGTGGTGCTTTCCTTTGAGCTTCACTCTTAAAGGGGACTCCACTGTGCTGGGTCCCCATTTTGATTAGCATTAGAGTCCCAGGGCTCCCACTGTGGTAATGCTACACTTTCCATAAAGCCAAAGCTTTCACTTGCTGAGTGCTGTGCCTTGTCCCTGAGGGATCTGCGCTGCCTTTTCACTGGTAACACCATGGTCTTTACCACAGGCTGCAGGGGAATCTCTGCTCTGGCACCTGGAGCACCTCCTCCCCTCCTTCTCCACTGAACTTGGTATCTGCAGAGTTGTTGCTCTCACATATTTTCGCTCCTCTCCTCTGGCTGCTGTTGCAGTTTACAGTTTTTTTTCCCCATCTCAAATATGTTATCACAGAGGTGCTACCCCCATCACTGATGGGCTCAACCTTGGCCAGCAGCAGGTCTGTGTTGGAGCCAGCTGGCATTGGCTCTATTGGACATGGGGGAAGCTTCTGGCAGCTTCTCACAGAAGTCACTCCTGTAGCCCCCTGGCTAGAAGAACCTTGCCATGTAAGCCCAATACAATGGTGAAGGGAAGAAATCTTTTGTTGTTGCTTTTCCCATCCCTGCATGGAATCTGTAGGCTTATGGTGCCCCTTTGGTAAACTTTTGAAGTGTTTTCTTATGTGGAGAAATGCATGAGTAGAACTTAAAGTGGTATGTTGGTTTCAGAGGAATATCAGGGATCCTTTTATGCATTGAGAAGGATAGGAAGTGAAGGGTTAAGACTGAATGGGCTTATCATGGTTTGAGATAAAAAACAAACCAATTTTCTGTTCAGTAATTTTACTTTTAAGCTAAGCCTCTTCTAACTAACTGCACTCTGAAATTAACAGCATATTTTTCAGACAGTGTCTGCTTCAATAGTGACAAGACCTGATGTTTATAATTAATACCAAGGAATGGTATGCAGAGAGGTTGTTGTTTATACTTATTGCTATAATGCCTCAGGTCAGCTAACTTTCTCATTTGCCCTGTTGGAGGGTCGGAAGCGGGAGAGCACAGAGGGGTTGCATCTGCGGGGAGGAGCGGACAGGACAGGTGACCAAAAACCGACCCATGGGCTGTTCCATCCCATTGGCATCATGCTCAGTATAAAAGCCGAAGGATCAAAGGGGTCAGCCTCTTTCTTCAGTGGCTGGCATCTGAGGAGGACTCTGTCTGTTTGTCTGCCTTTAATCCTGATGCATGCATTCCTGAATCCACATCTGGAATTCAGTTCCCATCTATCGCTGAGTCCAGTCTGGGACTTTCCCAGTGCCTGCTGGTGATGTGATCATCATCCTGGGAGCTTGATATGGTTTTGTATATATTGTATATATTTCATTATTTTCTTATTAATATTACCTTTTCTTTCTGCTTAGAGCAGGTATTTTTGACAGTTCTTCTGAAACCATCACCATGTTGTGGAGCAGCATCAAAATATTAGGTAGGCATCTTACAGAAGTGTATTGCGAACAAAACAGGTGATGCTGCTTCGCTCCTACGTAAAACTGGTGGACTTAAGTTTTCAGTATAGGGCAGTTCTGGTTTCTATATCTGGAGGGAGCCCATAGTGGAGTTAAAAGAGGGGCAACTAATGTGACCAAGGGAATGGAAGAGACGCTTTGTGAGGAGAGACTGAAAATGCTGCAACCCTTCACTCTTGATAGAAGTCTGAGGGGGGAAAAGGTCAAGGCTTACAAAATCTTGAAAGCAGTGAGTCAAGTGTATGCAGAACTAGTATTCACCAAATTGTACAAATACTAGTTTAGGGGGGAATCCTCCTTCACTTGGAACAGATTTACCAATTACATTAAGGTGATATTTCACACAGCAGACGGTGAGGTTCTGAGATATAAGGCCATAGGAGGCAGACAGTACCAGCAAGTTCAAAACGGATTGGGAAGACTCATTGACACCACACTTGTAAGAAGCAGTAGAAGCAGGCAGGGCTATACCATGGATGGCCTGTAGAAACTGGCCAGGCTCACTTGTGGTGTCCGAATTGTGTGTCCTCTTGACAGTTGCTACAGCAACTCACCTTACTGGGAAAAGACAGTGAACTTCTCTGAGTGTCTTTGGGAGATAAAGTATTTCAGGTGCCATTATAAAAGCTTACAGAATTCCCCTGCAACGCTGGTATGTTGGTAGGATGCTTTTGCTTTGAAGGTGGAACAGCCCCCAAGAGGAAAAATCTAGTTTGCCCCTGGCAGATGCCTTTTGCCCACCAGGGCTGTGCTAGCTGTAAAGTGGCTGGGGAGAGCTGCAGGAGAGGAGCCTGTGATTCTTTTGTGAAGAAAAGATGTTTTTTTTTTTTTGGAAGCGGTGTTACGTTGTGCTGGCTTCAGGCTGTCATAGCTGAAGGAAAGTTTTGCGAAGTGTCTTGTTCAGCAACACAGTGGGAATAGAAGCGGCGTTGTTCTATAGAAGGCTAATGGCTTATATATAAGAAACACAGAAATGCAAGTACAGGATTAATTTGACATCAAGAAGGTGATTTCTTTGTGTTCTCAAAATAGTGGAAAGAACATAACAGTGTAGTAGTCATAAGCACTGATGTAGTAGGAACAAACTTTTCATGTTGCAGAGCTCTTGCTCCGTCTCTAACCTTCAGAGTTAACTCTAAAAGCTGAATTTCTAACTGTTTACACTGTGTATCATTGATTCGGGTATTGGTTTTGTCACATACACAGTGTTTCCTACTTTAAGAAACTACTTCATACGCTCTTGGCACCAATGGCTCTTTTGTCCATCCAGCTGGGAATGATATCTGTGCTCTCGCTCCAGCACTGCCACTGAAGACCTTTGTAGTCAAAACTGTCCGGTCAGTTAAAGTAGTTGCAAGAGAGCCACAGCAGTGTGAGAGTAAAGAAAACTGGAAACATTAAGAGTTAAGTGAGAGTGTGTGTTATTTCCACAGAGAGAAGGGCAGTGTGCCAAAAAAATTCTGTTCCCCTTTTATGTTACTTGGTTTACTAAATCATTACATAGAACAGTGCTCTTCAGGTTCTCAAACTGAGGGGGGGATGATGGGCCCTTACAAAGAATGCCCTCTGGTACGAGCTGCCTCTTCTCAAAGCACTTGTGAAGGCACAGGTGACTTGCTGTGGGACACACAGGAGGGTGGCAGTGCCCAGCCAAACAAGTTCTGTCAGCTGGAGGAGGACGTGTTCAATTGTCCTTAGGGTGAAAGTGTGTTATTGTGGGTGGAAATCTATTGTCTAGTGACTCATGCATTGCTAGACATTTGCCTGCTCACTTTTCTCCCTTTGTGGCTGCTGCCTCTCCTCAGCACAGCTCCCTCACTGTGGGCGGCCGGAGGCTGCTGCACGGTGTACTGTACCACAGCCCCGAGCTGCCAGCCAGGCGGAGGAGGCCTGCGGCTGGCCAAGCGAGAGCTGGGGTTCTCCGCTTGCTGAACCTGTACTTCAGTTTTTGTGCGAGGCCTCTGGAGGCACACCCCGGAGCCCTTTCAGCGCCCTTCAGCCTGCAGCCCAGAAGGCCAGTTGCATCCTGGGATACATCAAAAGAACTATGGCCAGCAGATCCAGAGAGGTGATTCTCCCCTTCTGCTCTGCTCTCGTGAGACCCCACCTGGAGTGCTGTGTCCAGCTCGAGCCCTCAGCACAAGAGGGACATGGACCTGTTGGAACTGGTGCAGCGGAGGGCCATGAAGATGATGAGAGGGCTGGAGCACCTCTCCTATGAAGACAGGCTGAGAGAGCTGGGGTTGTTCAGCCTGGAGAAGGCTCCAGGGAGACCTTATAGCGGCCTTCCAGTACCTGAAGGGGGCCTACAGGAAGGATGGGCAGGGGCTGTTTGCAAGGGCACGTAGCGATAGGGTGAAGGGCAATGGCTTTAAACTAGAGCAGGGCAGGTTTAGATTAGACATTAGGAAGAAGTTCTTTACAATGAGGGTGGTGAGACACTGGAACAGGTTGCCCAGAGAGGTGGTGGAGGCCCCCATCCCTGGAGACATTCAAGGCCAGGCTGGATGAGGCTCTGAGCAACCTGATCGAGTTGAAGATGTCCCTGCTTACTGCAGGGGTGTTGGACTGGATGACCTTTAAAGGTCCCTTCCAACCCAACACATTCTATGATTCTATGTGCCATCTCACACCGGCTGGGACCACAGTTTTCCTCCCTCCCTGTGACAGCCAACGCCTGGACAGACAGTGCTTTGTGAGGGCACAGATCTAAAAGACAGTCCGGGGGTAAAGGCGCCCTGCGCCTCGCGTCGGAAGGTTCCACCTTTCCCCTTCGTGGGCCGCCATTTTCCGAGGCCCGGACGCCCGCTGCGCCCGCCAGGCCCCGCCCACAGCCGGCGGGAGCGCGCTTGAGCCCGCCGCTGCCCTACCTCCGCCCGCCCCGCGCCGGAAGTGAGGGAGCGAGCGTGCGCGCGCGCGTGGCAGTGAGAGGCCGTTGGCGGCGGCCGTTGCAGGGATGTCGGCCACGTGCGCCGTGTCCCGTAAAGCGCAACCGCCGCCGCCGCGTCCCCCGGGCGAGAGGGACCCGCCGGCCAAGGCAATGCGCAGGGGGCTGCGCTGGGGCCACCAGGAGGAGCAGGAGCAGCTGCCGTGGGCGGGAGAGAGCGCGGGCGGCGAGCCCCAGGCGGAGCGGGCGGCCTCGCCGAGCGACGAGCGGCGGCGGCGGCGGCAGCCGCAAGAGCCGAGGGCGCTGGCGGCGGCGGCGGCCACGGCAGCCGGGGCGGAGGAGGAGGAGCGGCTGGAGAGGGAGCATTTCCGGAGGATCATCAACGCCTTCCGATACTACGGGTAACCCAGACCTGCCGCCGGGTGTGCGCGGCCCTGCGAGGGTCCCCTCCCCGCCGCCGCGGTCTCCTGTCACACCGATCCGCCTCCGCAGGGGTCAGGAGCTCGCCGTTCCTGCGGGCGGCCCTTGTCCCTTCCCAGCCTGGCGTGCGGCCGCCTCTCTCGGCCTGTGCGCCGTGTGGGGAGCGCCGCGCCGGTAGCGGGGTGCAGGGGCGGGAGTCGGGAAAGGAGCTCTGCTCCCCTTTCCTTTCTGGTTCTGGGTACGCCTCAACGTTTTTGCCAGCTGGGAAGCATAAAATAAAAAAAAATTAATAATAATAAAAAAAAGGAGTACGACGCACCTAAAAAGGGTGTAAAATGTCTGTTTTCTGTAAGATAAAACGCTTTAAGACGCTGTAAAGTACTCAAAACAATAGCAGATCCTGCTAGTAAAGAAATGAAAATGGTGTTTCGATTATTAAGGAGATTTTGGAAAGACGTGTTAATTTACACAAGAGATAAGACCTGTTGACAGGGCTAATGAGTGACTTTTTTTTTTTTTATAACTGTGGTTTTCTAGACATTTGTGAGTCAGTAAACGGCTTGATGGTCCCACAGGGATGAGGTAAAGGACGGAGGGGGGGGAGGGGCGGGGACACGACACCAGTTTAATATCTGAATCCATTGAATGGAAGAGCAAACAAGTTACTCAAATTGCGGGGTGGGGAGGACTGGCTGAAAAAGTCCAGTCCTCTACAGTATTTTGGTTAATTGTGTTCTGTTAGTCTAGGTTTGGGAAACAAATTTGGGATGTAGCTACACTACATATTTGTATACTTCAGTTGACAAACCGCTGCCATGTGAATCGTTATTATGTGCTGCACCTTCTTTGTCAGTGTAATGCAAGCATAATTTTTACATGACTGTCGTGTCTGGAAAGGGTGATATTTATAATATCTCTTCTGCTTGCTGGTTTTGTATCTTCGGGTTTTTTTTTTGTTTTCTGTGACTAGTATTTGAGCAGGAGGTTGCTCTACATTTTGATGTTTTGTCTCTTCCAGACTGAATTTGCTGAATCGGTTTGGCCATACCAAAAACTTCATTAGTTATTACTCTTAGCACAACAGCCAGCTGTAATTTGCTTATTTCAGTGATATAATTGTATCCTCAGGCCTTAGAAGCTGGGAACATCTTTCTCAACCTCATGCTCGACTGTGACTCTAGGTCGCTTTTGAATACTTCAGTTTTGGTAAACACATAACAAAAGGTTATAACTGAAATTTCTAGTACAGAAATTGAATTAAATTATCTCTGACTCAAAGAAATAACTCTGAGTTTAAGTGAAATTACCTATCTTGGTAGTTAAAAGTCATTTAATTGGAAATATCTGTATGAGTAAGGCAATAACACACTTTCAGATGCGTTCAGATTAAAGTTCTTGTCTTTGGAGGCATAGAATCATTTTGGTTGGAAGAGACCTTTAAGATCATCAAGTCAACCTGTTAACTAGCACTGCCAAGTTAGCACTAAGCCATGTCCCTCAGCACTACTCCAGGGATGGCGACTCAACCGTTTCCTTGAGCAGCCTGTTCCAATGCTTGACAACTCGTTCGGTGAAGAAATACTTCCTAATAGTCAATCTGCATCTCCCCTGGTACAGCTTGAGGCCATTTCCTCTTGTCCTATTCCCTGTTACTTGGGAGAGGAGACCAACTTTTATCAAGTTGTGGAGAGTGATAAGGTCTCCTCCCTTTAGCCTCCTTTTCTCCAGGCTAAACAACCCCAGTTCCCTCCAGCAGCTCCTCATAAGACTTGTGCTTCAGGCCCCCTCACCATCTTCATTGCACTTCTTTGGGTGTACTCCATCACCTCATTGTCTTTCTTGGGGTGAGGGACCCAAAACTGAATTTGGGTATTTGAGGTGGGGCCTCACCAGTGCGAAGTACAGGGAGACCATCACCTCCCTAGTCCTGCTGGCCACGCTATTCTTGATACAAGCCTGGATGCTGTTGGGCACTGGGGCACACTGCTGGCTCATATTCAGCCGGCTGTTGACCAACACCCCCATGTCCTTTTCTGCCGGGCAGCTCTCCAGCCACTCTTCCCAAAGCCTGTAGCGCTGCATGGGGCTGTTGTGACCCGGGGGCAGGACCTAGCACTTGAGACCTTGTTGAACCTTGTACCATTGGCCTTGGCCCATTGACCCAGCCTGTCCAGATCCCTCTGTAGAGCCTTCCTACTCTCAAGCAGATCAACACTCCGACCCAGCTTGGTGTCATCTGCAAAATTACTGAGGGTGCACTCGGTCCTCTTGTCCAGATTGTTGATAAAAGATATTAAAAACAGAACTGGCTCCAATACTGAGCCCTGGGGAACACCACTTGTGACTGGCTGCCTACTGGATTTAACCCCGTTTACCACCACTCCTTGGGCCTAGCCATCCAGCCAGTTTTTTACCTAGCAAAGCATATGCCCATCCAAGCCGTGAGCAGCCATTTTCTCCAGAGAACGCAGTGGGGAAAGGTGTCAAAATCTTTACTAATGTCTAGGTAGACAACATCCACAGCCTTTCCCTCATCCACTAAGCCTGTCACCTTGTCATAGATCAGGTAGGACAAGCAGGACCTGCCTTTCATGAAGCCATGCTGACTGGGCGTGATCACCTTGTTGTCCTGTACGTGCCGTGTGATGACACTCAAGATGATCTTTCTTTGTGTGTAGTTCTGATATCTGTGAATTATTCATTCCACTAGAAGGTTGCAATTCAACAGGAAAGAGTGGAGGATTATAGTTCAAAGAATTTTTCTGACAAAACTTTCAAGTTGATATTAAGCTAAGGTGATGTCCTTTATATAGACAATCAGATTATTTTTCTTAACTGTTCCTTCTTTTTTTTGTTCTTAAATGTCATTTTAAACCAGTGGAGCTTTTGCAATGAACATGCCCTTCTCAGAAGCACGTATGTCATGTTGGAGATACTAACTGGTCAAATCTCCAGATTGAGGTTGCAACTAAAATTGCAGCAATTGCAGCTTACTCTCTCTGGTGGCTAGTTCTGAACTCTGTGCTGCTGTATGCTGACACAAGAGTTTGAGAAACTGCAGTATGACTTTACTTGATAACATGATTCTGTGCTGCCAAAAGGGCAGTATCCCTTGTCCTGGCTTTCTGACCTCTCTCTCTAGATGTCTTATGACTGTGCTCAGCCAACTTGACTTGCTAAACTGATAGAAATCAAATCTAGCAAAATCTGTACAGGTTTCTTCACGGTTAGCAAGTTAACTGAGCTTTGTGGCAGGCCTGGTGAGTGCTGGAATAAGATGGAGGGCAGAACTGTTCTGGGTGAGGAGGAGGAAAAGGGGAGAGAAAAAAATAGACCTCTTTCTCTTGGCAGTAGATTCACCTTGTTTATGGAACTTTTATTTTGGGGAATTGGAAGACTTATTTTTAGCTTGGATCAGTTACATGACCAAATTCACAGCACTCGTACTTGAGGGGAATATGCTGTTAAAAGAAGGTAGCTAGGTTATCTTAGTGACACTGCTAGAACTCCGTTATGGTCCAGCTGTGACTCTTAACGATTCTTTCCAAAACAGTTGATTTTGAGGATCCCTATTCCCAGTCCACCTCTCTTTATTTCTGTAGCCAAGGTTTACCATGGTATCAGCTATTCATTCGATTTAAATTGGATTTGTGAAACAGTCTGGCTGGATTTGGTGAGTTTGGGGGCTGGTTGTTCATTATATTTTGTAGATCCATGTATTAAGGTGGTGATCACTATGAGTGATCTAAATGAGTGGCTGATGATGAAACTGCAAGAAGAAAACAATGGTCATCTTAAACTGCAACATGTTAAGAAGTGGTAGTGAAGAATTAGAGCTTAAACAGACATTTTGCCTAAAAATTCTTGAAAACTTGTTCTCAAGTAAAGAATTACAAAGTCTGATCACTTTCTGTGTCTAAATCAATGAATAATTGTAACTGGAATAGCTTAGAGTGAATTATTTATATTTAGTGTGTGTATTGCTTCTAAATATCTAAAGGCCTTAAACCTTTTGCGTTTTAGAACGAATATGCATGAACGAGTGAACAGAACAGAGAGGCAGTTTAAATCTCTCCCAGCTAATCAACAGAGTCTTCTTCCTCAATTCCGTCCTCACCTTGACGACATTCGGAAATGCATCGATCATAATCAAGAGATACTGCAGACCATCGTGAATGACTGCGTTCATATGTTTGAAAACAAAGAATATGGAGAAGACGTATGTTAAAATGGACTTTTTCATACTCCGAAATTAAATTCTGTACGCTTTGGCATTTTCTGCATTTATTTTTCACACTTTTAGGCCTCCAACTTTCTTTGCTTTTGCCTTCTTTATTTTCTCCTTTCTTACTTCGTGTTCGCTTACACTTTCTCACTCTTGTCTTTCACATCTTGTAGAACTGATGTTTAATAAAAGTATTTGTTGTTAGTCCTTGTAGTTACACTTATGAAAACTAACTGCGGGTCTGGCAAATCACAGTAATCACTTATTCTAAAAAAGAGTTTTTCTCTCCAGAGTTCTAGCTCTGCCCTGGTTACATTTTAAAGTTATTTTTTCAGTTAACTATGTAGAGCATAAATGGTGGTGTCTGTTTTACTCTAGGTTATTATATGTTATGGCATTCTAAATCAGTTACAATTTTAGATAGGCCAAGTATTTTTCATGTTCTTACCTGTAAAAACTTTTTCACTGCTTACCTGCTTTTTCAGTGTGGCATCTCTATCAAACAAAATTCCATTCAGACTAAAAGACTGACAGAGGTGGAAACTAAAGTCCTTTTTTGGTATCTGCAGGCAAGGTACAGTCATGGGCAGCTCTAATGTGAGCTTCTCAGTGTTGCCTCATCAGTACCTAAAGGGGATTCTGTTCTCAGGGTAAGCAGTTCAGCCTCTGCATTATGTAAGCCCTGGTCCTTTCCTCAGTAAGGACTACCAAATGTGCTCCGCTGTGCCATACTATGTATTGTTTTGTTGTTGTGGAACGTGATCTCTTGGGTGCCAAATCGAGACCAGCAAACTGAATTTGTTTAGGATTCTAGGTTGGATTTGAGCCCTGGTCCCAGGAGTGAAAGGCGAGTGGTTTGTCAGCTATAACTCCCAACAGCTCTTATAGCATGGCTTTTGTCTGTTTATAATTTAATTCTGTTTTTGTTTTTTTTTTTCAAGACTAAAGATACATGGTACATTTTCCACTAACTTTTTTTTTTCCCCCCACTTTAATCAGGGAAGAGGGAACATTACACCAGCTTCCACATTTGACATGGATAAATTAAAATCCACTTTGAAGCAGTTTGTGAGAGACTGGAGTGAAGAGGGAAAGCCTGAGAGAGATTCCTGCTACCAGCCAATCATTAATGAAATTATAAAGAACTTTCCAAAAGAAAGATGGTAATAGTGTTTTAAAACTTAACTTTATGTGGGCATACACTTTGCACAAATCTAACAAATTTTTTATGGAGTAATGAAAAGCTTGGATTTTAAAATACATAAATTCCTATGAATGCAGTGGAATTTATTTTTTAATCAAGAAAGTTTTTGTTTCTAATACAAGGTGCTGGAAAAGAGCATAGTTATAATCTTCACAAAGGAATACCAGGTAAACCAGAATTAATTTATTTTTTTTTCTGCAGCTTGATGTAACGGGATATCTGTTAACTTCTCAAGTAAGAGACCTCAGGAGATTGTGAAGTTAACTCAGTTGTGCTCGGTGAGGTAGAGTTTGCAGGTTAGCAGATTCTCGGAGTGTGTGTGCTGCAGATAAAGGGAAGGACCCTTGTGGCAGCAGCAGCTATGAGTATTGCCCTTCGTAGGGCAATAGGAAGGAGGGAAGAAGACTCTTAACCTCAAGCGCAGTTTTATTGCACTAAGAATTTACCCTGCAAATACTTAATTCTAGCCTTGGTTTCAGACAGGTGCTACAAGGCAAGTATTATAAAAGCTTTGCTGCGTGTGTGAGGGTAGCTTTGTAACTGCGTTGTCTTGTTAACACCACCAAAGTAGTAATCAGTGCGGGTTTTTTTAGGTAACTTGAAGTAGAAGTGTTCTGGTAGAATCTTGGAGGGCACTGCTGCTGTAAGAATTCCTTGTTTAATGGTTCTGCCATTTATTCATCCCAGTCATCACAAAGTACCTTTAGTTTAAACTCGGAAAATTTGTGAACTTTGTATTCGTAAATGTAACAGGTCAGAACTGAGGTTTGATATGGTCAGGTGTTACTGTGGATTTTCTTTTTTCTCAGTTATTGCTAATAAAGCACTTGTACCAATTTTAAAATACCTTCCACTAGCTATCTTTTAATTTTCATTAGTAAAGACTGTTAGTGGCAGCAGAACATGGAATGGACATGGTTGGTTGGTTTCTCTTTTGCCTTAGGTTAACTTATCTCAAGGTGTATGCACCTCTGAAAATGTTTTATCTGAAGGTGAAGTTTCGGCAATGTTTTTAGTGCTAATAGTGCAGTCAATAAGATAAAAAAGAATTAAATACTACAGGTTACCTGATATACCTCTGATGTGTGTATCTGTAGGAAAAGTCATAGTTAGTTTCAAAAGTAGTCATTCTAATCTTCAGGGTAGCAATTCACCTTTTTCTCTATGTGCTAGCTTTTTTTGGCTATGGGAGAAGTAACTTATATCAAAGAGATATGTGACTGAAGTTGGAAAGTCTTGACTTTTACATTAATCGTCAATGAGCTCTGTTTCAAACCCTCCAGTTGGTATTAGAAAGAAACAGATTGGGTGAATCTGAAGTTGATAGCCTTGTGCTTCTTTACCAGGCATCCTGTTTGTTGTTGTCAAACATTAAGTCACATGACAGTGCTTCTGCCCCTGTTGTGATGGCTCTGAAATACCAGTTGGGGTTTTTTTTGTCTCTACAGAAATCTACGTACCTATTTAAAGGTTTAATATTGATAATCATTATGGAGCTGCCGTGGCATTTATGCAAAACCTTTTCTCAGTTCATGCGTTATTACTTACTGTTGTCAGTTCACTCTTTTTCCTAGTGACCAAAAGCTCTCCTACTTAGGTGTATTTACCTCTTTGAGGCAAGAAGCAGAGTTGTTCACAAGGGCCTTTTCTCTTCATGTATTATCAGGCTTAACTGTCAGTGCCACCCCACCCTTGTCTGAGAAGTAACTTCCCTGGCAGGGCAGGCTGATTGGTAAATCTGCTTCCTTTTTTACAGTTTTGGACGGGAGCAGTGGTTTTCAGTTTGAAGGGAAGGACAGTGACTGAACTGACCATAGTGAAGTTATTCTGTCTGGTTGTTGTATATAGTGGGTGCAAAGTCCATTTTCTTTGGGGGGAACTGGCTGTGGGTGCTAATGTGGGAAAACAGCCCGTGGGTGGAACCTCATAGTGCAGCTTTACATTCCTTTAGAGTTCGCCTTTGTAGCACAGAATGCTGAAGTCTCCTGAGATGATGAGATGAAAGTGCTAGAGAAAAAGTATGTTGTTGGCACTAGGTGATGAAAACAGCTTTGTCTAGATGTACTTTGCATTGAAAAAGACGGAGAAATAATTTAAATTTAAAGCTGTGAGTACAAGTCACCTTTTTAATGGCTTCAGTGGAATTATACATTCAGTTTCTAGTTAACAATACTTGTTAACGTTATTGGTTCCATGTGTTGGAGTTATGTGAAAAAGGAGTTAAATTTTTGAAACTATTCAAGTATGTTTCGCTCTGTGCACGCACATGTTGTATTGCTGCTCTTCTTTGCAAAACTGGCCTATGTTGGTTTAGTTGGTATGCAAAGAACAGGAAAAGAAGTCAAATGCTCTATATGCTTCCCCTTCTGGGAAGCAGAAGAGATACAAGCAATGGTTGACAGCATTTGTAAATTAGAACAGTCTTGTGAGTAGGTGCTGCCGTTACCTTGTGTTTCAGTCCAGTTTTCTGACAAGACTGTCATCTAAAAATAAAATAAAACGGCAAAAGCTGTTTCTGCCTTCCATTCCTATTCAGAAATAATGCTGTCTTTCTGTTTAGCACCTTAATACAGAATCTGTTAGTAGGATCAACAAAACAGTTTAAAGTGAAGTCCCATGAGACAAGATCTTCCTGAAGAGCACACAGATTTCCTGCATTATTCATGTTGGAATTTAATGGTTTTTCAGCTCAGTTGGTTTCTATAGTATTGTCTACCTTTCGATGAAGCCATTTAAATTTCTTTGATTTCTTGTATCTGAATGAACCACGATCACCGCTTTCTACATTTTATTTATTGATAGCTTTTATTTCTTGATGGAATTAATTGTTAAAGCATTTTTATGGGAAAACATTAAGTCAAAAATCTAAATAAGCATACCAATATGTTGGGTTTTTTTTAATCCCCCTTTTCTTTTGTTGTTTTGATTTTCCTTTCACATCTACTGTTACTTCTTATGTGAAAAGGATGTAAGGACCATCAGCTTCCTGTCCAAAAGAAATCAAAGAAATAGTTAACCTTTTAGTTAATTATGATTCCATGGCCAAGAACAGTAAACTTAGGTATTTTCTCCAAAGTTTTCTTTTATTCATGAGCTTGGCCTCTGGAACCTCTAACTTGAAATTTAAATCTATCGCACTGTCCAGGAATTGACTGCATTTTCCAAGATACTGGCAGGACAGTTTCCTTTTTATTTGAAAAATGTAGCATATTAGTCCAAAGCCTAAGCTTGGCTATAGTTCCTGCATATCCTCAGTCACGTTTATAGTGATGATAAAATTTCTGCTTTATACAAATGTAATTTAACTTTATATAAAATACATCTGTCCTTGCAGGGGTTTTAATCTCGTCAAAAATAGCGCTTAGCATAAATTTTGCTTTAAACATTGGATTTAAGAACGAACTATATTTTCACTGTAACTGCAGTCAACTGAAGTCTTTGCAGGTATTTACATGGAAGTATATAAACCTCAGCTGCTAAGTTTGGAAAATATCTAAATTTACAAACGTTAAAGAGAGAAGACATCAGGAAAGAATGAGTCACACTGTGATTCTATGCTGGTGTTTCTACTGATCTTCTGTGTGTGGGGTGTATATGTTTTATCACTTCTTATCATTAGATAACATTAAATTGAGGTGTTTAGTTTATGAAAATGAGATTTGTATTTGATCAGACACACTAATTTTTCGTTTGCTGAACTTCAGTTTACGTCTTCAGCACTATTATTTTTTTGTTAAAGCACAATAGTCATAAAATAAGAAGCCTCTGTTTTTATCAAGCGTATTTTTCCCTTAAAGAAAGAACAGCAAGTTAAAATCTTCATTAACGTCATTAAACTTCTAAAAGCTGAAAATACATCACACTAAAATGCAGTACAGTAATGGCAGGACAGAGTTTAGTCGTTTATGATATTTCTCCACTATATTTTTAAGAGACTGCTGCAGTTTCAGTAGTTGAGCCAAACATTACCATACAGCCCTCTTCCCTGCTCCTTGGACAGCCTCCTCTCCCCACATCTGTCAGGTTAATAAGCCAGTATCTCCTCTGTGTTGCTCCACAGGTTTTTAATGGGTACTTGTTGGATACCCACTTACCTTCCTAACCAATGCTAGATCTGTCATAGAAATCCTGCTACTGCTGGCTAGTTCAAGGCTGGTTTCCCTGTGGATGCCTTTGGGTTATTATCGGTTATTACAGTTCAGGATTATTTTTTTTAAATGTATGTGCAACTGCTGCAATTACGTATCTACCAGAGGAAAAGTGGCTTCACTGGAGTGCTCCTTAAGTAATAGCAAAGTCTCAATTTCCTGCTTCTTGTTATTATCACAAAACAAAGAATCTGAAAGTATAATGCAAGGGGAAATGAAAATCAGGAGTTAGAAGAACTTTGATTTTCCATTTGGGAGGCTTCACTAATTAGATGATTAAGCCACAAACCAAAAGTGACTGTTAAGACTGCTTTGTTAGCTTGTGTGGCCTTTAGAAAAGAATAATGCTTTCTTTTGATTTTGATATACTATTCAGAATTTATATTACTCCTACACTCATGTTCATGCTTATGCAGCATACTAACTGTTTTGAACCCTTTTTCACATCCTGAATTTTTATGTAGTCAAAGGCTTTGCATTTTGTTTTCATCATATGTTTGGAAGTGCTGATTGTGGGTTCCTTCATTTAGTTGCATATAAATTGATACACGGATGTTTTGTCTGTGAATGTGATATGTGAAAGGATGGGTAGTCTTGAATGTTCACACTTGTTTTTTTGGTATATGAAATTATGAAGCCTTGTTCATGACTGGAAACTGAAAAATTACTTATTTTTAGATTAAGTGTCTTTTCAGTTTGGTGTAGGAGTGTTTTTTGTTTTATAACTGAAAGTTTGATTGCATTGAGGTGGAAGTCTAATGGTTAAAATACGTATATATTGCCTTTCTGCCTGAAAGAAAATTTTGGGGTTCTTCTTCTATTAGTTACTGAACTTGAAAGATAGGAGAGGTTTTGTAGGTATCACACTAAACACACACTGCTGGATGTCTTCTGGTCATCTTCAACTTGATGCCTAGCTAAGGGAATTGAAGGCTTAGACTGCTGCAATGTACTTTGATTTAGAAAAATCTTACGTTACTTAATGTGAGTGAAATTGGTGAACAGCATATGTAAAACCTACAGTTGCTGAGAAGGTAACTACTTTAAGGTTTTTACAGTCTGAATTGCTTATCAACTAATGGAAGTTTTGTTTGTTTTGTGTTTCTGATGTCAAAATACTTCTTAATTTTTCATGTGATGTAACCAAGAAGATTTCTAGAATATTTACTAGTTATCAGTGGGCCTCATAGAAAAATAAATGGTGCTATATGGTAATGTTCTTTCATCAATTCACTTAAGAGATTATTAGCTTGATAACTGCAAAAGTTTTCATGAAAAAAATTATTTTGTAATTATGCTCTGTATTCTGAATGAGGGTTGTATATGTTCTTTTGAATAATTTCTGTGAATTATTTTGTACAGTTAACCAATCTGATCAGAACTGGCTCAGATTGTATTTTAAAAGTAAAGTCATACAGGAATTACATTATAGTATCTAAGTATATGGGGGGAAAAATGTTTGACTGGACCTCTTAAGTTTTGTTAAGAGGTATCAGATAAAGTCTTAACTATTATTTTTGTTCTGTTGCAGGGATTTCTCCAAAGTTAATATCCTGGTACCTGGTGCTGGGCTAGGTAGATTGGCGTGGGAAATAGCTAAGCTCGGTTATGCTTGCCAAGGAAATGAATGGAGCCTCTTTATGCTCTTTTCTTCTAACTTTGTACTCAACAGGTATATAGCTTATGTTTTACTTGCTGATTGAAACCTAGGGAGGCAAAATTATAAATGAGAAAAACTTGAATAAATAAAACTCACAAGAACAGATTTGTAAGTCCTAGCACAGGACACACAGAACCGCTTTTTAGGATGTTTTAATGAAAAAAGAAGTAAATCAGTGGGACAAATGGGGGAGGGAAGCGTTGTATCTAAGTCATTAAGATTATAGCAGGAAGCATGGCTTTTAAGTTACGAGACTTAGAATCTCTAGACTGTACTGCAGATTTTCTGCATTATCTTGAATAGGTTTTTATGATTTATTTCACATCTGTTTCTGTAAAATGCACACCTGTCTCACCGGTGTCAAATATGGACTAGTTAATATGTGTGTGGTACTTAGTGGTGGTGATGAGTAACAGGAAACGTGTTAAAGAAAGTGTTACGTTCCATACTAAAATTCTAGGCACTGTTTTGACATGAAGAACAACCACCAAAGCACGCTGAACCGCTTCTTAAGCAAGTTGTTAAAACAATATAGTTAATAGTTCTGCAGTTAATGCTGAGGTACTAAATTTGAATGTAGTAAATTTCACTTTATAGGTTTAACTTAGAGTGAAATTTTTATATTTGTTACTCTTGTCACTCGCACTGGAAATTCCTGGTTTCATAATGAACTCGTTACAGAGGAAAGAAGGCAACAAACGCAACATTCTTTGAAGAAGGAGGGTGGGAAGTCTGGTAGTGGGTGGGCAGCTATGAAGGAGGTCTGTGGCGGATGTTTTGCTTTTGCTTTATACCAAGTTCAGAGAGACAGAATTTGCCAGGTCATTCTTCAGTCTGAGATTATGCACCTTTGCTGAAAACACCTAAATTATTGGCTTGTTGTATTCTGTTATCATGATGTTTTGGAGCCCTGATTGTTCACAGAGGACTGTGATAATCTTAAATATGTTATAGCTTACTGTTCAAAAACAAGGGGAAAACACTGTTTATTATGCCTGGTGCATGTCTGCTTAAAACAGTAGTGTTCAATGTGATGAAAATAAATATTTGCTAGAGGCTGATGTCTTCTTTTTTTTTACATTATTCTTAAATGACTCATCTGGTGGCGAAATTGCATATTACAGTTGAGCTGATCTAATGCCTTGCAGCTACTGAAAGGACGTCACATTCTTCTCATGCTTAGCTCTACAGCCCTGCTGGCTCTAAGGCTCTTTAGAACTTTTGAAATTATTCAAAGCAGCATAAAAGTTTTCATTTCCCATCTTTGGGAGCGCTGATCAGCTGACACAGTGTTTCAAATCTGAAAGTTAACTTCACCCCTAACTACCTCTGATGACATGTTTTTTGTCCTTCCTGCCTGTATGGGGAATTCTCATGAAAATCCATGCTTAGCTTACGATAGTAATCATTCTAAGCATCTAATGCTTATGTGGAGTTTCCTATTTATATAAGATATTTAACAAAGAGGTGTATATGCATTAGACTTGCTAACAGTATTAGATTTTAGACAGCAAAATTTTGTGTTGCTCAGCTGTTGTAGTCCTCATCCTTGCTGGGCAAGTTAAGAGTAACAAGTTTCCTTGTTAGTGTGGAAGAGAATACTGCTAACCTGAGTATGAATTTCAGCCAATTCAGCTGAAGTCCAGGCATTCCTTTCTGCCAGCCTAGGCTTGGGATGTCTATTAAGAAAGTTTTAGGGACTTCTGTGATTTTTTATTTTAGTCTTAAGTGTCTGTTCCTAGTTAGCCTTCTGAAATGGGCATGTTTGCCTTCCTGGAACTGGAAGAAACAGGAATGATCAATATGAACTAAACTTACCGGTTAAGGAAGAGTGGTAAGAAAGAAGGATTTTTCAAATTAGCTTTTAACTAGAGGTTTAATTTAATTATTTTTTGTTTTCAGTTGGTAAAAACATGAGGATTTTGCTAACGTGCTTACAGTTTGGATATACCTTCTTTCTCTGACCTTGGTTTATTTTTAGGAAGACAAAGTACTGTCTTGAGTGTCAAGCCAACTACAACAGTGGGCTCCTAGATGTGGTACAGTGACTTAAGTCTTCTGTATACAAAGTGGTATCTGCTGTAAAAAGAAATCTAATTCTCTTAAGTTGTGAAGTTTTGTTACTGTGGATAAAGTTGCATAGCATGCTATGTAGAGAGTGCATCCAGGGGTAATTGTGGTCACTAAAAGTGTTTGAAATTAGTTAGAGAGCATTATTCCACTGAAGAAGCTCTAATTTGAAAATAAAGTGACACTGGAGTAGGTAAGCTACAATGGCTCCAAGGCTGCTGCAGTCCCCATATGGGAAACTGTGCTTTTTCTTGTATGGGTAAGGTTCTTAACTGCTGGTGGGTTTTTTTAGTATTGTCATGGTTTTGGCCAGATTGGCCAATCAGAATGACAGATGGCCCTCCCTGCCCTGTCTGTCTCCAAAGAGAGGAGAGGAAGAGAGAATGAGACTTACAGGTTTAGAAAAAGAACTAAACTTCTTTAATGAAAATCATAATAAATAAGGAAATAATAATAAAATAAACAAAAAGTGCACAATATATACACAACCGTATCCAGCTCCCAGGATGATGACCGGGTCACCAGCAGGCACAGGGAAAGTCCCAAACTGGAGTCCACAATAGACAGGAGCTGAATTCTGGATCTGGAGTCAGGAATGCTCGGATCGGGATCAAAGGCAGGAACAGACAGGGTCCTCCTCAGACATCGGCCATTGAAGAAAGAGACTTGCCTCTTTGATCCCTTAGCTTTTATACTGATGCATATGGGATGGAACACCCTGTTGGTCAGTTTTGGGTCACCTATCCTGCCCGCTCCTCCCTGCGGCTGGGACGCCTCTATGCTTTTCCGCATCTGACCCTCTAACGGGGCAAACAGCGAAGTTAGCTGACCTTGGTTGTTATAGCAATAAGTATAAGCAAGAGCCTCTGTGCATACCATTCCTTGGTATAATCAGGTCTTGTCACTGAGAGTGAACAGTGTCTGAACAATATGCTGTTAATTTCAGAGTTTAGTCAGTTAGAAGAGGCCCAGCTAAAAAGTAAAATTACAAAACAGAAAGTTGGTTCTGTTCTACCTCAAACCAGGACAAGTGTTTAGGTGAGTTCTGGGTACAATGACAGATGGCAGAGGTCATCACTGGTGACGTACAGACACGTTTAATTTCTTACATGTTTTGGAAGAGCAAAAACTGCAAAGCGTAAGCTGTTTTCCTGCCTCTGGAAAGCATACCAAAATTTTCAGGCAGTCTAGAGGCACAGGACACACGTTGCTTCACTTTGACATCTGACAGGAGGGGAAACAACACTGGGGTCGTATCTATCTGGAGGAGACAGGAGCAGCTTGTGCTGACTTGCTGTTTTCAGCAGCTGGAGATTCAGAGGACAGGGTCAGTTGTCTTGATCCAACAGCCCTTCAGTAGCAGTAATCCCATTTATGAATATTTGAGAAAGTTCAGCTGAAGTAATATAAAATGACTTTGTACTCAAGTCCAGAGTAGGCTTGGTTTAAAAAACCTTTAATTAATACCAGTAGAATTCGTGCTAATAATTGGGTAATCTGTGCTTTCCAGAAAGAATGCAACTTTAGATCTTGACACTGAGAAGGCTGATTAATTGTATTTGTTGCATGTCCATGAATGCTTTAGAATGAAAACTCTTAAGCATTTTATCTTTAATTCAGTTGACAGAAGTAGGATTTGACACACACGAAGTAGGATTTGACACACACGTCTTTTCCACTGAATGTTGAACAGTAAATGCCCTGCCCCTATGGAAAATAGTGAAGTGCATAAAACTTAGTTAAAGATGTTAAATTTTTATAACATAACTTATATCGTGTGTTCTTTGTTGGAAGGATGAAATTGTAAAGGACTGCAGTACATAGTTTTGAAGTATAGATTACTGAAGCTGGAAAGGGGGGTTTTCGGGCTTGAATATGGAGAGGGATTGGTCTTTTATATTAAGTTGGAAAATCCTTTGGGAGCTGTTCAAAAGGCTACATGAATATTCTTCATGCTGGAAAAAAAAAACCACAAGGAGGTCTGTGTTCCCTTATAGCTCAGAAAAAAGCTCCTTTCTAATCTACTCAGATCTCTTTATTTTCTTTACCTTGCTTTTGGGGAAATTTTCAGTGGTTTTGGTATGATATGAAATTTTCGTATCATTCATAACAAGAATAACGTTCCGAGGATAATACAAATTGACTGGGAACACATGGAGAATGCTAGAATGGTTAACACACAACTTCTCTTGGCCAGAGTGGGAAGTTTTGGTGTTTGGGTGTGTGGTGGTGGTGTTATGGTGGGTTTTTTTGTTGATGTTTGTTTGTTTTTCTTTTTTAACCAAAATAGAAATGCCTTTCTTGAAGAAAATGATGCCTATGTTATCAGGGCTTTTTCCATGCTTTCTTTGCTTTGACTGACTGCATATATCTGGTTGATATTTATTTATTCATTTTATATGGAGGCGGTTGGTGACTGCAGTATACTGCTGCCCGCCTGCAGATTGGTTTTGTATTTTTTTTACTGATAAAATGAAATACAAATATGACATGAAGAAGGTAAAAAATGTTATTTCAGAGACTTTACCACTGGTGTTTTCTATACACCAGCCAAAAGAGTGCACTTGCTATAACCTGATAGATTGCTTGCGGTTTATTAAGTGTTTGATGACATGCGTTTTATGGGACAGATACGTCCTCTGTCTCTGAAAGAAAATGGCTGTGGGGAAAGCTGCTTTTTATACTTCAATGCTATATTTTATCACGTTGTAAAATAAGAGTTGACTTAGTTGGTCATGTAAACCCACAAATTTTATTTTGCAAAAACATGTTTACTTAGTTTAATTGCAATGCTGCAGATGTTGCTAACTTAAAAAGATATCTAGTGCAAAACTACTATGCTTTGCAAAATTGAATTTATTTATTTTTTGAAATCTAAAAGCAGCCGAAAAATGCTGCTGTTCTGCTGTGCTTCAAAATGCCTATGATTATGGTTCAGAAAAGACAAAAGTCTAGAATGAGAACGAATTTTTCCAATAAAACTCATGGAACTAAAGAAATGAAACTAATAGTGGAACTATTTTTCTTTTTGTTTTTTTAATTAAATAGGAAAAAATGATCCATAAAGGCTTAGCTTTTCTGAATATACTAAATCATAAATTTCATTAATCTTACAAAAGAATCTTGTGCATTTTTTTTCAGTGGAGAAGTGAGTCAGGGAAAATTATTAAAAGTGGGAAAAGGCAATTTTAAAATTAAAAAGGACAGTTATTTTGTGATGATAATTTGTCTGTCAGAGTAAAATTGGTTTTTTTGATCAGTTCATAAATTGATGGGCAGTCTGAAGTGTTGTGAAATACAAGTCCCCTAAAAATGCGTAGCTTTTGCAAGAATTTTATCAACAAAACAATGGATGTTTGTGAAAGTCTTTGACTCCTGCATTTCTGGATAATAGATAAGCAATTAGTTGAAACTGAATTGTGATGATTTCTGTATTTTGCAGATGCTCTGAAATTAACTCATGTAAGCTTTACCCCTGGATTCATCAGTTCAGCAATAACAGAAGATCTGCTGATCAGATACGTCCAATTTATTTCCCTGATGTTGATCCTCACAGTCTTCCTTCTGGTTCAAACTTCTCTATGACAGCAGGGGATTTTCAAGAAATTTATTCCGAGTGCAGTGAGTAAATGCAAACTTCAAAGCCATCCATATAACTGTATCTTCAGAATATTTATTATGGGACAGTTAATGGTTGCAAATAGAAGGGAATTGTATCTACAAACATTAAGCATAAAGTACTAACTGTAGCAAAATTTTCTTTTTCCAAATCAGCTTTTCTTATTAGTTATCAAAAAATATGGACACCTCCTTGCCTAACACGTCTTTGTTGCAGTAGTTTCTTTCAGAATAAGACAGCATACACTTGATTTAGAAAAGTGATGTGACAAAGGGAACAATGTAACTAGTGACTTCCCTTCTTTACTGAAAAAAAAAGAGGGTTTTTTTGTTGATTCATTTCCTGTTGTATAAGCAAAGCAAACTGTTTCAGTAGTACGAAATTAGAAATGGAAACAGTATATACTTAGTGACTGTCAATAGTAAATATTTCAGAGGCACATTATGGGGATGATAATTATCAAAGATTGAGACTTCTGTCGGTACAAATAACCTTATTTTTCCGTGTGATACTAGGTTAGTTGTGCTGTCCTCATTGCAGCTATGGAGTAATGTTTTGTGACTCACGTAATGTTGAATTAACCTGCAGAAGACTATCTTGTGTAGTGCCTACTCTACCAATTACATGTTTAGGATGTGATCAAGGGTAGCACTCACCCAGTTCTTTTATATGTGGTCCAATAAGCTAATATAAGCCTATTTAGAAGTCACCATTTTTCTCCTTACACAGTATTGGATTATCACTTCGGGCATTTATTTTCTGTTTCCATCTTTCTGTACCTATTAGACCCATAGCCATTTTTCACATGGATTATACAGCTGTTAATCTACCCTCTATTATGCAGGTAGACTTCCAGATACTTTCTTGCAGGAGCCTTCCTTACTGTTGCATAATTTTCGGAAGGTTCTCTTACATTAGAAAGTCTGATACTGGCATAAATTGAGACTTCTAATTTTTTTATTTACAGAACTTAAAACTTTTGCAATTTCAAGGACACATGTTTAGAGAAAAACAGGGAGACTCATGCTTTAAAAGGTAGACTTTGAAAGATCCTGCTTGTCAAATTAACTAGGAGAAAACAGCTGAGAAGTGTTCAGATACTGAATAAAATGTTTTAAAGCTGTGTGATTTGTGAAACTACACTTAAGTGTACAGACTTGTATTGTTCTAGATATTAAGTAGAAAGGCTCAAAATCACTGGGTATTTTTGCAGTTGTATTTTTAACTGTTGTGGTAATTGAGTTCGTAGGACAGGTGAGTAAAAGCACACTTGGGCCTTCATTTATATAAAATATGTTACAATATTAACATTTTACATTATATAATGTAAGTATATCTCATTTTATCTAACGTGTGTGAACAATTTTATAAGATGCATGAATAATAAATACGTATAATATTTTAGAGTGTGTATTTATATATTCACATACATATCTATCTGTAGGTCACATGAACCCAAACATAACTGTTGTTAACATAAACCAAAATGTTTTATTTACTTGTAAATTAAATTAGTAACCTTCAGCTGTTGTTAGTTGAACGTAATGCTGAGCGTATAAACAAATGCTGGGATTAAATGATGAACTTTTACAGGGGTGGAAACATTGAAACTAATCTTTGTATACTTCGCTTTTTTTATGCAGATACATGGGATTGCGTAGCAACTTGCTTTTTCATAGATACAGCACATAACGTTATTGATTACATTGATACTATATGGAAAATATTAAAGCCCGGCGGAATATGGATAAATGTAGGCAAGTGTGACCAACCTCTCTTCCCGCTAGCCCTGACTTATGTTAGATCTCATAACAGGCATCTAGTAGTTGAAAAGAGTTATGGGGATTAGTGTGTCTGTACTGAAAACTCTAGAGCTAGAAACATCTAGGGCTTGGAAATTATGTCAGGTGTGTTCAGAAAATGTCCGGATGTTTGCTAGTTATAATCGAGTCAAGACCACGTGATTTTTAAATAGAGAAGTAGATCTTCCCAGTGGCAGGTTTTGCATTCGTGCATCAGACATTCGTTATTTGACAAATGCAGTGTCCTGTAATCTTTTTTTGCTATTTTTGTAAGGAAATGGAACTTGCTCTGTGTGTAAATACATGCTTGCATTTTTTTCTTAATCTGTTTTCTAATTTGTACTGTGCTGCTTCTAAGCAGAAGCTTTGGGAATTAGATTTATGTATGCCTTGTCTCGGTAGAAAAATTAAGTTGAAGGGATGGCACGCAAAACTCAGGAGTTAAACATTTTGTGTTGTAGAAACTGGTCAGTCACTAGTCAGTCATTACACCAGTCCTGGCCAGTCGTAGAATGCAAGCAGAGCTCTTGGGTAGATCACAGGGTGTCCTGCCTTCTCTTCTAAAGAGACAGCAGTGGTGCTAGACTGAAGAAATTTTAAGATACAGAAAACACAACCTGGTAGGAAATGAGACTTCATTGTTGAATAAGCAGCTGAACTAATTTGTTTTCATTTTGCATTGATTCTGAAATTCATTATAAAAATCATATTCGAGTGACAGAAATGTGCTCTTTTGTCTGTATTTGAATACATAAGTCTGGGTATAAGCATTCTTTGTGCTTTCAGTGCTTTTGATTTTTAAAACATTTTTGTCTTCTTGATAGCCATTTCCATTGTATCTTTCGATTCTAGGTCCTCTCCTTTACCACTTCGAAAACTTGGGAAATGAACTTTCTATAGAATTAAGCTATGAGGATATAAAAAGTGTTATACTGCAATATGGATTCCACATAGAGGTAAGAAGATGCTGTAGTTTGCAGTAAGTAGTATTGGTATAAACCAGACGAACTCCTTTGAATAAATCTTTACCTTAAATTTAGTTCAACATAATTGCATATGTTAATAACTTCTAGAGAATTACATCTTTGTAAGTGTGTTGCAAATTATTTGCTTTCCGCATTTTTAAAAAGTGTATAGATGGGCTGTGAAACCTAGTAGGTGTATAGCAGTATCTTTCTTATTAAGAGAAACTTGCGTAGTTCTTGTAGAGAAGGTGTTTTGAAAGCTGCTGCTTTTTTTTCAGGTGGAAAAAGAATCTGTACTGTCAACTTACACTGTGAATGAACTCTCCATGATGAAGTACTACTATGAATGCGTGTTGTTTGTGGTGAGAAAACCAGAATAGAAGTGGTCTGAATAGGCCAATCGGAAAGAAATGTTGGCTTGAAAGCTAGAAATCAGAATAAAATGGACTGGGTGATGTTGGACACAACCTCAAATCAGTGGTGCCTTCTTATTCCTAATAGGATTTAGATAGTGTCTATTTTCTTAATATCTCTTGCTATCCAGACGTGTTCTATGCCATGCATATTTGTAAAATACTTGTGAAAATGGAGGAGGGGATGTTCACATACACTGTCTTTGTGCTTTGGAATGCATTGAAAATAAAAGCAAAAACATTTTCTTGAGAGTAACATTTAATGTTTTCCATAACCACGCTAATATGAGGCATATGCTGCCTCATTTTTCATAGATTTGTAACGATTTTCTTTTTTCTGCTTTCTGATGTTAGGAATGCATAAAGATGCTTACTGTACTAGCCTGTACTGTACTGTACTGTCACATTTAGAGAAGTATTTCCAAACGTGTACTTAAATTATGAAGTCTGAAGTGTCTGGAAAGTGATAAAATTATTCTTGATAGATACAATAGCCATCAGAACTGATACAGCATTTTCTGTGGAACTGAAATGAAATACATTATTATGCAAATACTAATCTTTGTACCACTGTTACGAATTTAATCAAAACACAGAGCCTGTAGACAATTACAAATACTATGTGAAAGCAGAGTACTGAGTGAAGGAAAAGCAGCATGTCACAGAGAAGCCATGTGTGAACCTCATTTTGGGAATGACACCAATTTTGATTAATCTCTTAGTGTTGAAACTGAAATAAATATATTAGATGCTTTACCGTCTTAAAATATATTGATTTCAAGTCATTTACTGCTTAAGCCAAAACAGTGAAGCGGTATTTTTTGTTAAAATTAGTTAACAGAAAGTCATACCTTGAGCTCTTTTCTTTTTTTAAAGTTGATAACATAGCTGAGTTACCCATGCGATGTGTAGGTAGTGCAACAGAAAAATGCCTGTTTCTCAAAGGGTGAAAAAAAAAAGTTACATGTAAATAACACATGCTGTAACGTAATCATCTCTACCTGAGTCAGCATATGCAGACTAATTGGTAGACAATTTACTTGGAACTTCAGGCATTTTAGCCTTGTGACTTAGTGACTTCTTGGTTCCTTATCCTAATGGGTTTTTTTTTTACTAGCAGATGTGGCTTACATGAATATTTAACCTACAAATCATGACACTATACAAGAGGCTGGGTCTTCTATCACTTAGAAGTGACAGATGTACATGAGAAATCATTAAGTAGTAATCGCGGTGCTGAGAGGAGGTGTCATGTTAGCCATTTTGTTTTCTAAATATATTGGTTATCTTAAGTACCATTTTTATCCATTTTCAAAAATTTCTTTAAAGTACAAAAATATCATAAGGAATTAATTGATTTTTCATATTTGGTCATAATGGTCCTGGAAAACAGCTTGTTTGTTTGTCACTATTTCTAGACTCTTTTTTTCATGGAGATATCCTAATTGCATCTCTTTAATCGATCTGTTACTGGCTTTTGGATTTTTCCCATTAAGGCCAGAAATTTGTGCCTTTGTTCCTAAATTGAAAGTCTGCAAGGAGGGAAAACAGAAACTGGGTTTTTTTTAATAGTTTTAGCACTGCGTAAGAGAGGGTGTGTTTCAGTACTGTGCCCATTTCTGCTGAGAATCCGTATTGAGAATAAAGGTTTTTGGTCTACAGAAGTTTTCAATTAGAGCTTAGCTTAAACTAGTCTTATTTGAACTGTCTCTTCTTTCTAAAAGTGCACCACCAAAATTTAGCTCCATAAATGAACTGTCAAAGTTCCACCCTGTTCCAAGAAAAATGTGTTTAAAGCTGAAACATGGTGACTGCAGCAAGCCCTTGCACACCTAAAAATAATTTTTTAAAGTTGATTTAATTTCCTTATTGTACTATTTAGGTTTTTTTTTTAGGGACTTTATGATTCTTTGCCTTCACTCTGATTTTTTTTTTCCTTAAGATAGAATATGACTAGTGCTTTTCAAGCTCCTTGGGATAAAACAAGGTGAGGTGAAAGTCAGTTATGCCATTACCGAGTAGTATATATATCTGTAATATTGCCTGATTTCTTCCTCCTGCCCAGTCTGTAGTTACACTTGGAATGTGGTGTTCTTGTTTTCTGCAAATAGGAAATGGAACTCTTGCTTTCTGGCTGGATGTCAGTATCCTTTGTTCCAGTGGTTTTGTTCTTTGCCACCCCATGTTGTCACAAGTGCCATTTTTTTCGGTGTGTTTTTGGAAAATGTTCTTACTGACTTACGTCAGGTATATAGCAATGTGCTTGTGTTTCTAATCTAGGAAACAAATCCCAGTTTTCCCCAATGTTTTCCCTTTAAATTTTAACAGAGGCATTAACGAGTTGGAAGCAGAACAATCTTGTGCATAAGCTGTATGAGTCAGTAGTGTTTTACCTGCAGTTCTGTTTGTGAGTCCTTAAAATTAATCGCTGGTATTTTTATGCACAGGAATAATTGTGTATTATTGACTGTGATCACATTCTTCTTCTCGGTTGCGTACGGAGGGAGAAGCCCTTCAGGTGTTTGTCAGCTGAAGCCAAGGCCGTGTGATTTAGGTCGCTGTTACACTGTACGTGGTATCGGGTGTAAAATAAAATGCTGCATAACCGTCAGCGTGGTACTCCTTGACACGGAACGAGTTCGATGAGTGTGAAGCGTCCTGTATTTTTATTTATGCGTAGCACGCGCGGTCAGAAGGGGAAGCGCCACCTCGCCCTGTGCGCACCGCCCCGTTGGCGGAGCCCGCAGCCGGCGCGGTTTCTGGCCGTGTACTCTCGGGGCCGAGGCGGGCCTTCCCCACCGCCCCCCCGCCACCCCCGCTCCCTCCCGCGGGGCCTTTGCTCCGCCCCCCGCCCGTCACTCGTGCCCCGCCCCGCCCCCGCGCGTCCCGCGCACGCGCCCTGCCCCCGCGCGGCGGCGCGGCCTGCAGCGGTGCGCGGGGGGGGTGGGACGCGCGCGCTCCGCCGAGCCGCCGGCGCTCGGGGCCCCCCTCATGGCCAAGCGGCGCGCGGAGCCGTTACTGTGTCACGTGCCCGTCAAACGGCTCCTGCGCGAGCCGCCGCCCCCGCCCCGCGCGGCCGCGCCCGAGCGGCGCCCCCGGGGCGAAGAGGCGAGCGCACGCCCCGCCGCCCCGAAGCGGAAGCTGGAGGAGGCTGAGGCGCCGCCGGGCAAGAGGCCCGGGCTGCGGGGGAGCGGCCCCCGCGGAGAGCAGGGGGACGCGGCGGACAGGCGGCGGCGGCGCGGCGGGTCCGCGGCGCCCCAGGACGAGCGGGCGGCGGAGGGATGCGCCGGTGGCCGGGGAAAAGAGCGGGCCGCCGCCGCTGAGGTAACGGTGCGGGGCCGGGGCGGCGGGAGAGGCCCGGAGGGGAGGATGCTGCGGTGGGCGGGCCCGAGCTGCTTGCCGCCGGGGAGAGAAAGTCGTGGGCGGTGTCGGTGGCCGCTGAGGCGTTACCGTGCGGCGGCCACTTCAGCCCGCTGCGCCGGGGCGCGGGTGTCACCCAGGAGGGCCGGCATGGGCGCAGAACGGGCGGGCAGCGCAGTCCCCCGGCGCCCCGCAGCCCAGCCCTTCCTCCCGGTGTTGATCGGTTGTGGGCCCCTTAAAAGCTATTATATATTCTTTTCATCTCCCGAAGCAAAAGAAGTAACGCGTCTAGCTTTTTCCCCTCCCTCCCTATAGAAAAACTGATGGCAAACAGCCTATCTGGAGTTCACCTTAGTTAAGTCTGTATTCAGCGACATCCCCCATCCAAAAGCGTGGTGGAAGCTTGGAAGAGTTTCTTTTTATTATATATTATAGATAACATGTATTTTTATATATCGATATATAAAAATATATTTAAATATCTAATATATATACGTATCTTATAGATTTTATAGTATTTTTATAATCTCTGTTGTTTGAGAGTGCAGCTCAGGCTGCAGCTCAGGCTTACTACAACATCTGGCCATTTTCTTTCTTTTTGTTTGGGATGGGCATTTAGCAGTGATAGGAACGAAAGTGAAGGCAGTGGTCAGGGGAAGAGGATCAGTTATTTAATGATCAGGATATATACAAATGCGCAGTTGACTTCTGACGTTTCTGGTTGACTTTGAAAAATGTACATTCTTTTCCCTGGCCTTGATCACATTTTATACAGTAGGCCAGAAAACAAAATATGATGCTGAAAAAGTTTTAGTTTTGCAAAAATAAAATGCTAGGTCTAATTTCGTGCTTGCCTATAAGTTTGAAATATGTAAACTCACCTTTCCTCCCACCTGGACCTTTTAAGTGATACTGAAATATTTGATCCAGTGATGTGGGAGTTGCAGAAGGTCTAATCAGGTCAGATGGATTTTGAACTCCGGTTTTAGACTCTCTGGTTTTGAAAAATTGGGACCTTTGATGGTGTAACATGCATTTATGATCTGTAAAGAACATTGTGGCTTTTCTTTTTCAGGCTTTGCCTTTTGGTGGGTTTTTTTGGTGTTTGGTTGGTTGGTTTGTTTTGGTTTTTTCCTGTGATGGATGGTAGAATTAAGGCATAAAAGAATTGAGGAAAAAATTCTATGTCCTATGAAAATTTCACATGCTTTTTAGGCAGCACCTTTTAAACATAGTCACATCTTTCATTTTTGAAGAGAGAACAAGCATCTTCTGAAGCAAAGCAAATTAAACAAATTGAGCAGACCTCTATGGAACTCCATCACGAATATGATGCTGAATTCTTTACTTATCTGTAGGGTTATTAGGCATAGTTTTGTAAGGTTTACCAGTGGTAGGAAGGCAAAAAAAAGCCCCCTAGATTTCCAAACAGTAAAGAATATTTCTCTGTATAAAATATTTTTGTAAGACTGTATTTTTCACAGGTTGATTTCTGAAGTACAGTATTGTATAAAAAATATATTTTTTGCTGTAAAATAAAGCAGACAAGAGGTGTTTCTTCCATCTTTTGTGTGTTCTACCTGTATATTTTAAGTCTTTCACAAGGATATTTCTGATGATGATTTCTGCACCTTTTGGAAAATACAGCTGTAGGTTGGGATTATTCTTTCCTCTTTTGTGGATTGTGTAGTTCATTACACTAGTTATCACGATCAGGACACTTAAATTTCATAGTGTTTTTGTTAAAGTTATGAGCAATTCTAATTATATTACCGTTGACAGGAAATATTATTTGAGTTTTATTTGCTAGAATTGGAAAATTAACTCCTTAAAAATTAAACACCTTCATCCACAGAATCTGAGCTGTACCTACCTTGCTAGAATTTCTTCTGAAAACTTGTTTTGAAAGATACTTAGGTGAATGTGAATATTTGATGTTTTATTTTGCATTTTATATATGAATGTTTAGCGTTTGCTTCTGTCTTTTATGCCCCCAGTTTATTGGGAGGTACCAATAAACTGCAGTACTGCTCTTCTGGAGACTTGAATGCTCTTGAGATTAATCCTGTATGCAGTCTTAATTAAGACTATTTAAGAGTCTAAATAAATAACTAAAATTAAGAGTATGCTTATTTTTGTGGTTATGAAGTTTTAGATTATAATCTCTTTGAAACAAGAATGCTGTCATTTACTCTGTGCATACAAAGCACCTAGCACAGGGGTGTTCTGACTTCAAGTACTTAGGTATCACACTGTGAGCAGTAACTTACTGAAATATAAGGGTAGTTCAGATGAAACACAGGAAGAATTTGTAAGGGTGGCTGACAGTTTCTGAAACTCCATTGCTGGAGACTTTTTCCAAAGAATTTGTTAGCCACCTGCCCTGCACAGTTCTGTGTGAGTGACGCTGCATCGGTGGTTCCACAGGCTGGAAAATCTTCCTTTCTCTTTTGCGCTCTGTTATTAATGCTGTGCAGTACAAAAATTTCAGTTTACAAGAATATTTATGCAAATATGTGCAACTACTTATAGTTTGGATTTCTTCCAGTTTCCATATAATCAATCCTTCTGTTGCTGTGGCACTATATTATTTAATTGGTTTTGGTCTTGATTTCCATTAATGCTAGCTTTGGTTCTTTAATTTTTCCTGAAGATGATCTTTTCCTAGTGAGCAAATTCACATTAGTAATACTCTATAGACAGGCAGCTATCTTGCTGCTATGAAATGTCTACACCTTTCATGCCTTTCTTAATTATCACAAAATCATGATATACAGGGTTTTTGTAGTATAACCAGGCTACCTACTACAACAAATTGTAGTTCATGAGAGGTTTGTGTGGTAACAAATAGAAAAATGTATTCTTTAAATGGAAAGTATGGTGAATTTATGTACTTCTCTTTTTTGGGCAGAGGGGGAAAGCATAATTTTTCCAGTAACTGAGAGGCTTTATGGATGATACTTATTGTGATTTTTTGAACATTACATTTTTTTATTCTGTTGTAGAGCCAGCAGACAAAGCATGAAATTTTTCAAGAGCCATTTCAAAACAGTTGTACCAGTTCATTTGTTAAAAATACTTCTGTTCAGCACTTGTTACAGCTGAGACATTAAAGTAAAATATTTAAAAATTCTGATTGTATGTTAGGAAAAATGCAAACCAATATTATATGGAAATGCATTATTTTAGGTTTGTGGCAGCATTCAATATTTTTACATACCAGAAGAAAGTATATGCTCAAGACCTAAGGAATGACTTGAGAATACCTCTTCTTATGTGTATCATGTCCATAGAAATATGCACAGTTGGCTACTGTTTATAACCACAACATGTGATTATAAACAAACAGTGTGTTTTCTAACAGAGATTTAAAAAAAAAAATAAAAATTAAATTGTGGTGCCATATTGAAGTAGTACATAAGTACGTGTTCCTCCAAGGTTTTTCTTCTACAACTTACTAGTTCTTAAATTTTCCCCTTCCTGCCCCTAGAAGAGGTCTTAATTTTTCTCATGTATACTCGAGTACAAAATGTAGATACAGAAAAGAAGCAGCAGAATGTGGTAGAAACATTACCCAATGCTTTACTTTTTCTGCAAATATCATCCTCTGAGTTGATGTAAAATAGCTAAATACATTCTTCTGAATACCAGCTTCTAAACATACATTAAATTTGTGTACCATTTTGAGAAGAAAAAGCAGTGAACAGTTTTTGTATGCAAAGTCCAATAGTTGCACAAGTTTTACAGTATTGTTCTGTGCAATAGATTGCAAGTTGAAGAAATTTGTGGAGTTATGGAATATTTCCCAGATGTTGTACAGTAGTCCTCTGCAAGAATATTTGAAAAGACAAAAGTAAATTATCATGTGGTTGAGATTTTCTGTGGTGTTTTCCGTAGAAATAGCTTATATATTTTCTGTATAAAATTATAAGAACCATTAATGTGCAACAGCTGAGTAACTCTTCCTTGTTTCAGTTTCTTATATAAAAGTTTGTTTTTATTATTTTGTACTGTTGTGATATACAGTAATGTTTTGTTGCCTTTTTGTTTGTTTGTCTTTTTCATAGCAAGAAGAAGAATTCTGTCAGTATAACTCATTCCTGTATTGGAGAGCACCTTTGCCTACTCTTGATTTGTCTGATATTCAGAACCTAGATGGAGAGACTCCACCAGAAGCTAATAAAACTCCTTCAAGGACTGATACCATGGAGACTGAAATGGAGACCTGATCAGTTGTTTCATAGTTGTACATCTACTCACAGGAAACTTGTTTCCATTTGCATTCAGGTTGTTCTTCTTGGGAGAAAAATAAGCATGCTTCTGCATTCTTGAAGAAACAATGTTATGTTAGTCTGCAAAAGCAAATCTGAGTTGTCTTAAGTGGATGGGATAATCGCTATTAGGTACTTAATAGTAAGCTGTCTGGAGGTGTACAGTGTGGACGAGGCTATGATGTCAAGCAAGAATGCTTGAACACATGGAGGCAGGCTAAAAGAAGACTAGAGAAAATTAGAACTTTGGGATGCAATTAAAAGAAATGGGTGGATTTGTTACATGTTGTTGAAAGGAAATGGAAAGTCATTTTGCCTGTCCTGAACAAAAAGATGTAACTGTGGTACCTGAAATATTTCTTATGTGAATTTATCATAAAGCACACAGACTGTAGTGATTTTTAATGTGTTTTTTTCTGTGTAATAGCTAAACCAAAAAATAAGAGCCTACCAAAACCAGACAAAACATTCCCTTTTCTATGCAAACCAAAAACAAGTGTGTCAGGGAGGAGGAAGGAAAAGGGGATATTTTTTTCTGTAAACTGCCACTGTTTTAAGTTTTTCTCATTTTCCTTGCAAAAAAGTATTTTCACCTTCTCCTTTCACATTATCCAAAGTAGTGGGCACCCAGCTTTCAGGTTTTTGGTCCATTCTCGAGTTAATGCTATTCTTATTCTTTGTGATGTTAGCTCTGAACCAGTCGGTAGCATCGAAATGGCAGGTGTGTGCAGATGTGTCAAGAAAAGTTAATGCAAGATTACCACATAGGCTTTTTCAAACTTGACTGACTGAGATGTAGTTTTTACAGAGACTGTGGATCTTGCAAACGTATTTTTTTTTCAAATCTTTTCAAGTAATTTTTTTCAAATTTTCATTGATTTAGTGTTTGGGTTTTTCTTTTTCGTGAAATACAAACTTAATGCTTGTCTTCTGTAACTTATTTACAAGCTGAAGTACAATTAGAAATACTTGTCTTTAATAATAGCCTGAAGTTGTATGGGCAGACTGTCAGACTTTGCAGATTTGATTTGTCTTTAAGGATAGCAAACACTGTATTTTTGCTGGAATCATCACTGAAGAAGGCAACTTGTGAATTTTATTTTTTTTAGTAATGTATTTGCTAAGGACAATAAAGTTTTGGCTGTGTGTATTTGAAAACTTTGGGACTCTTACTGTGTGAAGTTCCTGACTTTATGTCTTAAGATTGTTGCTTCTATGACTTTGTCGTTTTATTAGGGCTTTTTGCTTAAACTAGTTAGCTTGTCAGTCTTCTTAGTAAACATTTGGAAACTTTTTTTCAGTTATTTCTGCTGTAAGGTATCTGTATTTGTTAATTGGTTATTTGTTTAGATTGCTAGTGTCTCTTACTACCCACAGAAGAAAGGAAGTGGCTTAGTGACTCAAGCATTTTGTGGTGCTTGTTTACATATGCTTCTACCAGCAATCAGATTAGCTAGATACATGTTTAAACAATATTTATTTTTCTCACACATTTTAAATTAGATTTTTAAATTTCAAGTACATCAGCTTGTCTTAGGAAGTACTTTACAACTGTTTTTAAAAGCACACTCTTTTTCTGGCAAGAATGCAACTGCTATTTCATGTTTACTATAACCAAAAATAAATTGGTAAGGAATTAGATTTATTAATTTGTTGAGGTGTTTCTTTTGGGGTTTGTTGTTATTGTTTTTTTACCCTAGCTAGTATATGCATTCCTATATTTTTGGGTTTTGTAATATTTCATAACATCCAGTATTCTCAGGATCCAGTATTTTGTGTTACTAGCTTGTATTTTTGCAGACATACTTTAGTCATTTAAACTTCTTGTAGCTTTGTACACGGTAGGTGCGTCCTAGCTACAGAGTGCATTTTAGTGTTAAAATCTCTCTCCTTTCCATTATATTCAAAGGACAGAAGAGGTTTTATTAATGTATTTAAAATATATATTTGAGCTTTTCCATACAAAATAAAAAAGTTCTTTAAAACAAATCAAGCTTGCACTATGTTGTAGGCCGTATGTTTACTTTATTTGCAATTATGCTGTAGGCAAGCACTTTCCTCTTAGCTTGTTCCAGTCGTGGGCTTTGGGTTATGGGCTGGAATGTTATGGCTACTTTCAGAGTGTTTGCTGAGCTGATTAATTTTTTCCATTCATCTGTTTGCAAATAGAGGCAAATTTAAAAGCCTTGGAAAACTTTCTGTAATGGGTCTGAGAGTTTGGGTTATACAAAAGGCTGGGCAAGGTAAGGGGAGTAATGATGGGTTACATAAACTTAGCATTAGAGCTGTCAGAAGGTGTGATCAAGACATGTCATTGCGCAGTGTCTGGTGTCTCTGTATACCATGTGACCCTGTGGGCTACCAAAACACTGGTCTTGACTTCTGATTCCATTTTTCTAGAGAGCTCTTGTTCAAGGGCTGTGCATAAACTATAAGTAAACTAAAGATGTTTTAATTTGCATGTGCATTCATATCCAGTGAGAAGAAAATGTTCTTTTGAAATAACAAAATGTTGGCACAAATTTTACTCAACTCAGGAGTAGCATAATACCTACCAACTGATGATCTTCATTTGATATGTTCTTAAACTTTCAGAAAAAAAAATTGTTTATACTCTCTCTAGGTAATTGGGTGTTTGCTTTTGTCTAAAATGTTTCTCTCATTTGCCTAAAATGTTCCTGTCCTTCCAGTGACAGGAAGAACCACTGTCAAAGGAGTAAGAAAATGTACAGTGTCACCACAGAGATCATCTAGATACTACCCAGATACCAACCCAGGTTGGTAAGGGTGTTGTATCTGGAAGGAGGACAGTAAAGGTATGGGCATTCTAATGAGAAGTGAAATGCTGGAGGTAAATACGTTTCAGAGCAGATATAAACAGCAAAGTAATATTATCAGCGTGCCGGCCTTTGTAAATTTCCTGTCTCCTTCTAAACTTAAAGCCTGTTTTACATGTTCTGATTTGTGTTTATGGAAGGCCTGTACTATGTTTATGGTTCCTAAGATAGGTAAGCCTCCAGGAGAAACCTAAAGCTTCCTCAAATCAGGAAAGTGAAGAACTATTATGAAAAACAGGCTGCATTAATGACCATGTGTTGGGTAAGTAAACTGTGGTAGAAAGAAATTAGAAAGAAGAAAGTGGGGAATGGAAGACAGGTGATGATGAGGTAGCATAGCAACTGAGCGCAGGCATAGTTAGCCAACAGAGCAATGACATGAAGTAATATTTTCAGCATTGGCTCCATCTTCAGCACAGCAACATATACAACACTGTGAATATGGTGATCAACAGTAAATTTATTAGGGTTTTTCAGTGTTTTGACTGTTACTGCTTGATGTTTTTTCCTGTTGGCAAAGTCAGTAATTTGATGGACGTTAAAAAAGTACACACTTATCTATCAAGGTAGTTGGAAAATCCACAGGATCGTTCATGTTGAAAATAAGAAGAGTGCAAATGTATGTTTCCGGGTGGCACCAAAGGTAATTGCTGTCCAGCATTTGGCAGCTAGATCTGTTTATGGCGGATTTGTTGTGGGGAATTCACATTTATTTATGTGAAAGTAGCTGATGGCAGTTGCAATAGGAGATGTTCGACTGCATGGGCTAATTGTTTGGTATAGCAAAGCTTATGGTCAAAGAAGCGTGTCAAAATAGCTAGTGTGCTTGGGCTGGCTTAATTATTTCCATGCCTACAGTTATAACCTTGACTCTCTAGGTGGCAATACACATACACGGTAAACCAGTAAACTACAGTGAATCTGGAAAATGTTTTGAGCATGCTTTTATTCTGAACTGCTACTGAAAATTTGAGTAGTGACATCATGAATGTTAATCATTTCCTTACCGTGATACATAAATAAAGGCAGATCAAGTCACAAGTTCCTGATTAAAAGGTGACATGAGATCTTCAGCATAATTGGAGTAAAAACATTTTGTGAAGAATTTTTGGTCCACCTCTTGTTTCTCTCTTCCCCCTGCCAAAAAAAAAGAAAAAAGTTACCAATTTAACACATGGGAATTCATTGTCACTGCTCAGCACTGTTTCCATCAGTTACAACTGGAAAGCAAGCTTTATCGGACTGTATGTTGGATGGAAACCTCGGTCGGTGGTTGAAGGCTACTTGAAATGTACTTCTTAAATATGGGGAAGAAAAAGGTAAGTGCTAATTCCTGAGAAACTAACTCATGAAGTAGTGTTTAAATGTTGGCATATAGGTAACAGTATATTAGAAATGTATGAGGAAATTTCAAATAGTTTTTTTCAAGTAGTCTTATTAAAAGCTTGCTTACTGAAAATTCCTATTTAAAACTTCTTGTATTAGAGAATTTGATGTTAATGCAGCAAACAGTAAATTTTAATTATTGATACTTCATTTTCAAGTGAAGTCGTTGGTTATTAATAAGTATGTTTTAAAGGCTCTTGGTCAAAAAAACGGCATTCATGACTTCTTAGTCACTTCTAAGGGCTTAAAAATAATTGTTTTTTCTTTTCTTAAAGCCATACAGATTGTAACTTTTTCACTGCTGAAGGAAAAAATAGTTTTCTTATTATTTATATGTTACCATTCCCAGGGGAAAAATTGTGAAAGGAGGATGAAGACAAAGTCAATTTTTGTTTCTAATTTTATTTTGCATTTAAGAATGATTGTGGTGGATGGTAGTTTTCCTGGGTTTGTTTTTTCTTCTATTATAATAGTGAATTTTGAAAGAAGGGATATGGACAGGCTAAACATTACAATTTTTACCAGTATTCTTATATGAATACCCAGAGAGTTCATGTTTGGATTGGAATATGATGAAATAAATGGTTTACCAAGTATGAGAGAGAGAAAAGTAAGCAAAAATAGCATTGTACTATCCTCAATGAAGTGAAAGCCAGAGCAAAGTTTTTTTCATGCAGAGCTATGAATGGAAGTGAGCCACGTCTGTCCACTCTTCTCTTACATAGGTGAATTTTGTCATGTCCCTCATTTGAGCAGTGCACAGTGCTTTTCTAATTAAATTGGAACACACGATAATTCATTCCACTGTATCTGCTCTAAATGTCAAATATCCTCTCTCTGAAGCCTCATGCTGTATTGTGGATATCTCCTTTTGATGCTTCAACTTGCAGACTGTGAAAATTGCTTTCAGTTTCTTTTACTTCCTGGCATTTTAAAAAACCAATTTTTCTTCCGATTGCATAAAAGGCAATTATTATGTAAGAACTACTTTGGCATAAAGTAAGCTACCAAAATCCTACTGTTTCATGATTGTCAATTGTAAACTGCAATGGTTTTTTTTTTTATCAAATAAGCACAGCATGTTGCATCTGTGTATCCCTCAATAGTTTTTCTGTTTTTACCATTTAGGAATTGGAGAAACCTGCGATTGAAAAGAGGAAAATCTACTTCAGGCAAACCTCTGTATTTCCAAATGTGTAATGTGCAAATACGGAGACACCAAAGACAGCTTTTCACTGTTTAAATTGAAGCCATAAAAATAATTCTAAAGTGTGATTGTGAAATGTGGTATGATATGAGAGGGAAAGGTATGGCTAACAAGCAAAAAGTATTTATACTATGGATATTAATAGTATTATCAAACCTGGAGTGTAAATATCAAAATGCCTTAATTTCCATGACATGGCAAGGCTTCAGAGAGAAATTATGATGGTTTTGATGCCCAATATGTTTGGGGTTTTTCTTCTCAGAGTCCATACATACAATGCACATATGCCCAAAGTGCTTTAAGGATACAGCTTGGTCAGTGAGTCAAACAAATAGGTACTGAGAGTGCCTACTTGCTTTTATGCCGACAAATAGCATAAAAGGTACAAGAGGCTCCCCGTTATCTTTATTTCTCATTATTTTGAGCCATGAGACAGATTCTGGTACCCGCATTTTAATGCATTCCTTTCTCCCCCATTTATATCATGCAGCTTGTCTGTGAATACCCTGGATTTGTCAGTGCTAACTATTCCAATCTCAAACCCTTTTGGGATTCACATTTTATCTTTGTTTGGGTGGTCTTGAATTATTCTGAGGCCAGAATTGCTAATTTACGAAGACCAGTCATTGCAATAATGAGTTCATCAATCAAAATGCTCTTACTCAAATTCCTTAGACCACGTTGTATAGCAATTACCAGTGTCCATCATTGACTTAGAAGAGTGATAAAAGTGCAGTATTAGATTTTCCTTTTCAGTATGGAAAATTAGAAACACTTTGCCTTTTCAAGATATGATTTTGAAGGTGTCTGTATTTCAGTGGTACTGTTGTACTACAGGTTAAAGCAGTGGAATTTGATTTTTTGAGTTGCAGTATTCTGACTTGGAGTTTCTCTAAATGCGATGTGCTTCTTTTCATGCTTTCAGGACAGCCCACAGTAATGCGCAGTAACTCTGTTTGCAAGAGCAGGTCCTTGTTTTTTATCTTAAAACTCAAGTAGTCAAGGAAACAATTAACAGTATTTTTAGTGTGTTTTCTTAAAAAAAAAATAAGTCTATCTGATCACATAATACATTTTCAAAAAAATAATCACATATACCACTTTGATCCAGGGATGCAACCAAACTCATTTCCTTTCCTAGGCTGGTCAGTTTTTCCTCAGAAAGAAAAAATACATAAGGTGTTTTCATTTGAGGTCAGTATTTTAGAGAACGATTTAAGCTGCCAGTACTGATCACTGTTATGTTAAAAGCTACCATTTAAAAACACAATATAGCAATTGGCAAATGCATTGGTATAAAAGTTGTGTAAAGGCTAAGGCACTGGGTCATAGCAGAAGAATGTTGTTTTTGAATGGGATGATTGGCCCAGAGGAGAAATCCAAAATAAACTTATTTGCTGAATAGAAGTAAGCTTTAATTTACTTTGCTTTCTTCTTAGAAATCTAGGTACCTAAAGGTGAAACTTAACCAGCCAGCAACAAACAGCCAAGTTAATCAGTTTGAAGGTTCACCATGTGGTGCGTTTCTGTCATGTACTATGTGATAGCTCCTCAAAACACAGCCTGGAAGCAGTAATAATCACAACAGCACCCTGCCTAGCTCACACTCGCATCTCAGTATTTTTCTGTGGGATTTCTGCCTGCCATTGACTGCCTGCTGCTTTCAGTGGGGACTGGTCAAAGCCATGCCCTGAAGAGCAGATCCAGCTCATAGGGTGAATCTGTATGGTCACTTGCCTCTTGTGCCGTGGCCTTGCCATCAGGCTGTGCCGCATGAGGAGCCCTTGCCCAAAATCCACAATTGCCAGCACAGCCCCAGAAACCAAACGGCCAAGTGTTTTGGACTCGCCTGCAGAGCAGTCAGCAATTATACCTTAAACGCACAGTGTCACGTGAACAGGGATGTGCCTTAAGCTGCCCCCAGCCTTTGGAAGACTGGCCTGGGACAATACTATTCTGCATGAATCAGCCCATCTTCTTACACTGGATAATCTGTCATTAAGTCTTCTGTACAGACGAATTCAGCGTGTGCTCAGGGTGCTTGACTGACACCTTAATAAGTGTCTTCAGGTTTTCCTGTTGCCTCTAGCCACGGGTCACTACAGGACAGAATTCCTTCTTCCTTTGTGAAGCACAGCACTCCCTGTACATTCGTCCCTGTTTAATTTTTAGGTAAACAGTTTTAGATTAGTTCAAAATAAAGAGGTCATATGCATAAGGTTTGGGTTTTTTTTTTTTCAGTCTCAAGCAGGAGGTTTTTTGTTTGTCTCCTTTTCTCTAAAGCTTGAAGCATTTCCTTTGGCATGTGTCAATAGTAACACAAACCTCCAAACCCCCAGTTCTACTTTGTGTATGGTTCCTGTGAGAAGGGTGTATTGTTTCTGGTATGGAAAATGGTGGGAAAGAAATTAACAGATTTTGAAAATTGTTTTAACATGAGGATTTGAAAGTTCTGGGGTCACATTTGAAGAAAGCCTCATTGAAGAACCCATATGCCTATCATTTGACCCAGGCCAGGGAGCTGACCAGTCAGAGTTCACGTTTTCTAGGAGTACTCTGAAAGATGACACATTTGAAAAATCTGTTAGCCAGCCTGAGGGATAAAAGGAACGGCAGAGGAAACTGGAGAGAGACAGTGTTCCCTGAGACTATTCTACAAAACCCTTAAAGACTTTTTATTCTTAGAAGCAGGGATTGTGTTAACACTCAAGAAAAGCTCCTCAGAAACTTAGAAATTTTTTTAAGGTGTTACTGTTTAGCTACACATATAATCTGAGGAGTCTCTAATACTGAGGTAAGAAGAGCAGCTGAAGGGGTTATCCTTCGATCCTGCGTTTTCCTCCTGCTTGCCTCCATGATTGTTGCCCTACAAAAGTACATTGTGCTTCTCTGTCACCGTGAAGTGTTTCTTCTCAAGAGATGGAGACTACTACGTCTTAAAGCTGCAGAACACACTCCTACACGGAGTCCTCTTAGGCCTTCCTCACTCATTTCCATACCTCTATTATGACAATTGAGTAGCAGAGACCAATGACACCATCTGAAATGTTACTTCTCAATTGTGGGCAGTGGTGTCCTACCTGAGGAAGCACTATGTGCTGGTTTTCACGGGACTATCACTAGAAGCGCAGAAACTATTCATGGTGGTAATGAGAACAAACATTTTGTTCTTTGGGTCTGCACTGACTTCAAAGGTATTTACAGAATGCATTTCGGCAGAATTGATGGTTGGGTATTTGTGCCTGTGACCATCAAGCTGACAAAACCTACCCCACTACATTCCTGGCTGCTTACAGACTTCAATTAAAACTTTTAAAAAGCCAGTTTTTCTCATAGAATAAATTCTGCAGTCCTCTTGACTTTGAATAATTCTTCATGCAAATACAATGTCTGAACTATCTTGAAGGATCTTGAGCCATGTTCAGATATCAATAACTACTTGTCACAACTACTGAACGATCTGATTAAAAAAACACTGTAGGAACACGTGGCATCCTGGCTGTGTGTAATTCAGCGTTCAAGACTGTCCTTGTTCTTGCCTCCTGTTGAAGTGCATCTATCATGTAGCTGATGGACATTTATATGCGTGCCTGCCTGGGTTCTGTCATCCTTAACTTCAATCAAAAAATCAGTTTATTTGTGATGAGAGAAGTTGTGTTCTCCTTCTTGGAAAAACCTTTGTTGGCAGATCAGTGTCTAATATCAGTGTCTGGGGGTTGGACTAGGTGATCTCCAGAGGTCCCTTCCAACCCTATGATTCTCTGATTCTGTGATTCTGTAATATCAGCATGCAGTGGGCAGCAGGAGGGAAGATTTACTACAATCAATCAGACCTGGAATAATCATTGCATATTCACATACTGTGAAATAAGCAATAAAGGATGACTTAAGCTCACTCCAGGAGTCCTCTATGCACTGTAAGTTGAAGGGGAAGACCAAGGCAGAAGATTCTGTTCTGTTCTAGTCCAGAACCTGCATGGTAAAAAGGAAGATTTAAGTTGTGGGCTGTAATGAAAAATAATCTGCTGTGGTGCCTTTCCACAGCGTGCTGAAGCATAGCTGAAACAGTCATCATCTGAGGAGGGTGTGTTCAGCGTATCTGTTGCTGGCCTTCAGTGTTGGACTAATTTATGAGACTTTGTTATTCATGTTGGAAGCTAAAGGTAAATCAGCCTTGTGTCAGGCTGATTTCTTGATGATATGGAATGAGGGGAGAAATCTAGAAGCAGTCTTTAGCACTTTCGTTCCTTGCTCCTCTCTTTGCTGCTTCATCAGTTCTTGAAGATCTGCTAGGGCACTAAGGCAAAGGTAAAAGTTTGTAGATAGTCTTACGAAATTCAGTGTCTTCAGTGTGTTTGTAGATGATGAAACAATGAAACTGGGAGTTCCCTCCAGTGCATAAGATGTAGATTAGTTCTGGCGTTTTCATTCCAAAATCTGGACACTCCTTTAATAGAGCCTGCCTGATTAAACATGGTTGACGGAAAAAACCATCTTAATATATTTGCTGGATAGGAGGTATGCTCTAACAGAACACAGTGAACAGAGTGGGTATCTGGATGCTGCGCCTCTGCAGGCACTCTATGGTCACAACAGAAACAAAGCCATTCCTGTTTTGGTAAAAGTTTCTGTTAAGTGTATTATCCTCCTTTAAGATCGCTTTTTGGTAGCAGATTTTTGGACTTGGAAAACAATGGAAGGTTATGCAAGAATTAATGCAGTCATACTTTGACATGTCTGCATTTCACTTACTTAGGACGTGAAAAGCAGGAGGTATGAAGTGTTGTTCCTAACGGGCATCCAAGAATTGAGCTGGCTGCACTGCTGTTGAAGTGACCGCTTAGACACTGGGAATATAGGACTTAAGAAAAAAAGAAGCATAAAGGATGGACAAGCAAGACAGCGCTGATCTTAAGGTAAGTCTGTAGAAATAGGATTGATATTCTGTAGTAGGACTGCAGGAGATGACATCTCAGCAGTTATGATTTCTAAAAATAACAGGATGAAAAGTACATGGTAGTTATGTAGACTTTGAACTACTAAAATATCTGTCATAAAACACACCACATGTGTTTTCATATCAGTGAAGTGCTGGTGAATTGGGGTGCGAGAATTTGCAGTATGAGAATTGGTTTGTATGGCCTTGCAGAACAGATTTTTACGTCTTCATATTAGATTACGAATGACGACTCTTGATTCCAGGGAAAGCTGAGAGTTTCTCATAACTGAAAGAGGATGCACAACTTGGAAAGAAATGGCAGAAATTTGGAATTAAGAAAATGCTTGCAGTCAGAGGAATATGTACACCTAGCTATGTTCCAGTCAAAGTCCAGAGCATCTGCATGTGCTGGGATACCTGTGTTTCAGGTTTCTTATGGGGTTCGGATTCATATGAAGAAAGGCCTGGTAACAGTGACTGATAAGTATTACTAAAAGAACATTTCTTTCTTTCATTTATAAACATGGTGAAACTAGCAAATTGTGCTGGAAGTTTCTGTGCGGACTCAGGATGACTTGTTTGAGAAAATGTAATTGAAAATAATTTAAGATCTAAAAAGGTGTAACTAGGGAAAGAATGAACATGCTGTTCATCACCCGCTAAAATTCCTAGCAGTGCATTCTGTCATTGGAAGCTGTAATACTTTCTTTAAGGCCTACTATGTAAGAAGTCTAAAGACAAAATAGCATCAGTGTAAGAAGCAGAAATTTACATTTGGGAGGAGACTGGAAGAAGTTTTCTTATCCTCCTTGTCTTAGAAAGAATACTTTCTGTGAAACCACTGCTAAGTTTAACAGCTAATGCTTCAAAAGGCCCTGAGGCATGTCCCAGGGCTGAGCAGACTTTTCTGCACTGGTTTTCGGGGTGCCGCTGAGCCTGGGTGCTTGACCTGACAGTGGGAGTACCTTCTGCCTGGTGCTCTCAGAGGCTTTGCTCCTGGGTTTCTGCACTGAGACAGCGTGGTCCGAAGGCAGGGCTCTCCTGGAGTGGAGGAGGAGGGAGAGCTGGGCACTATGGAGGAAGTTGAGTCTTGGCTGGGCAGGAAAATTAGAAACAGAGAGACCAGAAAATGAGAGAAACCTCTAGAAAGAGTAGTGGATGGGAAAGAAAGATAAAATCCAGAGGCGGGCGGACATTGGACCTCACAGGCAATACAGTGGCACAACTGAAACCTGTGAAATAAAATAAAAAAAAAGGCAGGAAGCGGATGAGAGGACAGGGCAGAGATACCAAAGAACTAGAGGCTGGAGTAGATTATAGGAAGAGGGTAAGTTTGGGACAAAAGAAAATGCAGATTTAAAGAAAAGTGAGGTTTAAGAGACAAGTTGGAGGAAATAGAGGAAACTGGAAACAAAGTGAAACTCACAATAAAGGGAGAATGGCGTATGTGTGCTGTCTTAGTCCACATTGGGTGCAACTGGCTATAGTTGCTGCAGGTGCTTGTTTTGGCCCCATGGCTGTGGTCCTCAGCGTGTTCAACGGCTGCAACCCTGCGGCAGACTGAAGGGGTGCTGAGGTTCCTCTTTTGGGTTTTCTCTGTCAGCGTGGAAAAAGTGATAAAAAAGGTAAGTGAAGCAGAACAGGAAGATCAAGAACCTCAGCGTTCAAAAGTTTGAGTTTATATCCAAATTTCACCACTTCACGAAGGTTTTAATTAATACAGTGGTCACGCACTGGTTTTCTTGTAGGCAGGTGGAGTTGTTCACGCCCAGGAGCTGTAACCCTGTTACGGTTTCTTTTTTTCACCTTTTGCTTTGCAATGATGTGTCAATTAAATGTGATTCAAGTCTTCATAATTGAAGAAAGAATTGCTGGTCTCCTCTTGGACCTTCTCCCCTTGGGTTGCTCTTGAGTGCTGTAACCTTAAGTTAAACCACGAGTTTATTTTCTCAACACCCTAAAAAATGACCCGGCTGTCCCGCGTCGGAAAACCTCACCTGCTGCTTTGCAGCGGCATCCACCTTCCAATACTGGGGGGGGAAACAAATAAACAACCAAGCAACCGAGCAAATAAATAACTAAAAAGCCGGGGGTAAAGGCCGGCGCCCCGGGAGCCGCCGCGCCCGGCGGAGGCGCCGCCCGCCCGCTCCGCCAGCGGGGCAAGGATCGGCGGGGCGGGCGGCATGGCGGCCTGGCGGGACGTGCTCCTCTCCCAGCTGGGCTCCGTCTGCCGCGGCGGCCGGGACTGGCGAGGGGGCGGCTGGCGGCACCCGCCCCGCGATCGCTGCCCGGCGGCGGCGGAGGAGCGGCGGCCGCGGACCCCCCCGTGCCCAGCCCGCCGGGGCGGCCGCGAACCCGTGGCCCCACAGGTGAGGGCGGCGCCGGGTCGGGGTGCCGAGGGGGGTCGGGCTGCCGGATGCCCCGCAGAGGGCAGCTGCCGGAGGAGCTGGGGAAGAAGTTAGGGGTAATGGTCTTTGTCCTCCGCCGGGCCAAAGCCCCCTTGGCCCGAGGGAGAGGCGTGATGGGGCAGCTGTCACCAGAGCACGGCACTGAGACACCCTCTTCGAGAAGGGCCGCGAAGATGATGAGAGGGCTGGAGCACCTCTCCTATGAAGACAGGCTGAGAGAGCTGGGGTTGTTCAGCCTGGAGAAGAGAAGGCTCCAGGGAGACCTTATAGCAGCCTTCCAGTACCTGAAGGGGGCCTACAGGAAGGATGGGGAGGGGCTGTTTGCAAAGGCATGTAGCTACAGGACGAGGGGCAATGGTTTTAAACTAGAGCAGGGCAGGTTTAGATTAGACATTAGGAAGAAGTTCTTTACAATGAGGGTGGTGAGACACTGGAACAGGTTGCCCAGAGAGGTGGTGGAGGCCCCATCCCTGGAGACATTCAAGGCCAGGCTTGATGAGGCTCTGAGCAACCTGATCGAGTTGAAGATGTCCCTGGTTACTGCAGGGGGGTTGGACTGGATGACCTTTAAAGGTCCCTTCCAACCCAACACATTCTATGATTCTATGATTCTTCGTTTCCCAGTGGTATTCATGGCGCTCGCTGAGACATGAGCGGTGCTTGAGCACATCAGTAAATGGCACCAGACTTCATCTGCAAGTCCAGGTGACGTGGGAAGAGAGCAGATCTGTCGGCCTGACGGCAAAGAGGAAAACTTTGGCTACAGGGGGCTGTTTTGTCGGTGATGTGACGTTCCGGTGTTACTGCTGATTGTTGCCCCCTGTGCTTCTGCAGATGTGGACTTGAGTGATTTTATATACACACGCACCTGCTTGTATTCTCGTGGCCATGAAAGGCTTCCAGCAAAAAGGATTGTCCATGGTAGGAGCAGGACACCACACGGTGATTTTGTGGTAATGCTGTTTGAATGCCATGAGGTTTGCAACAGTTAGATGTAACATGTAAGAAAAGTGCCTCTGGCTCTACTAAATTTTGACTTCTTTTCCCCATGATGCTGAGTGAAGCCTTTTTTTTTTTTTTTTTTTTTTAAATTTGAAAATGAAACGTGTGTGATTCAGATATTGGAGTTTTAAGATCAGAGCTCTGCTACTGTACATAAAATTGTGGGACTGGATGCTATTTCACACAGGTCATGCTGTAGCAACATACCTAATGTATCCACTTCTGATAGCCTCGCTGATATAAGAAACATGTTTACAGTGGAATATTCTGAGTATTGCTGTTTGTGAATATAATTTTCAAAGTATGCAGTATCTGCTTGTATGCTTAAGAAAAAATGAGCTACTGTTTTAAGTTTTGAACACCTGAAGTCAAACCAAAAACTCTTTTTCTTGGTACCAAAATGGAGTGGCCAGTTTTTGGAGATTTAGTGTATTTTGGACCTCCCAGGGGAACAGTAGTATTACCTATAACTCATAATGGTGTGAGGCTAAAATGAGTTTAAGGAAGCACCATCGTTGCGTTTTTTAATGAAAAGTATGCTCTGAAGTTGTGAAATCTCTTTACAGGCTTTTCTTTGATAAGTTTATATTATGCCATAACAACCTTATTTCAAGTAGTAACAGGCTTATAAAGCATTATTAAAAAACATGATAAGCAGCAAATAGGAGCCTAAGCTTCCTCAATCGTTTTATGGCTTGATAAGGGAGATTTTTTTGGCTGTTACAAGGCCAGGGGCACCGAAATTACTCAACAGAGAATGTGCTGAAGTGTGTTGTCCCTGGAAGTAACCAGTATCAGGAAGAAAACAAGGATTGTACGGAACCGTACCAGAGAGAGACATTGCTCTCTGAGCTCCGCCTGCACTTCTCGTTGTTGTTGTTGTTGTTGTTGTTGTTGTTGTTGTTGTTGTTGTTGTTGTTGTAGGGACAGGGAGCAGATAAAATAATTGTAACCTTCCCCTCCCCCCTCCCCCGGCAATTTGTGACCACCTGAGTGGATGGCAAAAAGTCATGTTGTAGTTTTAAAAGAGCAGAAAGTAGGCAACTTTAAAATTTCTGCAGCTCGTAAAGGAAAAAGAGGACTCAGTAAACATCTGTCTGTCCCCGCATGCACGCAATGGTGTGCGGGGCACGCAGTAGCCTGCTCTGGGCTGCAGGTAGCATTTTCAAAGGCATCTGAACGGCTTATGTGCCTAGGTCGCCGTTTCAAAAATGTTGTTGTCACGTAAGAGTGTAGGTGCCTCTGGGGCCAGTGAAACTCAGCGTACATCGTGGCCACTTTGTTTGTGGAGAACCTCAGGGGCCGGGCAGCTGCAGCACGTCACCCCTGTGTCATCCCAAGGAACTCTTGTTCGCTTCTGCGTAGCCACAGTGGTGGGTGCCCAGAGATAACAGAAAACACGATTTAATGGTCATGGGGCCAGAACTGTCCTCAATTTACAGTATTGTCTTTACAGTGGGGTTGCGGTACAGGATAGAAGGCCAGGGGAAGGCTTCGTCGGTAAGAAGAGAAGGTCAATCCCTTCACGTTGCTATCAGCGCAACTCTGAAAGTGACTAGTGTTACCAATAAGATGGCACAGACCATGCTGGACTCCTGTATCCCATCTACAGTGTCCATCAGTGTGGATCTAACCTGGTTACATCTCCTGAGGCTTAATGGAACCTTCCCAGGAGGAAAATCTACGTGAACTATGTGCAATACTCTTCCTACTTCTTTTCCTAAATAAGTCACTCCTTCATCTTGCCTTTTCGTGGCTCAGTTAATCTTAAATTTATTTTTCACTCAGTAGCACCACGCCAGCTGAAGAGGTGGGTACCCCCACATGTGTCCCCCAGCAAGCTGACTTATAGGCTTTCCAGCGCTATCTGTCTGGGGAGGTGGTAGGTCCAAGCTGGGTAATGGAATTTTATGAGAATGGCACTAATGAGTTTGAGACTCTTCAGGCAGTTCACGGCACAACAGGAGGCTGAGGTGGCCATGATTTAGCAAGGTTTGGTCTTCCCTCGGTGTTGCTTTCAGACTGGCTCTATCAACGGTTGTGTACAGCTTCCCTGATTCTTGGCATAGGTAAACATATTTCTGCATGACATGCATACTTGGTGAGCCCTTGTGATCCGCTCTGTATGCTTTGAATTACCAGTTCTTTTGTTTTATGTTCTTATCTCTAACGTTTTACCTCAGTCTTGCTGCTTGCACCTTCTGCTGCCAGTCCTGAAATAAAAGAGACTTTGAGGGGCCACAGCTCTAATCAAAGTGCTTAAGCTGCAAGAAAGGCAGGATTTATTAAGCGCTTGTCTTCATCCTTTCCTTGGGCCGGGTGTTGTTTTGCATCTCTGGCGTAGTGCAGTTGCTGGTACGCACTGCTCTGAGTTGTCCAGTTCCATCTGTCCGTCGTACGGGAACAGAAGGAGTCATCTAAGAACAGTTTCTGTGGTTTCTTGCTGTTCTTTTCATCAGGACAGGAGATGGACGCTGTCATGCTGTGTGTTGATAAATGCAAGTCAGGAAAAGGGGTTTTTAAAATCCATAGGGGGTGTGAGGATCCTGTCACTGTTTCCAAATCAAATGTCCTTGGGTTGCTAATGAAATGCGTGCTTCTGTTTCTTCCTGATTATTAAGTCTCAGTGACGAGAATTGAGTTCAGCCCTCTTCAGCCTTGTCGGTAATAATGAACCTGTGATGGGGCAGACGCTCACCTCCCAGCCTTTGGTGGTTTCGGGTGTAATGGTCTGGAACTTGGTAAATAGCTGTGGCTGCACCTAGGTGCCAGCCCCACGGTGTCAAAAACCAACATGTTTTCATTATAAAAGTGTTTTCCTAGCTGCCGTGTAGTGCCAGGGATTACACAGGGGTGATGAGGGGCTCGGTCATATCTGTAAAGGTCTGGTAGCCTGTTGTGACTGCGGTGTCAGTGGTGTTTGGCTGTATTGCTGTGGTCCGACTGCAGGTGTGGATTTTTGACCAGCCTGGCTGGGGTGGGACGATCCCAGGTTTGATCGCAGTCCAACTGCTACAAACTACTGCATTTATTTACATTATATTGGTGCAGTTTAACACCCAAAGAGGGGTAGAGGAGCTTCTGCCAGTACATCCCAAATGCAGCTGAAATACATCTGTCCCTCTGCCCGCCAGCTCACCAGCATTTTAGAAAGGTTGGGTGGCAGTAACTGGTGACCCCATCCCTCTCAGCAGCCTTGCAGCTACCTCCTTGCCCCTGCACCCCTCGTCGTGCTGGTGCTGCTCATGAGACTGCCCCACACAGCGGCAGCCTGGGGGCTTGGTGAGGAAGGTGTGCTGTTGGCAGGCTGCGTGGATTTGGGGTTTGGGGCTGCCACCCCAGGGGGAGAGGAGGTGGCAGCGGCGTGGAGCAGCTTGGCGTGGTGGGGGCCAGGAGCTGCATCCTGGCTCAGTGCTGGGAGGGCAATGGCGATGGCTGCCAGGTTGTCCCTTGCAGCCCAGCTGCTCCTGGCTGCCTGGCCCCGGGGAAGCCCAAGCCTTGGGGGTCCCTTTGGCTGCTGTTTCAACCTCCAGGGCAACAAACCCGGTGCTAAGGCTGAAGTCGCAGGCTGCGTCCTGGCACAGGAGGCCGAGGGCACGGACAGACCCGGTGGAGAGCCCGAGGGTGTGCCCAGGTGGCCTCTGTGGCAAAGGGGCAGGAGGACATTTCCGTCCCCAGGAGCTGCTCCCAGGCCATGGCTGGCTCTTCTTCCAGCTGTGTTGAGGCGGCTGTTTCTAGGTCTGCGGCGTTTGGTGGGTTAATGGTATGTCTTACATTTAAAAGCAAGACAGGATCGTTTTGTTTGGGTTTTTTATTTTTTATTTTATTTTGTAAGGTAGTGGGGTGGGCAGAGCTGAGGAGAGTGGTGAGCTGTGGCCGGGTGGGAAACACAGAGGTGGGACCGTACCTTCAGCCCCCTCAGAAATCACCCGAGCTGTGTTCCCTCTCGCTTTGGAAAATGTGATTTCAGTCCCGTGACAGTCTGCCTGGCAGGCAGCGCGTGTGAGGGCTGCTGTACGCAGCTGTCAAGCCCATGAAGATTTTATTGGTGTGCGTGACAGGCAATGGAGCAAAAAGAGCAGTGCTGTCAGGGGTGACAGTGAACAGTCACATGGCTCCAGAGGTGAGCTGTGTGGGTCCCTCACATCCTTTAAACTTCATAGTATTACAGTTTAATACAGATGGTTATCAAGCTGTGACTTACTGGGGCCCTTCACGCTTCCTCCAGCTGAATTTGCAAACAGCCTTTGTTTTCCATTTTAGATACTTCAGATAGATCCTGTCTTCAGAGAGTCACCTCTCTAGTCAATATTAATCCCTTTGTTGTGAAAACATAAAACAAATAAAAGAGAGCTCTGAAATTTACCAGCAGGTAATTTTCTTCTCTTCCTCCTCCTGGTTTAAGCTGGGAAGAGCTCTGTGATGTATAATTCTGAATCCTTTGATGGAGGAATGCGTTTTTAACACCATTGGGTGGTTGACCCTCTGTGGTTGCTGGGTGCCGGGTAGGTGAGATCCAGTTTCAAAAATAGCAAGTTGATTACCCCTCTGCCAGCACCAAATGCTGGAGAAAGAAGCAGCACTGGCTTCCATTGATCCCACAGTGGAAATCTAAGCAAGACCTGAAGCACTGCATTGACCCTCTGAATAATACACCTGAAGCATCATTTTCATATGGCTGCCTCAGTTTTCACTTTAAAATAACTTGCAACAAGATCATCTCAAAGGGGTCACGTAATGTGCCTTGAATTGGTGGAATTTTCTGATTATAATGCATTAGTTAATAAAAGAAGACCAAATGTTTGGTTTTCTTTGGGATATGAATGGTACTGCTAACTTCCAAAATATTGTCGGTTAGACAGACAGGAGTGTTCATTCAGGAAACCCTGCAATTTTCATCTCTGAAAGAAACACAGTAAATTAAGGCCATTCTTACCCTTGAGGGTTTATAACACTTCACAAATACAGTTTGGATTAATTTGCCATTTCTTGCTCTATTACTGGTGCTTGCTCTCGTTTGCCACAAGTTTCATGTGTCTTTTACAATTTATTCTGCAGTTTGGACGTTCTCCCTCAATTAAAATCTTTAGAAGATGTCTTTCTGTATCTTGGATGATCATAGGGGATGGCTATCTGTATCTAGGTTGTTCAATAATCCACGTTTTTTGCTGACCATTGAATTTGCTTTACAAGAGGAGATGATACATGGTATTATATTGTATTTTAATGCTGGCAATGTAGGACAAGTGTCAACTTTTAGCACGGTAGCTGCCATCAGCTTTGGGCATGGATTTTTTCATTACACGTATGGCCCACAGTTATGAAACAACCATATCCAAACTTTCTCAGCAATCGCTGTGGTTCTAGAGCAGTGGGTTTTGGAGTGGCCTATTTTAGGTGGAAGGCCAAATTATGTTTCACATTGTAGAGACTTTTTGTCATTTCTAGTTGGGGAAAGGACCCAGAGACCTCTTTTTAAGTAATTTGCAGATGTCTGATGCCCATATAGGATTTTTAGCCATGTTTTTTGAGCCCTGTTTCAAGGACAGGACTCAGGAAGATAAATTGTGATTTGAGATTTCTTGTGTTTAGATGATTTGCAGAAGCCTGGGCTGTTGGCAGCTCTGTGCTCCGGGCGTCAAGCCGGAACTTCTTTGACAAGGAAAGAATTTTGTATTTACTATTTCCTGTGTTTTGTTGTCATGACCCTGCTGAAGAATATTTGCATTCAGAAATATTCTTCCAATTGTCTTGCGTGGTCTACTCTGAGATCAGAAGCAACATTTTGGAAAGCATGTTGAAGTCAAAGGGTTTTCCTTTTGTTGGCTAAGTTTGGGATCCAAATATTGGAAACATTTTTGTGAGCCTTCTGGCCCCAATCCAGAAAAGCACTTAGGCATACATACTTAGCTTTTAAGTGCAGTTGATTAAATGTGAAAGAAAATGCCATAGCATGCTGTTGGTTGAAGATGGAATTTATTTACTTCTGAGAAGCTGACGTGCTCCGTTTGTGGTAAGGAAAATAATATAAAGTCTCTCTTTAGTATGACTGAAGATTTTGAAGATTTCTAACAAGTTCTGTTATCCCTCTCTGACTTTGGTCTGCATCTACCCTGCTTGCACAGGTGACTTCTGTTAGTGTAGGTAGCGTATCAGCGAAGACCTGAGAATATGTTTACAGTGGATGCGTTTGAATTAATTACTAGGAAATAATCACAGAAATTCTGCTGTGACCTGAAATGATATATTATCTTCGAAAGGGGAAAATAAAACAACTTCTCAGTGCTATTGAATCTGCAGTCTGCCTGCAAAGGCAGTTTGGGATTAACTGATAGTTGTCTTATAATAGGGCATGGCAAACCGGTGAACAACAGTGGAAGCATTCGAATTAAATTATTTGCACAATATTTTCGTAAGTCTTTTTAAAATGTGGTGATGAAAATGTTCTTGCAAATCCAGTTACTTATAATGCAGTGTTTCCACAGATGTGCAGAGTCGTGGACGCTTGGGCAAAGGAGTAGGTAAGAAAGATTGGAAAAGCAAAAGATTCTGGTTAGTAACAGATACCGTTGTGATGTACTGTAGTGATGGAGGTGAGGGGAAACAGAGCACGTCTGTGTTACAAAGCAAGGCTGTTGTGCTCTGACAGGATAGAATCATAGAATGGTTCAGGTTGGAAGGGACCTTAAAGATCACCTAGTTCCACCCCCCTGCCCTGGGCAGGGACACCTCCCACTAGACCAGGCTGCTCAAAGCCCCATCCAGCCTGGCTTGAACACCTCCAGGGATGGGGCAGCCACAGCTTCTCTGGGCAACCTGTTCCAGTGCCTCACCACCCCCACAGAAAAGGATTTCTTCCTAAAAAGTAATCTAAATCCCCCCTCTTTCAGTTTAAAACCGTTACCCCTTGTCCTATCGCTACACTCCCTGATAAAGAGTGCCTACACATCTTTCCTGGAGGCCCCCTTTAGGTACTGAACACAAGGAAATTCTAGAAGACCTGAGAGTTTGTTGAAAACCTCACATTGCGTTCATATTTTATTGCACAAGATGCTGGAGTTTTACAATGCACTTCTACCCTATGTAGGTCCAAAGTGGTGTTCTTTTTTACAATCAGTTGTTATATTACTTCATACCAGAAGCATGCATGTAATGGAAGCTGAACCAGAAAGTTCCTGCCCTGGAAAGCTTATGCAAGACAGCCTGTTAAGTTGGAAATCTCTTTAATGCTGGCAGTAATTTACCATGGGATGCAGAAATACTGCTGAAGTCCTGTTTTTCACTGAAGAATTATTATGCATAAACTGATGACACCTGCAGGTCCACCTTAGCTTTTATAGCTCGGGAGGCGTTTCCAGGGGTAAGGGTTCGAGAGATACCAACGTGCTTATAGGCTGAGCTCTTGTGAAATAGTCTTGAGGGTTAGCTTACAAGAACTCTGGCTGCATTTCAGGTGCCTAGTGTTCTTGCAAGTGACTTGCTCTATGTGGAGTTAATTTTTAAAAGGGTTTAAGATGTCTTAGGGCACTGTGAGGCCAGATTCTCGCAGTTGCTGTAATAAGGGGAAGTTCTTCTTTCCCTCCCCTCATTGTGTGTTTGAGTAAGGGTTGGTCACACACTGCGCTACACGGACAGGTGTGCTTTCACCTGAAAATGGTGAAAGGGGCCCTCCTTCCCTGGCACTGAAAATCACTTTTGGATTTTTTGGATATTTCTACTTCTTGCCGTCATCAGTAAAGGTTCTTTACAGGCGCTGTATAAATACACAGGAGTCCTGAGGCAAATCTATTAGCCCCAGGATTATCTGTTGCTATTTATGAGTATTTGCTTTCATCTAATTATTTTGAGGCTAACAAACAGTTTTTTAACTAGAAAAAGAGATATATGATGTGCAACTGTACTTTTCTTTTTTTTTTTTTGGATAAGATTCTGCCAAACCTGCTCAGCAATGTAAAAATATTAGCTCCAATAGTTAAGATCTTTAGGAAAGCCCAAATTCTTGAGAAGTGACATAGAAAAGTGGTTGTGTGTGGTGGATTCACTACACACACAGTGCGTGCAGAGCTGAGTTACGGTGCTTGGCAGCACTTTCCAGCTCTTGAAATAGTGTTTTTGCTAAGACACAAGACAGAAATTTTTGCTTTCTGTTATCAGTACAAATTTGTTGCAGTTTCAGTAAGTGACTTATTATTTGATTGTTTTGGCTAGGTTTCAGCACAACTGTACTCTGCCTATGTGAACTAACCTGGTAATTAAACTGGCTAGTCATATGATTTCACATTACCTGCCCCTGTCTGGATGGATCTACAGTGTATCACTGAAGGCAGTTGCTGCTGTTTTGTCCGATAAATGGTTTTATTTCAATAATGGAAGAAATTATTCTGACACAGAGATGTGTGCCTCTTAATTTCCCTTTGCAGGGAATTAAACAGTGTCTGGAGCAGCATGCAGTTTCTTTAGGAGCTCTGTGTATCTGTGCCTTTTACCCCAAAGGGGACTTAAGTACAGCTAAAGGTACTAAAAATTTGTTGTTTAGTATTGGCAGCGTAACCTAGTTTTCGTGAGTTTGGTACTCAACCAATGAACAGTGCTTATTGTCTGGTCTTGAAGGGACTGAATGTTTCTTGCAGATCTTGGTTTAGTAAAGCTAATTCCGGAGCAGGACAAATGCACGTTAACCCCTACTTATCAGTGTTTAATTGGTGCAGTGCATCGGAAAAGCTTTGACTCTGGCAAGTCCTTTCCGAGGGGGTGGGGTGGGCTGGGGCAGGAGAAAGCAGCAGTGAAAATTGAAGCATTCCCCCTTTTGCACTGGCGGAATCAGTGCGAGTGCTGGTACCGTTGGTGATCGCGGGGCTTTGTCGCCCCGTCCTCTGCGACTGGTGAGCCAAGCGCTGCTTACCTGCTCGGTCACCCCGGCGGGACGGTGGCACGGTCACTCGCCTCGCTGGTGGATTTCGGAGAACAGATGACCTCTGTCCTAGGCTGGGTTTTTAGGCTTTGTCTGCTCTTGCTCCCTGTCAGCAAGGATTTTAAAGAAATGAGTGGTGCAGGTGTTTCTCTACATTTTGTGCTCTGATCTCTCTTTACTTCTGGAAACCTTGAACATTACTTATGTTTAACCAAATTTGACCTGACAGTGTCCCTTTAATACCATATTATGCAAGGATCTCAGACATTAAAGATATTGGAGAAGTGATTAAAAGCAGTTTTCTAAAAACTACTCATGTGCCTTAAATTTCACAGCCAAACTCTTGCCACTTCATTGACTAAATCAGTCTAGAAATCTCCAAAGCCTCTTCTGTGGCAGGGAAGTATAAGCAGCAATCCTAATCCTCAGACTGGCAAGAAATGAGACGGCCAAACTCCCAAACAAAGGTCTCAGACTTTCTGGAAGGAAAGTTGGAAGGAAAATTGCAATATAAACTTGGCTTCAGGTCTTCTGTATATCAGAACAGAAATTTCCAGTGAAAAGGAGCACATAGGTGTATTTTTGTCTCCTGTAGGCTTTGGTGGTAGAAAGGATATGGGTTGATGCTGGCCGAAGCATACGTACCTCACTGTAGTGACAGAAGAAATTTTAATTTGTTGTTGAAGTTCAATTAAATTATGAAAGTTTTGAAATGTTAACCAGAGTTTTAAAAAACTGAGTTTATAAAACATGTTACAGACGTCATTTACAAAGCTAAGAACCAAGAACAAACAAACAGCAGTTCAGAAGTCTTTTTTTGTTTTTACTCGCCCATCCCTGAAGTTATGGATCACTGTAAAAAGTATGAAGGTTTAAAGCCTGTTTCCTGATTATGCAATTATCTTAGAAACCTAAGTAAAGCCTTAGATTAAGAAATTAATGTTATTGTTATGGTGTACATTTTACATACTAAGTGAAGATTTAATCTGATATAAAATTAAGAATAATGGTAAATTTAGTGTTTCAGTTTTGAAATTTGTGCTGCACAAGATGAAATACAGTGATACAGTCTTGTGTTTTATTTTTTCCTACAGTTAATTGAAATTTCAATTTATATATTCTTCAGTAGTACCATCCATTCAGGAGCTTCATTAAAGAAAAAAATGGTGGACTTTGCAAATGATGTTTTCTGCTATATTCTTTTTTTTGCTATATGCTATATTTTTGCTATATTGCTATACTCAAACAACATGTTTATTGTTTTGAGATGAAAATAAATGTTAAAGTTACAGGCTTCATCAGGATCATGCACGGATGATATGCTATCTAAGTACTGTTCTCTTAAATGTAAAAATTACAGGGAGCAAGGAGGTGAAAGGGCGCAGCACAGGCAACACTGCAGCAAGCTCCTTATGTAAAGAAGCGAAGATTAATGTTGAAATATCTGCATGGGAAGATATTGACGTTTCTTTGCAGGGCAGGGTGAAAACTCCCAGTATTGTACCCATTGCACTTTGAAATGTTGTTTTCGGTCTTATTTACTGAGAATCCTGAGGTGGTGTTAACCGAGATGAGTGTTGTGCCTGGGGAGCCTCTGCACCACTGGGTGAGGTGCATCCTTGCTGCTTCAAGATTCAAAAGTCAAACAAATTTCATCGTGATCTTGTTCATCTGAAATAAATAGGATTTTTTTTTTCAGTGACCTCTGTAGTAGCAAGGTTAGATTCATGGCATGTGATATAAAGCTATAGGGTTTATTTTACATCGGCTTTGTTGGACCTTGAGCTGAACCCATTGTGACTGTGGCATGTGTTGGTTGCTGCCCTTACTGCCCCCGTTGCAGAAAAACACAGACGCTTTTGGACCAAATTGAAAAAGGATACAAAAAACATCCAGAATTTTAAGCATTGATATTTTTGTCTTAACCCCCAATTGTCCTCCAAAATCTAAAAAAAGATACTTTTGTAAAACAAAGTATGTTTTTTTAGGAGACAGCTTAGATGTTCAAGAAGCTGATAGTAGACAGGGAGCCTTTTCATCTCCCATATTAGATGTTGTAACTTCAACTCACACAGTGTATTGCCATCGTTGAGGACTGTTAAGTTCTATTTTGGTTTGAGATAACCAGACCAAACAGCTGTTGTATACCAGATGACCTCTGCCCCCTTTAAAAATACTGATTTGTTTTTTATCTTGTATTGTGGAACTTTATGATGAGGAACACTGGGCTTTGGAGAGAAGTTCTTTGACACCCCTTTTCAAGTGTATTTACATATGGATTAGCTGAATGCCAGTGCCTTGCTCAGCTGTCAGCATGTTTTGCTGTTGGTTCCTGATGTGATGTTTCCTTGTTACGCTGGGCAGTGTCTCTCCAGTGCTGGCCTTCGCACCTGGAAAGATACCCAGATAATGCTTGATTTCCCGAATATGTCACGTGGGAGGTAAAGTAGCTCAAGGGAAGCTACCTGAGACTGCAATGCCAACAGCTTGCTCAAAATGACTTTGAACTGCTTGTCCTCTTACTAAATTTGAGTTACAGCAGTTTGGATGTTGTTCTTCTCTCACAAGGCTGAGCATGTTGCCTCAGCAAATGCTGTAAGGCTCATCGACATCTTTCACACCCTTTCCTGTTCATGAAAAGTTTAGTAAAGTTCATTCTTATCCAAGGCATCCCATAACTTAAAAAGATTTTTTTATTCCCTAGTTCTGGTTGAAAACCGATTACCAGCAATACTAACGGGTAAAAATCAGAGTCCCAGGGTATCGTAGTATTAGAAACATTTCACTGTTTTGCTTGGTAGCTCAAATAACTAGAATAAAGTGGTTTAGAAAGCATGAAACAATACTGATTGCTAATGAGAATACTGCTGAAAGGTTTTTGAGAGCAGTGTGTGCCTGCCCTCAGGTAATGAAATTTGCTTCACTGTTTCCAAGGTTTTTCTCTGGATTTAATTTTTCCACTTTGTCTTTGGTAGGTCTCTTTCTAAAATAATTTTCTTGCATGCCTGTGCTCTGTCCAGCCCTGAGGATCTTCCACGCTCTTACTCCTTCATTCAAAGCTGAACCGGACACAGATCAATTGGTTGCTTCCAGAATACACATGGTCACCAATACCAGCAAACTGCTTTTAATGGTCTCTTTCATCTTTGTCAGTGGGGGCCTGTTTCAGAGTAACATTAAAACCAAAGCTAGGACTCCCATTAGTCTTGGTGGAAGCTGGGTCCCCAGTTGCTGACAAGCTGATAGTTCACTCAGGCAGCTCGTGTCCCTCCATAACTGTTTGACTAGCTGGGAGGTTGTGTGGGGGTATGTAGCGATATGAAGCTGAAGTGAAAAACCATCAGATGGACCTGCTTTATTAAGGCTCATAATTCCATTCAGGTGATAAAAGAGAGGTATTTTCTTTTATAAGAATTATTGCTGAACTCCATCCATAAAATGCTCCCAGCAATACTCTCAAGAAGTTGAATTACTGGCATTGTCATGAATTGAATTCTTTTCTAAGTTATTGTGCAAAAGACACATTTTACAAATAAATATGGAGACAAGTACTAACCATAAGTATTTTTACAGGGTAGACATTTTGCAGAGGAACAATTGTTTTTAAACATGAGTGAATAAGGAGTCAATGTTTATTATTTGACTACTGTTTGCCTTGTATCCCTAATCATAAACGAAGACCCTACTGTGCCACTATGACCCTGCTTATCCAGTGAGTGGTCTGTCCATGAAATTCATGTCTCTCCAGTTTAGAGATAAGCATATTGTGTGGGACAGTGTCAAACACTTTGCACAAGTCCAGGTAGATGATGTCATTTGCTCTTCCCTTCTCCACAAATACCATAATCCCATCGTAGAAGGCCATCAAATTTGTCAGGCACAGTTTGCCCTTAGTGAAGCCATGTTAGCTGCGACCAGTCATCTCTCTGTTTTCCATGTGCCTTAGGAGGAGGACCTGCTCCATGATCTTGCCAGGCACAGAGGTGAGACTGACCGGCCTGTAGTTCCCTGGGTCTTCCTTTTTAGCCTTTTTAAAAATGGAGGTTATGTTTCCCCTTTTCCGGTCAGCGGGAACTTCACCAGACTGCCACGACTTTTTCTCAAATATGATAGATAGTGGCTTAGGAACTTCATCTGCCAGTTTTCTCAGGACTTGCGGGCACATCTCATCAGGTCCTATGGATTTGTGCATCTCCAGGTTCCTCAGATAGGCTTGAACCTGATCTTCTCCTATAGTGGGCAATTCCTCATTCTCCCAGTCCCTGCCTTTGCCTTCTGCCACTTGGGAGGTGTGGCTAGAGCCTTTGCTAGTGAAGATGGAGGCAAAAAAGTTGTTGAGCAACTCAGCCTTCTCCATATCCTGGGTGACCAGGTCTCCTGTTTCCTTCTGGAGAGGGCTCACATTTTCCCTAGTCTTCCTTTTATCACCGACATACCTATAGAGGCCTTTCTTGTTGCCCTTGACTTCCCTGGTCAGATTTAATTCTAACAAGGCTTTAGCTTTCCTAATCTGATCCCTGGTTGCTTGGACAATTTCTCCGTATTCCTCCCAGGCTCCCTGCCCTTGCTTCCACCCTCTGTAGGCTTCCTTTTTGTGTCTGAGTTTCTCCCGGAGCTCCTTGTTCATCCACGCAGGCCTTCTTGCATTTTTGCCTGACTTTCTCTTTGTTGGGGTGCATCAAGCCTGAGCTAGGATGAGGTGATCCTTGAATATTAACCAGCTTTCTTGGGTCCCTCTTCCCTCTGGGGCTTTATCCCATGGTACTCTACCAAGCAGATCCCTGAAGAGGCCAAAGTCTGCTCTCCTGAAGACCAGGGTAGTGAGCTTACTGTGCTCCCCCCTGCTGCCCTCAGGATCTTGAACTCCACCTTCTCATGGTCACAGCAGCCAAGGATGGCCTTGAGCTTCACATTCCCTACCAGCCCCTCCTTTTTAGTGAGAATAAGGTCCAGCATGGTACCTGTTCTCATTGGTTCCTCTATCACTTGGAGAAGGAATTTACCATTGATGCATTCCAGGAACGTCCTGGATTGCTTGTGCCCTGCTGTGTTGTCCCTCCAACAAATATCAGGGTGGTTGAAGTCCCCCATGAGGACCATGGCTTGTGAACATGAGGCTGCTCCTATCTATCTATAGAGGGTCTACTTGGTCTTCCTGGCTGGGTGGCCTGTAGCAGGCCCCCACTGTAATGTCACCTGCTCTCCCTTTAATCCTGGCCCATAAACTCTCAGTTGGCTCCTCATCCATACCCATGATTTATAGGTAGTGAGATGAACAAGAGAAACAATGAGAGAATAATGGTCGATATACTTGTTTTTACTCTTTAGGATAATACATCTATCCACTGTATATTTCACTGTGGGGGTAGTTCCCTTTGATGACAAAAAACCATCCTTTGCTTCCAGTGTTTACTAAATTCAGTCCCAGAGATTTCAAAGTTCAGCATCCAAAAACTGTCATTCCTTTGAGGGAGTTTGATCCTGATAGACCTGAAGAGAAAGAGGTTCAAAGACTCACAGTGAGGCTCTTTGAAAAAAATCTGTGTACCACAGTGACGGTTGAGTTTACTCGGCTGCAACAGGCTTCACTGAGACAGTTTTCACAATGTCCCAGGAGGCCAGTGGAAAAAAAGCTGTCTGATACACACTCTGAATGCTAGGTCTAGTCTTTACTCCCTTGCTTTTGCGTTTCGCTGTAGTCCTAGCTCAGCAAACATCTAACCAGGGTGAATCTATTATTAGCTCTGTTGAGAATAATAAGAGAAGGAATCAACTGCCTCTTCCAGGTAAAAAGAAAATCTTGCCTTTTTTGCCACTTACAGCTTTAGTAAGATTGCCATTTTCTATTCTTCTGGCAGAAGGAAAGTACAGTCCTTTAAGCAGTTCTGATTCATACTTACCAATTCCTCCATCGTACATGTGTTTGACAGATCCTCTAAATAATTTTTATGTTTATTAGTGAGGGGCGGAAATAAATTTTAATATTTTTCTTTCTGTGGAGCCGTGTAAAGCTTGGGGATGAAGGAGTAGGACTGTTCAGAGCTGTAGCTTCAGCTTACAGTGTTTGGTTTCATCTAACATGATGGGAATCATTTTGAGTTATGTGTCATGTGCATACAAATATGTAGATATTATAGTGTATTTTTTGGCATTGTATTATTAAATTCGGGGACACAATTATGTTTGAAATGTCTTTTCAGCCCCCCAAATCTTGGATCGAAGAGGTCTTCAGTAAAAGAGAATGTGCACACGTCATTCCCAATTCAAAAGATCCTCACAGGTAAAACAAGGAATTTCACTTTATTTCTGTTATGTGTAGAAAGAATCAGAAGAATTTTTATGGAAATTTTGTGTATCTTGGATGAAGTTATTTGCAGTTTTGCAATGCCCCCGTTGGTAATTGCTGGTGTTTATGAGTTTTCGTAGGTACTGTCACCAGTACGTTTTAAATGAGGCTGTTCGTTTGAATTAGAAATGGGCAGCAATTGAGCTTCCTAGGCTTCTTAGATGTGCTGCTCTCAGTCCAATAACATAAACTCTGGTATGGCATCCAATTGAGGGGTTGAGTTACATTGAGTTACTGCTGCACAGGAATTCTTAATCCTGTACCTCCATTTTCTCCCTTTCTCAGAATAATGCCTGCTGCAGCTCAGAGCCTTCTGAGATAGAGGTTTCTGCTCAGGCTGGTGTAGAGTGTGAAAAGAGTAAAGGAAAGATCAAATCCTCAATTTGTATTTTAGGACCTGAGAAAGCAAACACAATTTGGCATTCCACATTGTGTATCTAATAGGTGGTGTTGCCTAAATAAACTTGGTGAGATCACATTCTGAGGATGTAAACTTGTAATTTTGGTCATATTGTTTTGAACACATGGATTACATAGAGTAGATAAGATAGAGAACTCATCTATGAAATGCAGATTTTGACATACAGTCTGAGGTGTAAAACACCAAACGAACCACTGCAGTTATCCAGAACATCTGCCAGGGGCAAGCACGTAAGAACGCAGCCTTTAATGCTGTTGATGAGGATTTTTTCATAGGTGAATTGATATTTTATGGATATCGTTACAGGTGTCTTTCATACACGCATGTATTAATTATCCATCTTCTATCACAGGTGTCCTGCAGGATGTCAGGTGTGCCAGAATTTAATCAGGTAGGAGTGCATAAATATATATCTATGATTTTTATGAAGGCCTAAAGTTAGTGGTGGGCATTCCTAGTCAAGGATGTAGTGACAATAAAAATAACTTCCCTTTATATTGTCTGAGCAGCATTTCTGGGGGTGTGATGGATATTGTTTAGTGTAAATCTAGGTTAATAAGAGTACATGATAACCTTTAATTTATTTGCAGTAGAAAATTTTATCCAAATGCTTTCTATGGATGAGTTTGTCTTAATCTTCTGCTGAGGAATGAAAGGCACAAATATTCCTTTAAATGGGAGACAATTCTGGCTATATCCTGGGTGATATGAAAGAGAAAGAGACAAAAGCAATGAAGAACAGTAAGAATTATGGAAAGAGGAAAAACAAAAGAAAAGGAGAGGAAAGAGGGTAGTAGAAACATTCCTGGTGATAGGTTTTCTGAAGATTTTTTTCACCTTCTCTGCAGTGGGTATTATGAGTCCCTGCTTTTGAGAAGGCAAGACACAAAATTTACATCACTTCGGTGCTTTTGACTCATGTGCGAGTTTTTCAGACAGCTCCTATTTTGTGGCTTGTATTAATTAGTTGTTTTCAATCCAACATTTGCTGTTCAGCTGGTGTTCCCAAACAGGTTTCCATGCTGTGTGTTTATGATAATAAATTATCAGTTGTTTGTTGGAACAAAAATTTTAACTTTTCTTGGCATTTGTTTTGTGTTAAAGGCCTCTGAAGGCTGAAACAACAGAAAACAATGAGTATCCAATGACTAATGATTAGGAACCTGGTGCTAATTAGTCCTGTCACCTGCAATAGAGTGATTACATGCTTTTTCACCGTGTTTCACATTTTACTTTGCTTCTAAGATCTGTGTTAAACAAGAATCACATTTTGCAAAAAGCAAATAAGTTACTCCTTGAAACCAGATCCTGTAAAGGACCGGTGCACACAATTGTGTTGGCTTTGTAAGTGAGGCAAATGATCTGTGTGGCACCTGCTCAGAATTCCCTCTGAGGGAATCGTTGCGTGTTTATTTTGGTTTAGAGCAGAAGAATAGAGATTCGAAGATTTTTGCCCATGTCCTGGAAGTAGAAGCGCAGGGAGGATTTTAATGCTTCCTGCTAACCTGCAGATACCCAGGTGGGTATCTAAGCTGAAGTTAACTTGTGCTTCAAAATATGGTGGTTTAATCCCATCTAAATCAAGCCTACACCAGTTCTGCAGTCCTCCCCCTTTCCCCCGCAGAGTGACTGTGTTGTTATTTGGTCTGGGAAGCTCATTGGTGTGAAAATTAACCTGGGGGGTGGAAAACCAAACCAAGATTATCTTTCCACCAAACTAGCCTCCTGATCAACCAGGGTTTAGCTGCATGGATGTGAATACTACAGTGTGAGAGAGACGAAGAGAAACTGTAAATGTGCACCCCACTGGTTGGGTTTGGTTTTTTCTTTCACCTTTCTCTGTAAAGTCATCCTGTACCTTTGTGGGTTTTTTTAATCTTGTAGTTGTTTCTTTCACTTTTTGTTGAGCGTTTTCATGGTGTTTAGATTCATGTGAATCCTATTTGTCAGTTTCCCTATATATGTGGAATGAGTATGGGCATCTGATGTTCATTTCAGTTAACCAGCCATTATCTTGCAAGCACATTTTCTCAAATGCTAACCGTTCTTGTCGTCTTGTATATCTTAAGGTATAAACAGTGCTTTCCTCTGGGAGAATTTTTCTGTTCCTAACCAGGGGAAATAGTTTTCATGTGAGTGTTATAACTGGTTATATTGCATTTGTTAGATCAGCAATCAAACAGGTTTTGGGCCTCCTGAGATCTGTAATTTTCCACAACAGTCCAAAAGTGATGTGAATGTACTTGGTGCCTACTATAATTTGTCCCAATATTGTAGGCAAATGAAATGTGTTAATGATTTCTTACTTGCAGAGAACTTCCAAGGTTTGCAAACAGTTTATGAGTGGGTTATGCAACTATTTGCTAATACTAAGTAGAATAACTCCGTTTAGTAGTTGCTAATCAAATTTGAGTAACTTATTGGCACCTTTGTCCCTGCTTCCCTGATGTGTTGAAATGGCTTCTATCTACTTTTCAGTACAGTGCTTACAAACACATCCCAGACAGCACCTAGATTGATCTGACTGCATAAATATTCAGGAATGTGGTGCAAAACTTCTGCATCCTTACATATCTGAGATGTTCTCACAAGTTGTCTCTATGTCTGACTGTTTAGGCATATTTTTCAGACACAGTCTCTAAAGTGCTGCCTACTAGGGCACTGGATTTTCTAATCTGGCCACTGTGGTTACTTTTAGCTCAGTGTCAACCCTCCAGGCTTTCCCTTGTTGCTCAAAGTGTGACTTTTCCAGGAGTCTGCTTTTGTGTTACTGACATTGGTCCCTTCATTAGTAGTTTACTGAGCCTGTGAGGCAAAGAAGGTAAAGTCATTGCAAATACGGTTTGAATCAATGCATGTGATATATTCATAGGATCACAGGAAATCTCAGGCTGGCAGGGACCTGGGGAGGTCTCCAGTCCCAGCCCCTGCCCAGAGCAGGCTCAGCTGAGGGTCAGATCAGGCTGCTCAAGGATTTATCCAGTTAGGGCATAAAACTCCCGAGGGCAGAGAGAGCCCCACTTTCCTCAAGCCCCAGCTCCACCACTGAGCTTTCCTCCTGGGGAAAAGGCTTCTCCTTATCTCCATCTTGAGCCTCCTGTGTTTCAGCTTGTGTTGCTGCCTCTCACCCTCCTGCTACACACCACTGTGAAGAGCCTGACTGCTTCTCCTCCATCCTCTCCCATCGGTGCCAGGGGTGCTGTTGGGTGCCCCTGAAACCATTCCTCCTCCCAGCTGAACCATCCCTGGTCCTACAGCTTCTTCTCAGAGGACAAGGGCTCCAGCCCCACCGTCTGTCATTAGGATGGTCATTCTCCCCTGAAGTCCCTACAGTTTGCTGGTGTTTCTTCTGTGTTGGGGACCCACACTGGAGGCAGCACCCAGACAGGGTCTGACAAGCACCAAGCAGAGGGGACAGTCCCTGCCTTCCCCTGGCTCTCGGCCCATGTTCTGCTCACACCACCCCAGGCACCGCTGGCCCTCATTTCTGCCTGGGCACATGGGTGGACCCGGCTTGGCTTACTGCCCACCAGCACCCAGGGCCATGCTCCAGAGCTGCCCCCTCCCAGGGCTGCACATGCCCGCCATCCCTTCCTCCAGGTTGTATGTGGAGAAGGTGAAGAGGACAGGCCCCACTCAGACCCTGTGGGACCCAGCTGCTGGATACCAGCTTCCAGGCAGCATCTGACCTCCCTGATCTCCATGACCTTTGAGAGATGACAGAGATCAGCTGCACAAGGACATCAGCCACCTCCCTCAGCACCTTGGGGTGCAGCCTGACATGTCCCAGGGACGTGTGTGGGTCGAGTGCTCTTGAGCGATCCCAACTCGACCACCATCCCTGGCTGGTAGCTCCTCTTCTCCTTTCAGCCCTGTCACTATACACACAGCACAAAACTTTACATAAAAAACCTCAAACAGCTATATGAAATGTTCTGCTTTGGTTTCCTGAGATGCTGTGTCTTGCCTTTTGACCTCCCAGGTAGTTCAGGAGTCGTTAGCGCCTTGTCGCTTCCTGCTGGATGGCTAGGTAGAGTAGGCATGCCAGGTTGGAGCAGAGCATGAGCAATTTGGGAAATACTAGTCATTTTGAGTTCATAGCTCTTGCTATGGTAATCTCTAAGGCAAAAGCAACTGCATGTACCCCGCACACTTGTGTATTAGGTTGGTGTGCAGTTCCTCCACTGCCTGCCTCAGCATAACTGAGCTGTCTGAATGCAGCTCACCCTTGGGTGTACTTACATGTAAATGTTAAGTATGTAGTGCAAATCATATTAATGATGAAAAAAATTCGGTGTTCATTGGACCTCTCAGTTTCGAGGTTACTGCACTGATTTGTCTTGTCAGGTGATTAGTTCCTTTCTACAGGATCTCACCTGTGAAAAGGCAGGTTGCTCTGGCTCTTTCTGCTCTAGGAGAGGCTGCTGATGTACTGCTCCTGTAAGGATCAGGAATATATGAGATAATAATCATTCTGTGCTCATATTTTGATGAAGGGCTGAAATTAATTTGGACTTTAGAAAATGTAATCCATTGATGATGAGCCTGATTGCTTCTCACTTCTGTCCTTCCAAGCAGTGGTATTTGCTGAGTCAGACTGTTAATGTGGTATCTGAGTGATTAATGTAAGGTAATGTAGTATTTATTTGGGACTGCTATCTTTCAGCATGACTCCTGGATGAAATGTCTTGTTATTGTGAGATGACTTGAGGAGTAGTACAGTGACCACAAGGTATTTTCAGGACAAAAGATCAATAGGATATCTATGTTTTTTCTTGTCTTTCATCTAAATATCATTTTTTTCCTCACTTTTGCCGTATCTTACCCTGGAGTCCTCCAGAAAGCAAGCAGAAAAAACTGGAGCAAGGAGGCCAATAGCTTATCTGTAGAGAAATTTGTCCTCTGAAGACCAATAATAGAATCAAAACTATCTCTTTCTTCTGGTCCTTCCTTTGAGGTATGTAGGGAGAGTCATAAACAAGTATAGTCTCATGCTCTTCGTGGGCAGGTTTTATCCAAACCTGCTTCCATTGTACTGTCTGCTTTGCAGCTATATTGCTCTGAAACATTTGGAGTTTAGATATGTCACTATAGCGTGGATTCTGAATCCACATGTTATTTGACAAAATGATGTCAGCAGTGATCTTCCATCTGTGTTAATCCCTCACAGCCTTCTGAAATAGTCATTTAATTGTGTGACTTAGTGTGACTTAGTGTGACTTGCTTATTCTCCAAGTTCCAGCTTGGGTACTTCTTGTTTAGTTCATGAGCCTTAATGGGCAATTCTTCCGGTTAGAGTAACTTGGCAATAAAATTGTCTCTGTGAGGCTTTCCTGTCCCCAGCTAGATCATTTCCACTTCATTTTTCCAGGACTCAGTTGTGAGCATACACCTGACTTCATTTTGGCAAATCCCTGGATATCTGTGATATCCTGATATTTGTCTTAGCTAGGGAAAATGTGTACGTGGTCCGTGTTAGCTAATCCACGTTGAATTAGCTTGAGAAAAATTTTGGCCTTCTGACTTCTAGCTAACCTTCACCATATGCGTGACAATAGAGCTCAGGTCTTCTCTGCATTACTAGGCTTCTACATCTCTTTAATTCTCCACTGAATAAGATTGTTTAATTATGGTATTAATTCCCCAAGAGTGTGGGTGGCTTCCTTCTCCAGTCTGCTTTTGCAGACCATTGATTCAATCCAGCTTGCCTATGTTGTAAAACTGGATTGCAAGCATATCAAAAGTGCCTTTCTAAAACAGTTCACTTTCTTAATTTGCTTAGGCTTGTTTGGGGTTTGGTTTTGTTTGTTTGTTATTTTTTCATCTATTTCTCTTTTACCAGTTAGTTCTTACTCATCTCCACAGAAAACTCTCTCTCTTTCTGAATGTACCTCTTCAGGGTTTTGCAGATGTTGTTTACGTCTAACCTGCCCCTAGATCCACAAGTAATACATCTGAGTCCCAAGGCAGTTATTGGAGGCTCTTTGGTGTCTCAAATGACTAAAAGGGAAGAATTTATCTCCATTTCCCAGGGTATATTAACATCTGAAATGTCTAAAGGAAAGCTGGACTGTCAGATGTCACTATAAATTACATTGGAGTTAATCCTGTAGAAGAGACTGGAGCCTGTTGAGGCCTGTATGACAGTAATACTGATTGAATGTGGAATCTGGGTTATTCATCCAGTTGCAAACCTTTAATGCTAACAGAACTTCTACTAAATTTCCCTTAACATTGCACTTCAATTGGTTTATTTGTATATTCACTTTGCTGGCACCCAAAGGTTAGTAGAAAGGTCACCCTGAAGTTCTCTCTAGGCTGAGGGTTGCTCCTCTCCTTCTGATTAATGACAGTAACTCCTTGATCTTCTGTACCTAGAGTAACTTGCGGCATAACCGTAACCATTAGCCATAGCAAACCTTGGTGTCCTAAGATACTCCTCTGAAATCTCACATACAGGACCGGTAAATCTGAGCTGCATTGCTCAGGTCAGAGATGCTATGTGGGACTCTCAAAACATTACAGAGTCACACAGAATCACAGCATGGTTTGGGTTGGAAGGGACATTTGAAGGTCATCCTGTCCAACCCCCCAACTGTTACTAATGCTCCTCAGGTAGACAACAAATTCTGTATCCAACAAAACATACTTATGATTTGCTTCAACATTATTTTGCCATTGTTGAGATTTTTTCAGCTGCATTAATTTTTATTATATTCCGAGTCAGCAAGCTACAATTTCCTTCATTGTAGAAAAACTATTTGGGCTAGTCTGATGAGGATTCTAGAGTTGCATGCAAATGTGTTTGGTAAAAAGTTATTTCTTTTTTTTTTTGACATGAGATGTTGCTGTGGACGGCTGATTGGAGATCACCCAGGAGTGGACTGTAGCTGGCCTGTTTATCAGGCTGCCCCACAAAGAGATGATGGAGAATGGTCTGTGCAAAAACACACAAAGATGAGTCCAACAGATGCCTTTGGTACAATCAATTTTCAAGACGGAGATCACACTTACCACGCCAAGGTAACAGGTGATGGGTTTATATGTCCGACTTTTTTTAATAATTTCAACATAAGAAAGATAAAAAGTGGTTTTGAGTGAATATCAGATTGTTTGTCTTAAGAGAGCAGGGGAATCTGAAAGTAAGTCAGGTTAGTGTGTGGATATGATATTTTTACGTTGAATTTCACTGCAATTAGGCATAGTCTGTCTTGCTGTCTGTATTGCTCACTGATGTATTTTTGTGCTACCATGTTAATGGTATTGTGAAAGTTCTAATCCTGCACAAAATCTTTAACATGTTAGTGCTGAGAACTTTGCAAGGTGTTGCAGTTTCTTTCCTTGGAGTACGTAAAGGATGTTTCTTTTACCCATTATTATTTCTTCCAGTATATCAGGCTCTCTTACGATAGCAGTTTGGATCAGCTGTTGCACCTGATGGTTAAAGAATGGCAGATGGAGTTGCCAAAGCTAGTGATCTCTGTTCATGGAGGCATTCAAAATTTCAAGCTTCCCTCAAAGGTCAAGCAGGTTTTCAGCAAAGGACTGGTGAAGGCTGCTGAGACTACAGGAGCATGGATAATTACAGAAGGAATCAACAGCGGTAGTGCAATTATTTTTCTTTGTTTCAGTCTTCCTCTGATGTTTGTTCTCTGCATATGAGCATATACATTTTGGGCAAATATAATGAAATTGTTTGATAATTTGTGATATTTTAGCACAAAATTAAGCTTTTTTATAAGTAAAAAAGCATAATTCAAAGAGCGATATCATGTTCGTCTGCTGTTGACAGGTATTCTGAATATTTTTAATATTTTTTTTTTATTAAAAAGCAGAGAATTCTGCATGTAATACGAAACACTGACCTTAAATGAGAACTGTCTGGTGCATTTATGTAAATAATAAAGTTTTCATGGGGGTAAAAAGCACCATTAGCAACATATTGAGTGTTATTAATTACAAATATGCGTCGAGTTTGAAGCGTCGGTGCATTACGTCTGAGCCTTACAATTCCTGCAGCGCTCGTCAAATATACAAGTGGGGTGGCATGGTTTGTTCCTGGTTAAAACATAACTGTAGAATAAATTAAATGATGGGAAACCCTTGTATTGGTGTCCTGTAGCAGTTCTATGAAGGTAGAAGAAAATGGTGATTTAATTTTCTTTTTAGGAGTGTCCAGGCATGTGGGCGATGCGCTGAAAGGCCGTGCCTCACCACACCTGAGAAAGATCTGTGCTGTTGGGATTCCTCCATGGGGTATCATTGAGAACCAGAGGGATCTCATTGGAAAAGATGTGAGTCAGACACGTTTTAATAATAAAAGCCTTCATGTTCAGGGGATGTTATATCCTTCTTGGAAACCGTTTTTATTTGCTGTTTGTTTAATTTCATTGGTTTGATATTTTTTTTCAGTACTAGAGGTTTAGATTTTGCTTGGCAGTAGAATTCTGCGGCATGTTGAGGCCTGTATTTTGCTTTTTATATGTAAATGAATAGTTTTAAAATATTTCTCTTCTTACAGGAAATTGCCATTTCTTTTTGAAATTTTGTAATTAATTAGGCAATTCTCTTGTGGTTGCAAATGATGTATTTCTATATTCATGTGACTCAGGACAAGCAATCAGGTTAATGGTATACACAAATAGGCTATTAGTAGGCATGCTTTTTGTTAATAAACTAGAACTTTATGTGAGTGCCAGTGTGAGGGCACAATCTGCATAACTGTCTAAAAACATTTGACAAGTAAGGTGAAATAATTCCTGATAAATGATAGCTCACGTGTGTTTAATGGTAATACACCCAGGAAAAACATGCCATTGTATTTCAGCTGTTCCAAAGAAAGGCAGGCAGTGACCGTGACAAAGGGCTGCAGGACTAATCAGAAATGCATTCTGTGGTATTAATTATGGTTTTGTTGGTGTTGAGAATCAGATGAAAACCTATGTTTGAGTAGAGCAGCAAAGAGAGTGGTGGAGGCTTTCAGAAGATTACAATATGATGCAGAAATACATACAAGTGAAGCAACGTAAACTAAATGGTGATATTTTGTTGGTTTCTTTAAAGATTTTTTTTTTTATTAGGTAGTTTGCCTCTACCAGACTCTTGGTAATCCACTCAGCAAGCTAAGTACCCTCAACAGCATGCATTCGCATTTTCTAATGGCAGATGATGGTACAGTAGGCAAATATGGGAATGAAATGGTGCTCAGGAGGAATTTGGAGAAGTACATATCCCTTCAAAAAATACACACAAGTGAGTACTGCTGTGGTCAGCTTTATGACAGAAAAACCTATCGTAAAAGTTGCGGAGGTACTTGACATTTCCTGCTACATGTTACAACATCTTCATTTGCCATACATGTCACTGAGGTTGAAAGTTATTAATTGCACGAGTCTTGAACTCTGAGTATCAGGAAAATGAAGAGGACAGCATTTTTATAAAGCATTATGCATTTGGGCTAACTTGCATTCTGTTTCTCAGTTGTAGAGACATGTAAACGACTCGGATTATTTAGTAAGTATTGAGCATTTGCTCACTTTGCAATTTTGTGTGGTCTCTGTATCAGCACTAGCTAGTTTCCCAGCATTTTGCTAGGTAGAAAAATTGTCACATTCAGTGGAATTTGAATCCTTCTTCCCTTGTTCATTATTTTTTATCCTCATCACTCTTCTCTATTGCAAGCCTGTGACCTCCTCAGGTACAGAAACAAAGACTGGTTGTAAAAGGAATAGCTTCAGCCAGTGTGTGTTTGTCAGATTGTGTAACTTCCATTGTTTGCCTATACAGTAACTGAGTTATGGTATAGAAATAATGAATAAAATATTTATTACATAGACAAGTATTTCTTTTTATGTGCTAGATTATATAAATTATTTGTGGAAGTTCACTCTTACCTAGTAATTTAAATCTTGAGGTATGTTAAAAAGACATTAGCAGAGTTATGCTGTTGAATCCTTGTTTCCTTTATCTGCTCACATTACAGAATTTAGAAACTTAGAAACCTACCTGTTTTTTAACTGTTCATATTTAGAGCTTCTTACTCAGCCTGTTATATCTTTTCTTACTGTGAGTTTTTGCAAGTCAGCCTTTCTGTTGTTTTTCTATTTCTGTTGCATCTTGTTTGAAATTTATTTCTGATTGTTAAAAAAAACACCCTGCTGCTGTAAAACTTGAGAAAGTCTGTTAAGAAGGGCCTGATTACTCCTCTACGTGTGTAGGCAAACAAATGGACACTGATGACACTTCAACTGCCGTCAGCACCCTTTGTTTGTGAGAGGGTGCTCTCGTAAAGGGCAGGGGGATATTCTGAAGGATGTGTCTTCTTTCCAAGGCAGGGCTGCTTATGATTTTATCAGGAGGTTTTCATGCTCTTTTTGATCCGGTTGCAGAAGTTCTGTGAAAGCCTTAAAAAGTGTAAGTCGAATTGGAGATAGTGAAGGCATGATTTCCTCTCCATTGAACCACGTATGAGACTCCTTCATGAGTATTTATTTACCAGATGTTCTGATTTTTGTGTGTGTGTGTGACCAAGACCTGTTTGTAACTGGTTAGGTGTGTTTTGAAACAGGAATGGGCCAAGGTGTACCCGTAGTTGGGTTGGTGGTGGAAGGAGGCCCCAATGTGATCCTAATGGTGTGGGAGTACGTGAGGGCCAGCCCAGCTGTCCCTGTGGTGGTCTATGAGGGCACTGGCAGAGCTGCAGATATCCTGGCTTTTACCCACAAACACACGGGTGATACGGGGTGAGTAGTGGCATGATGCTCCTCCTGCTTGGTCTGTCGTATTGGGAGGGACCTGAAAACTCGCGTCTTAAAACCGCTGAGATAATTTCTTATGTTGCTAGCAATAAACCTGCCATGGTCTTTTGCCGGCTTTTACTTCTGTGAAGTGAGAGCATAGCTTCTTCCTTCCCTGCCTCAAACTGGTTCTGAAAGAATTATTCTGCCAAATTTACTAAGGAATTTTTGAAGAGGAAAAAGAAATTTCATCTATCTGAGTTATTATAGTGTTTCTCACCTTTGATGGGTGACACTGCTGGGTGATCCCAAAGTGCCTGCTTGGATTTTGAGTCAGTCCTTTCTCCTGCCATCAGTATTCTGTAAGCGGGCTTAGATTTGCGTTGTACAACGCTTTTGAGACTAGGGCTGGTCTTAGTTGCTGTAGAAGCCTCAGGCTAGGGTAGGAGGAAGATGAAGATTCCTTGGCTATAGCTTGTGCTTACCCAGTGGTAACCCAGATTTGTCATCCTCATCTAACTGTAACTCTTTGTGTCCTCTCCAGTGCAGCCTCAGCTGCAGACTCTATTAAACCTGCCTTGATGAAAATTTTACATCCAAAATGGAAATAAGTATATATTTGTGTAGCAAATTAATATTTTTGTGAAAGTTTTTCAAAGTCAAAAGGGCTTTTTAAATAAAAAAGCAAATTTTAAAAATGTGGCCTGGGTTTATTCCAATTAAAAAAAACCCAAGCATCTTAATGAAATTTATATCCTAATTGTTTACCTATTATCTTTTCTAAATATTCTTTTGTGGGGGTGGTATTTTTCCCTATTGTGTTGTATTGAGAAATTTTTTCTTCACTTGCTTTCTCTTCCATATTTTTTATCTTTTAAAAAAAAAGATTCTGCCATTTCAAAAGAAAAGGAAATTATGGACAGAAAGATAAATGAGGGGAAAAAAGACAGGAGAGGTATGAATCTTAATGAACGAATAATGAGGAATTTAATTTTATCCCTCTAAGGTTATTGAAAGAAACAAAAAGTTTGCTAAACTTTTAGTGATTTTTAGCTCTATATTCACAGACAATCCTTTGAAAATTGTTAATTTTTTAATTTACTGTATTCCCAATAGTATATAAGTATGGTCAGAACTAACGCCTGTGTGGATAATAATTTATGTTACGGGATGCCTTTGCTTTGTTTTGTTGAAAGAAGGCAGGAATAAATCAACAGAGAAGTGGAAATAAAAGGGTTTTCTCATATGTCTCTGCATAGCACAAATTTCATCTTTTGCTGAGGTGTCATTTGGGCTGGTAATAGGTAGCTAAAAATATACTTATTCTGGCTTGTATATCCATTTTTCAGGGAGCTGCGCCCTCAAGTGAAGGAGGAGGTGTTATTGATGATTCAAAACACATTTAGCTTGGGACAGAAACAGTCCAGTCATCTATTTCACATTTTGATGGAATGCATGGAGCACAGAGAGTCCGTGAGTAGGGTTCATGCTCTGAGTTTAGAGCATCTTCATTTGCTGTTATCCTTTTGGCTCTTTCTGTGGGGGGTTGGCGTGGGCACAGCAGTGATAGAAATAGTGGTGTTCTCTCTAATATAAAGATAACACAAAGGTGTCTGTGGTAATTTATATACTGGCTAGCCCCATAGGGCCTGTTTAGTTAACTTCTCAAGTCTCAGTGGTTGCTTATGAAATCACAGCCTTTCTTATTTTAGTAATAGGCCAGACGTCTTTGGTTTTGGAGAAAAGATCAAGTAGTTCCTACTCTCTTTCTTCTTTAGTAGTGTCTGTCTTCTAATTTAGGAATGTTTCAATCCATTCTTCTACTGATAACAGAATAGTGATAGAACTTCTCTGTGTATTGAAATGTACTTTGGAAATGTGCTGGCATGTTTAGTGTCTCAAGTGCTCATTTGTGAGTAGAATCATAGAATCGTAGAATGGTTTGGGTTGGAACGGACCTTAAAGATCACCTAGTTCCAACCCCCCTGCCATGGGCAGGGTTACCTTTCACTAGAGCAGGTTACTCAAAGCCCCATCCAGCCTGGCCTTGAGCACTTCCAGGGATGGGATATCCACAACACCTCTTGGCAGCCTGTTCCAGTGTCTCACCACCCTCACAGTAAAGAATTTCTTCCTAATATCTGATATAAATCTACCCTCTTTCAGTTTAAAAGTGTTACCCCTTGTCCTGTCGCTACACTCCTTGATAAAGAGTCCCTCCCCATCCTTCCTGTAGGCCTCCTTTAGGTACTGGAAGGCTGCTATAAGGTCTCCCTGGATCCTTCTCTTTTTTAGTCTAAAGAACTCCAGCTCTCTCAGCCTGTCCTCATAACATAGGTGCTCCAGCTCTCTGATCATCTTTGTGGCCCTCCTCTGGACTCACTCAAATGGGTCAATGTCTTTTGCTGGACGACCCAGAGCTGGACATAGTAGGTCTCATGAAGTGAGTGTGAGGTCTCATGAAAGTGGAGTAGAGGGGCAGAATCACCTACATCAACCTGCTGGCCACGCTTCTTTTGATGTGGCTCAGGATGCAGTTGGCTTTCTGGGCTGTGAGTACACATTATGTCCAGTTTTTCATTCACCAGTACCCCGAAGTCCTTTTCCTCAGGGCTGCTCTTAATCCACTCATTGCCCAGCCTGTATTTGTGCTTGGGATTGCCCTGACCCATGTGCAGGACCTTGCACTTGGTCTTGTTGAACTTCATGAGTTTTGCATTGACCCATCTCTCAAGCCTGTCCAGGTCCCTCCAGATGGCGTCCCTTCCTGTTAGAGTATCAGCCACCCCACACAGCCTGGTGTAGTCGTCAAACTTGCTGAGGGTGGACTCAATTCCACTGTCCATGTCGATGAGAAAGATGTTGAATAATCCTGGTCCCAATACAGACCTCTCAGGGACACCACTTGTCACTGGTCTCCACCTGGACATTCAGCCATTGATCACAAATTTTTGAGTGAGATCGTCCAGCCAATTCCTTACCCACCAAGTGGTCCACCTGTCAAATCCATGTCTCTCTGATTTAGAGACAAGGATGTTGTGCGGGACAGTATTAAACACTTTGCACAAGTCCAGGTAAATAATGTCAGTTGCTCTTCCTCTATCCACCAATGCTGTAACGCCATCATAGAAGGCCATCAAATTTGTCAGGCACAGTTTGCCCTTAGTGAAGCCATGTTAGCTGCGATCAGTCATCTCTCTGTTTTCCATGTGCCTTAGCAGAGTTTCCAGGAGGATCTGCTCCATGATCTTGCCAGGCACAGAGGTGAGACTGACCGGCCTGTAGTTCCCTGGGTCTTCCTTTTTAGCCTTTTTAAAAATGGAGGTTATGTTTCCTCTTTTCCGGTCAGCGGGAACTTCACCAGTCTCCCATGGCTTTTCAAATATGATGGAGTAATGACAAGTATTTGTTATGGGAGTAAAGACAGTTGTAGCAACGATCACTAAGATGGAAACTACCCGATATGGTTTGTTTTTGTTTTTGGTTTTGCTTTTGTTTTTGCTTTTGTTTTTTTTTTCCTTTATTTGAGTGCTTATTTTTTAGTTGAAAACCGAGTAGATATCAACCATGTTGCATTTTTACATTTCTTAGCTTTAAAGGCTAATCAAAAGGAAGTAGACTCATGTTATTATGCAGTGGGTTGATGTCAGTTTGCCTGGAATGCCATTGCATTAAAATCAAAATGCATTTTTTGTTTGAAACAAAGGAAAATCATGTCTGGGCCTTTGCCATTGCTTGTGTTGAAATGTGTATGATTTGATCTACCACAGCCGTTATGAAGAAGAAATAACTACAGACTTCTCTGCCTCACCTCAAATAGTATACTTCTGCAATTCTAACAGATAACCATATTTGATGCGGAGTCAGAAGATCAGCAGGACATTGATTTGGCAATTCTGACTGCACTCTTGAAAGGTACCTGTCTTAAAGCATGACCTGTTTCCATCTGACATACAGTCCCATTGGCTTACCTTTTCAAAGCAAAGGAGTAACATTAATGTGTGTAAACTGCTAGGTCCTTTACTTGTTTCCTAGGTACAAATATGTCTGCTTCAGATCAGCTAGATTTGGCGTTGGCTTGGAACCAGCTAGATATCGCCAAGAAACACATACTGGTTTATGGACAACACTGGAAGGTACTGTTATCTTTTAATTTTCACAGTGGCTTTACTCTTTATTATGATGACTAATTTTCCATTATTTGCATTTGTCAGGCTTAAAGTAAGGAATAACTTGATGCTTGCAATCAGTCTTCTGGAGTAATCACCTTTGATTTTGGAGAGGCATTATTCTTAAAATTGCAAAGTATTCAACTGCAGAGTGCATCAGATGAAAAATCAAACACATTTATTTCCACAGAGAAGAGGTGATATCTAAAATTCCTGCAGTTTTCACTGCTAGCCTTTCCACATAGTTTTAGTGGTCCTTTTGGGTATGTATTCCTCAAGCCTGTGTTGATAATCATTGGGGGCTGATTTTTCCAGTCCCAAGTGCCTTTTCTTCTTTACAATGTAAATTTTGGAAAATTGACAGTGGGCGTATTTTTTTTGAGTGACCATAGCTGGTTGTTTGACACAAAGAGAGCTGAATTTATTGATCACCAGTCCATATTTTCTTGTGGTGTATAAGGCTGAACAGATGGACAATTATGCTTGAGATGTCTACGATTGGGCATTTGTGAATCAAAGGAGTATTTGTTGTTGCTGCTACCTCTTTGGGCTCAGTTCACTGTGAAATGGAGATGATCACGTAATGTTCTTGCACAAAACCTGGTAAAAAATGAATGGCAAAAATGAAATTACCACTTTCATTTTCAGGATGGAATGGTGTGTGAATAATAAGGGATGTGCCAAGCCTGCAACAATAAAGTTAGAACAAATTGTTGAATAACTCCCTCGTAAGAGAGCATCATTCACTCTGTGAACTGAATAAGACTAAACCCTCTGGGGAAACATAGTATGTGATTGAGCAATGAGTAATTGTATTGTTATTCATGGTGATGAATTATCTGATAACTTTTGAGTGTCTGACTGCATAATCTTAACAGTCTTTCTGTCCAACAGTATTGTTTTTATGGAATGTGGAACAGATTTGTGTATACACAATGATGTGGGCATATTTTTACCTTTATGGGATTTTTTTTACAATACCTTGTTATGTTTTGACTCTATGAAGAAAATTTATTTTTCCCAATGTTTTCATTGTTTTATAGCATGTACACTTTCCTATTTGTGTTTATTTAGTTTTTTGCATTCAACAGCTGTGCTGTGAACTGTTGATAGGCTTTATTGAAACACATCTGTGTAAGATATTAAAGAAAGGGGGATACCATCTATCTTACTGCTTGAAATTCTATACTATTGGAATAAGAGAGAAGCATTATGCTTTTGCCATTTTTATCACTGAAGATATATGTTGGCAAGGCCTATGAGTCTGCATCATTCCTTTGTGTTTACATGAGAAGTGTGGCAGGTGAAACTTGCCTTGACTGGCGAATTAATATAAATGATATAATCATAGAATCATAGATCCATAGAATAGCATCATAAAATCATTGAGGTTGGAAAAGACATTTACGATCATTGAGCCCAACGGTAAACCTAACACTGTCAAGTCTACCAGTAGACCGTGTCCCTAAGCATCACATCACCACATCTGCATGTCTTTTAAATACCTCCAGGGATGATGACTCAACCACTTCCCTGGGCAGACTGTTCCAGTGCTTAATAACCCTTTCAATGAAGAAATTTTTCCTAATAGCCAATCTAAACCTCCCCTGGTGCAACATGAAGCTGATTACACTCATCCTGTCACATACTACTTGGGAGAAGAGACCAATACCCACCACGTTACAACCTCCTTTCAGGTAGTTGTAGAGAGCGGTAAGGTCTCCCCTCAGCCTCCTTTTCACCAAGGAACAGAAGGAATCAAATGAAAATATCAGGCAGGAAACAGCCACCGAAATTTAACATTCTCAGCTTGACTTCGCTTTCTTTAGTAAGGCCTTTGACTCCATTTCCCACAGCATTCTCCTGGAGAAACTGGCTGCTCATGGCTTGGATGGGCATACTCTTTTTGGGGTAAAAACTGACTAGACGGCCGGGCCCAAAGAGTTGTGGTGAACGGAGTTAAATCCAGTTGACGGCTGGTCACACGTGGTGTTCCCCAGGGCTCAGTACTGGAGCCAGTTCTGTTTCATATCTTTAACAATGATCTGGACAAAGGGGATCAAGTGCACCCTCAGTAATTTTGCAGATGACACCAAGTTGGGTGAGAGTGTTGATCTGCTTGAGGGTAGGAAGGCTCTACAGAGGGATCTGGACAGACTGGATCAATGGGCCAAAGCCAAACATACGAGATTCAACAAGGCTAAGTGATGGGTCCTGCACTTGGGTCACAACAACCCCACACGATGCTACAGGCTTGGGGAAGAGCAGGATTTGAGCAACCAGGTCTACTGGGAGATGTCTCTGCCTATGGCAGGGGGATTGGAGCTAGATGATCTGTTAGGTCCCTTCCAACCTAAACCATTCTATGATTCTAAGAATGGCTATAAAGCTGTCCTGATGGAAAAGGGCCTGGGGGTGTTTGTCGTCAGCTGGCTGAATATGAGACAGAAGTATGCCCAGGTGGCCAAGGCAGCCAATAGCATCCTGGCTTGGATCAGAAATAGTGTAAATAGTGTGTCCAGCAGGACTAGGGAAATCATGGTCCCCCTGTGTGTATGGGAAATAATGAGTAACATTTTCCTAGTCCCCACCACTTTGACACAGAAGATTTGAGAGACTATTGCATAATCCCCGCACTTCACTCCTAGCTTTCCCAAGGTGCTGTTCAGCTTTTCCGTGTTTCTGACAATTTTTTCTGCTCTTCTGTGTACTTTTTTTTCAGGTCATAAGGTCATCTTTTGGTATAGGTAGACCAGCACTGTACCCAGTATTCAAGATATGTGGCCCTTCGTGGAGATATTTAGTGAAATACTAGTATTTTATACATTATTCTCTATTCATCTAAATATAAATCCTAATAGTCTATGTGCCTTTTTTACTTGTTTCCAACTTGTATGCAACTTACGTTCATGCTTCCAGAAGACCTGTCCACTAACATTTTTTCTGAGTTAATTTCAAGACTGATGTGCAGGTAGGGTTTTTTCCCAAATGCACATTATTTCACATTTACCAATATTGAATATCGCCTGCTTTTTTTGCTGGTTATCCCATATTGCAAGATTTTTTTGCACATCTTCCCAATTAATTTTATGATGAGTATTTTTGTATCATCAGCAAGTATGTGAAGTCAGTATTCAGTATGTGGGATTTTCTTGGTCTCCAATCACTATTAATAATCTTTTTCCCTACCATTTGATCAGTTATTAAACAAGTGGAGGACCTTTTGCCTTGTGACAACTTAATTTATTTAAAAATCCTTCAAGAAAGCCATCATCAAAAGCTTTTGTGGAGATACAAATGTACTGTGTCAAACTGACAGCCTTATCTTCATTGTCCCTTGCAAAATTCTGGTAGAATTCTGATTTCATTCTACAAAATAACTGCCTCGCTTCCTCTTACTCTACTGTATTTACCCATGTTGCTATTATTGCTATTCATTATTGTAGTTTCATTATATTTGTCCTTACAAAGTTCTAACTGTATTGATATGGTATATTTTGACAACTTACACATTCCTTTGTCTTTTTTGAAAATTGATGTATTTTCTACTGTCTTCCATTCCGCTGTTAGAGGGGCTGATTTCAGCTATACTTCAGTTCCCTGAGCACTCTTAGGTGAATACCACCTGGTCCTGACAATTTGCTAACACTTTAGGGATTACTTCTATAATCTTTTCTACTGACACTTCAATTTGACACAGTTCCTCAGATTTGTCTTCCATAAAGAACAGCTTTGATGTACAACCTTTCCTAACACGTTCTGTAGTGAGCAGTGAGACAACGAATTAATTTATCATTTCTGCAATAGCCTTATCTCCCTGTGTGTTTCTTTTATATCTTGATCATCCTCTGGCATTACGGATTGGCTGGCAGTCCCCCTACTCTCGCTCCTTGGCTTCTGATATGTTTGAAAAAGATCTATGTACCTGTTCATATCTATTTCAGTGCAGTTATTCTGCACCGATTTGAATGAAAAGTCAGTGTCAAATAATGAGTATGTTCTCACCTTCAAGTAAGATGCAAAGAACTCATAATAAACAAGCCTTACATCTCTTGCTGCTTCTCCAAGCAAAAATTAGAAGGACTTATGTTCCTGAAAGTTTTTCTTTTGGCTATGCAGGAAAAAAGATCTTAAATAACAATATTTTCATCATGCACTGTGAGGAAGAAAAAAAAAAGAAAAAAGAAAATGCACAAACACAGTTTTAAAGTTTACGGTGGACTTGGTTACTTTCTTAATTAGAGGAGTACTTCTCTGACTGCTCAGGGTCCGCCAGGCCTACAGTTGTCAGGATCTGCAGTTTGTGCATGGTTATTGTGTTGTGTGTAATTCAAATTTTGAATTAGATATTTAAGCAGCAATTTTTAGGTGATTGTCCACGCAGTCTTAGTATTTTTCTGCCTATTTAAGTGTTTTAAGGAAATGTGCACAATTATGCACAGACCGTGGCCATTTCCTTTCAGGAGGTTGCGATTTAGTGGTCACAAAATTTCAGAAGGTAAAGATTGTAACCAGCTGTAACTATGTTTCTGCTTAAATGTCAGCTCAGTCTCAAATGGATTTTACAACAAAGAATTCTGGTAGTTACCAGATGGCTGTCAAAACCTCTTTAGTGCAAGGAATGACTGCTAGACGAAATCTGGTACAAAAATGGTCACTTTGAGATATCTCTGGAAGAAACACCAATAATTCAGGAACAGTGCACAAGTTTTCTTTTCACATGTGGCAGTTCTGTAACATTTATTGGATATCTTTTAGTGTCGCTTCCGCTAAGTGTAAATACGTACGTGGAAAGGACTAACTTCACGTGACAAGTCAGCACTAGCACCTGCACCGTTTCTGTGCCAGTGTCCTCATTCTGCTCATGCCACTGAGTTTTCTGTGCATAGATGTGCTCTAGGTATTCTTTATATGGATTTATATGAACCTCATATGTCCAACTCCTTTGCTATTTTGCATATAGGAATCCTGCTGAGCGCTGTGCAAGTGCCATGAGTAGAGTGCTTTCACCATTTGGACACTGTTGTAGGTAGAGCTGTGCTTCACAGTGTCTTTGAGAGAGTTTATCCTAACGCAGATTCTCTCTCATGTTTGAAAAGAAGCCTGCTTTAAAGAACCTCAAGTTCTATAGGGAGATCTTGAAATACAGTACCTTGAAATGGCTTTTGTCATATGTCAAAAAAGAAAGGCTTCCCTCCGCCCCCTGCATGATCATACATTAACTTCTGAAGTGAATTAAAGAGTAGGGAATGTATTACCACAGTCTGGTTGTAAAGTTAAATTTGTAGAAGTCTCTACAGACATTGGGCTTATGGAGACTCAGTTTTACTCCCCCACTCCGTTGTATTTTTTACACAGATACTTTCTACAACATGTTTTTCTTTTATACTGCACACTTTAAATATAGGTAAAGACAAATCATTGTGATAAAGAGATCTGTAGCTGTTCAGGAATGTTTTATTTGTTTCCAAAAGAAGAGAATAATTTTCTAAGCTTTTCCTTCATCTCTGTCCTTTTGGAGGTTGGTGCCTTGGAACAGGCAATGCTGGATGCTTTGGTGATGGACCGTGTGGATTTTGTGAAGCTGTTAATAGAGCATGGAGTGAACGTGCACCGTTTTCTTACCATTTCTCGTTTGGAAGAACTATACAATACAGTGAGTATTTGAAATCCCAGTGCACAACTTTAGATAAGAATGCCTAGAAAGAATACTGTTTTGATTATTAGGCCACATTTTTATGAAGCATTTTTGAAAAAAATTGAAAATGTATGGGTTTTGATCATTTCTGATTGTAATGTTGGATTTTTGGATTGGTGTCCCAGCTTTTTATTTTTGATTCATTGTCATGACCCAGACTGAGTAGTCACCTTAAGCTGGTGAGAAATATGTTCTGTTTTTTGATTTGTGATACATAATGAAAATGAGACATTGTCTAACCAAAGTGATACCAACTTATTCCTAGAGTATTTCAAGATTTAAGATAGTAGAGGTGTTGCAGATAGGAGTTGAAATGTTATTGAAGAGGTTTGTGGGGAGGTTTTGAGTGGGGAGAGTTTGAACCACAGTAGTGTGTCACGAAAATCTTTTAGCTGCTTTCTTTCGCTGTATTGATTTTCTAATGTAGAATGACATGTTTGTTTACTCTCTTGTCTTTTCACACCACAGAAACAAGGACCATCAAATCTACTTTTGCATCACCTAGTTCGAGATGTGAAACAGGTAACAGACACAGGAAAGGCTGGGGAGCAAAAACAGTAGCTTAGAACTTCAGTGTCTACTGGCACGCTGCTATTAGGTAATACAGGGGAATTTTAGGAATAGAAGTGATGGTTTCATTGCTATGCTCCTATATCTACGAAGTGGTGTTTTCTTCATCCCACTGATCCCCCTAAGCAATTAACTAGTGTACTGCTGTTGAATGCTCCCGAGGGTCCTCTACCTTAATTTCAAAGCCAAGCAGTTCATGTAGATCAGACTCTCTTTCTCAAGTTACTAAAATGACATTATGAAGTCATTGTGCAAAAGACTTAGTGAATTAGTGCAGCAATTATGCTCATGGCTTTAAGCTTTTCCTTATTTCCCCAAAGCTAAAAAAGTCTTTCCTTGTTGAGCGGTAACAAAAAGATACTGTGACAAGATACATCATTTTAATGTGCTGCATTGCTTAGGAGAACAGAAGATGGCAGTGGATGACTACTGCATGGAGCACTGGCTCCGTTAGTAGTTCAGCAGCAGCCTTATTAGAGCTACACAGTTAATTTATTTCGTGTTTCTGTTATCTATTGTACCTCACAGCGCTGCTTAGCCAGGAAGGCTGTTCTTCCTGCATCTAGTCTCCACTGCAGGAGATGCCTAGATACAAAACTAGATTAATTGGCTGATTCTTTCAGGGTGTGAGTGCTAAGATAAAATAGTAAGTCTGACTGTTTGCAGAGTTCTGTGGTCTCAAGTAGTGGGATTTCATGTCAATCCCATTGATGATGCTGTAGATAGGTGTTGGGTATTCTGGTCTCCGCAGCAAGCTGTTTTCTGTGTTTTCCCATACTGATGGACATATTTGGGGTCTAATTTCTGTGACAGATCTGGAAGATCTCAGTGTCAAAAGTACGTAGAACATTTTCAGGCTGAGAAATCTGTCTTTCTCATTGATACTGAAGTGATTTGCTCCTTGATATGACCTCTCTCCTAAAACTTATGGCCTTGCTACATCTCAGGACACTCTGGGAAAACTCAGGGCATGGTCTAAAGTGAAGCTTTTGGCAGTTGAAATGAAATAGTGGAATTTATGTAGAAAACGGGTGCACAGTTTCAAAACTTTCTGCACTGTTGGGTAAGCTAAACTCCCTTGGGACCTGCAAACAGGTCTAAAAGCCTTTTTCACCTGAGCTTCTGTAAGTATGCATAAATGCTCTGTGAATGGGCTGTGCCCTTGCAGTCTTATTACACATGGTAACACAATAGCTAGGACAGTCACCAGACTGATGTCACCATGGATTCTAGAGTATTTTCTCCATTAGTGTGACCAGTTTCGCTGCTGCTACTTTTGAATGGAGACACATTGCAGTCTGCAATGGTAGCATAAAATATGCTTTTTAGTGCAGAGAATTGTCAGAGTGCAGAATTGCAGAGAAATTAGTCAGAAATACTTGCCTAACTATCAGTGACAGAGCTGGGAAGCTCTGTCCTGTGAGATGTACTTTTGCCCTAGAGTGCTCGGCATGTTGCTGCCTTCTCCTCCCTAGGGCTGGGTGGCCTTAGCTGGCTGTACTGAGGCTTGCCGCTAAATTATATTGAAAAAAACCTTAGTCTAATGAAGAAAATTACTTTTTACAGTCTGAAAGGCATACACCACTAGGAATACGTGACACCTCTAACCCCTTTTATGCACAGGCCCATTTTTCACTTCCAAGAGTTGTGATTCAAGGTTTTACCAATAATTTTTAAAATCTGTATGGAAGACAATCTGTTCTTCAGAGAATTTGTCACAAACCTTGTGTCATGGAAGGACAGTGGAGGTAATCTGGGAAGCAGTGGTGCTTTAAACAGAAGTAGTAAGAGACTTAGAAGGTACAGCTAATGCACATGCAGCTGCTGTCCTAGTTGTCATGACAATCTCGGGCCACTACAAGCGATTACCAGTCTCCAGAAATTAGTCTACAACATTAAATGCAGGCTTCATCCACTTCTTCATTTTTAATTAATGAACTAGTGTAATCTAGTACCATGCTAGTTTTTGCTTGTTATGAGAAGAAGAAGATGGTTATCTGTCTGTCTGGTTGTTGGTGATTAACCTGAAGAACCACTACCTGCACTGTTGAATGCGGCTGGTCTTGTGAACATTGCAATATATGTCCCTATGCAATGTGGGTGCAGCGGACTGTAGACATCACACTTTTCAGGCTGAAAATGTGGATGTACCCGTGTTCTGCCTCCTAGGGGATTTTCATATGTCTAACAAATGTATATGCTTTCCTGACAGATGTGGGAGCTCTTCGTTGCACTTTCTTCCAGACTCCCCTTATAGTAGTAGGGCTCTGACATGTTGAGTTGAATGTTGCATATAATAGTGTCATGAAATGCTTGTGACATTTGGTGTTTCAGAATACCCTTTCCTTGGATTACAAGATATCACTGATTGATATTGGACTGGTGATAGAGTACCTCCTTGGTGGAGCTTATCGGAGCAGCTACACGAGGAAGCATTTCCGAATTCTCTACAATGATCTCTACAGAAAGCACAAGGTAACTTCTGTGAAACGGCTACCACTGTCCACCAAGAAAATCCAAAATGTGGCACTTAAAAAAGCTCAGGTTGTCATCGCGATTTGTCTGCAGAGCATCAGTTAAATGTATGCCGTGCTTGTCTGTTTTATGAACCTCTTTGACAACTGTGGAGAGGTTGCAAATAAAACAGACAAATCCCTCCCCAAATTACTCACAGCCCCTCAAGACCACCAGTGATAGTTAAATTAACTATTAATTCAGTAAATTTACCTTTGAGTCTGGTAGCCAGCTTGTGTACTTTATCTATCATCCGTCAATAAAGATCGACAAGGCTGTACCAACCACCATTTTCCCTTTCGTGAAGCAGTTGGATGTTTCTGCTCTTGCAACTTGAACCACATCACAGAAATACTGAATTCAACAGGCATTGAACTAGATTTATGGCATGTCAGCATGGCATAGTGAAGAGCAACAGGGATATCCCTGACCTAAGTTTTTGAGCAAATGTCTTACGTTTTAGAAGCAGCTCAGTGCTAGTGGTGCGTCTTCCTGCCCAAGCCAATGAGCTGTGGTTGCCTGGCAGAGCTTTTTCTGTGACACACTGGTCATCACAGGGGAAGTCCCATGCTGGATATGGCAGACTGCACCCATGCAGGCAGAGGGTTGTGCTTGGACACGCGTGCTATTCTGCGCCTTTTAGATATTTAAGGCATTTGGCACTATGGCATAGCATTGAGCCATGTCTGCATATCAGTAGCGTCACCTCTACAGACTGCCTCAGAACAACAGTGTGCAAACATACTAGGATTTTCATTTTTCCCATTGGCTTTCCAAAACAGTAACTTGCAAACAGCCTAAACTTCTCCATGTATTAGTCATATGTCATTCTCAACATCACAGAAAGAGCAGATTTACTGCATAAGAATTCTCCCCAGTTTTTGGAGTAGAACTGGACTTTGATTAAAGTACTTCCATATGTTAAAAAGCAAACAACAGAAACCTCTCATCCCCATGTACTGCTTTCATGACTAACAGAAGAAACTCAAGTTGATCAGGGAAAATTAGAAGAAATAATGAAAACTCGGAGTGAATAGAAACACAGTGACAGGGCTTCCTGTGCGTCACTGGCTTAATACAATGCTTAAAAAGAGATATCTGAGCAGTGGTAACACTCTTCAGTGTATCCTCATGAATTACGACCTTATGGTCGTAATGATGGATGAAACCACGTGATCCTATAACTAGGATCTGCAGGGAAGAGTGCTAGTCATTCAGCTGGTAACATTCTTCCCTCTCAGTCAACACTGAACAAAGTGCCTAGGGGTGCTAAACATGCTTCGGAGGAAATGGTCAGCAAAAAGTTCAGAGAACTTCTGTCTCTTAAAGGGCTTGTAGCACCTTTTATAAGGGTGGGCACTCAGAAGAGCTTCCAGGTTAGGTGATTCCAATCTGGTGCAAGCCCTGTTGTTGTTGTAATTGGTGGATGTTATTGAATTTAGAGATTCAGAGAAATATGTATATTTTAAATTAGATGTGAAGCAGCTTATTTTTTCCTTGGTATAAGCTCCAGTCGTAGTTATAGTGGTTGCTGACTCACTGATCTTTGAATAATGTCAGTTTCTACAGGCACTGTTGCAATCAGGGATAAGTACAGGCAAACTTCATCTTTAATTTGCATTTCTCTCCTTGTGTTTTATGGTATGCCTTTGGATCTAGAGAGTGCTCTCCAGCTTTTCTCAGAGCCTGTCTCATTCCCTTCATCAGAGTAATCAGGGGGGTAGCAGAATGGGATCTGCTGAAAGTACTTTGCATTCTCAATTCTTCAGAACAGCACAGCCTTACAAATACAAGGTAATATAACTGCTTATTTTAGACTTTGCTTAGGGCATATTAGGCTGCTAATCATTTTATTGAGCGTTTTTAGACATATGTTGGGAAGGCTGTTATCATAATTCTACTCAAATTACAGCATTTTACTGCTCAGTGTTCATAAAGTGTTTATGAATGTCTTGTAATTTTAACGTTGAAATCAAGCTCTGACTCCTCCTGCGATACTTTTTAACTTCCCTTCGTTTGTTGCTAAGGGCTTTTGTTCATTGAAATGTAGTGTCACCGAATTTCTGAACACCGAGCATGGGAGAAAATTCTTACTTGGAAGCAACAGTAGGAATTCTCTGATTTTCCCAATGTTTTCTTATGATTGCTTATTAAAGAAGCTATAGTAAGCCTGCTAAGAAGAGATATAGTTCTGATACCTGAAAATTGATGGCAGAGTATTTTCTTTCAAAGAAATGATGATAAAAGAGCAAAGATGACCACATACATTTATCTGACAGACAAAACATGAAGTAGAATGAATTTACGTGGCTTTCATAGAATCATAGAATTGTTAGGGTTGGAAGGGACCTTAAAGATCATCTAGTTCCAACCCCCCTGCCATGGGCAGGGACACATCCCGCTAGATCAGGTTGCTGAGAACCTCATCCAGCCTGGCCTTAAAAACTTCCAGGGTTGGGGCTTCCACTCTGGGCCACCTCTTCCAGTGTCTCACCACCCTCATGGTGAAGAACTTCTTCCTAACGTCCTGAATTGACCCATCTCTAGTTTTAATCCATTCCCTCTAGTCCTACCATTACCCAACATCCTAAAAAATCCCTCACCAGCTTTCTTGTAGGCCCCCATAAGATACTGGTAGGCCACTATAAGGTCTCCTTGGAGCCTTCTTTTCTCAAGACTGAACAACCCCAGCTCTCTCAGCCTGTCCTCATAGGCGAAGTGCACCAGCCCTCTGATCATCCTTGTGGCCCTTCTCTGGACACATTCCAGCACGTCCGTATCTCTCTTGTAGTAGGGGCTCCAGAATTGGACGCAGTACTGCAGGTGGAGTCCTGATGCAGCCCAGGATACGATTGGCTTTCTAGGCTGCTAGTGCACACTGACGGCTCATGTTGAGCCTCTCATCCACCAGCACCCCCAAGTCCTTTTCTTCAGGGCTGCCCTCAAGCCAGTCACTGCCCAGCCTATATCGGTGCTTGGGATTGCCCCGACCCAGATGGAGGACCTTGCACTTGGTCTTGTTGAACTTCATGAGGTTGGCATGGGCCCACCTCTCCAGCCTGTCAGGGTCCCTCTGGATGGCCTCTCTTCCCTCCAGTGTGTCAGCCGCCCAACACAGCTTGGTGTCGTTGGCAAACTTGCTGAAGGTGCACTCTATGCCACTGTCCATGTAGCTGACGAAGATGTTAAACAAGACCGGTCCCAGTACTGATCCTTGAGGGACTCCACTTGTCACTGGCCTCCACTTGGACATGGACCCATTGACAACCACTCTTTGGGTGCAGCTGTCAAGCCAGTTCTTTATCCACTGAATTGTCAGCCCATCAAACCCATATTTTATCAGCTTGGAGACCAGGATGTCATGTGGGACAGTGCCAAAGGCTTTGCTCAGGTCCAGGTAAATGATGTCAGTTGCTCTCCCCTTGTCTATTGATGTCGTGACCTTCTCATAGAAGGCCACCAGGTTTGTCAGGCACGATTTGCCCTTGGTGAAGCCTTGTTGATTGTACCCAATCACCTCTTTGTTATTCTTCTGCCTCCGCAGTGCCTCCAGGAGGATCTGCTCCATAATCTCACCAGGCACGGAGTTGAGACTGACTGGCCTATACTTCCCTGGTTCATCCCTCTTTCCCTTTTTGAAAGTGGGGATTATGTTTCCCCTTTTCCAGTCAGTAGGGACCTCACCAGACTGCCATGGCTTTTGGAATATAATAGAAAGTGGTTTAGCAACCTCATCCGCCAGTTCCCTCAGTACCCGTGGGTGTATCCCATCAGGTCCCGTGGCCTTGTGCTCTTTCAGGTTCATCAGATGGTCACGAACCTGATCTTCACTTACAATGGGCAGTTCTTTCCAACCCCTGCCATTGTCTTCTGTGACTCTGGGAGTGTGGCTGGAGCCCTTGCCAGTGAAGACTGAGGAAAAGAAGTCATTGAGAACCTTGGCCTTCTCCATATCACTTGTCACCAGCTCCCCCATTTTCTTTCTGAGGAAATGCCTTCCCTAGTTTTCTTCTTACCATTAATATACCTATAGAAATTTTTGCTGTTTCCCTTGATCTCCTTGGCTAGATTTAATTCTGACTGAGCTTAGCTTTTCTCACCAGGTCTCTTGCTGCTTGGACAGCTTCCTTATATGTCCCCCATTCCAGCTGTCCTTTCTTTCACTCCTTATAAAGTTTCTTTTTGTGTGACAGCGTGTCCAGGAGCTTCTTGTTCATCCAGGCAGGTCTTCTAGCATTCTTTCCTGCCTTCCTCTTTGTCGGTATAGTTTGCTCCTGGACACGGAGAAGGTGATCCTTGAATACTGACCAGCTGTCCTGGGCCCTCCTTCCCTCTAGAGCTTTGTCCCACGGCACTTTGGCCAGCAGATCCTTGAAGCGATCAAAGCCTGCATGCCTAAAGTCCAGGGTCGTAAGCTTGGAATACGTCCTCCTAGTTGTCCTGAGGATCTTAAATTCTATCGCTTCATGGTCACTCACTGCAGCCAAGGTTATCCCTGAGCCTCACATTGGTCACCAGCCCTTCCCTGTTGGTGAGAACGAGGTCCAGCATAGCGCCTTTTCTTGTTGGTTCCGCTACCATTTGGAGAAGGAAGTTGTCATCTATGCACTCCAGGAACATCCTGGATTGCTGGTGCCTTGTTGTGCTGTCCTTCCAGCAGATGTCAGGGTGGTTGAAATCCCCCATGAGGACCAGGACCTGTGAACGCGAAGCCACTTCTGTCTGCCTATGGAGGGCCTCATCTGCTTGGCTCTGCTGGTCGGATGGCCTGTAGCAGACCCCTACTGTAACATCGCCTTCCCCTGTCTTCCCTTTAATCTTAACCCATACACTCTCAACCAGCTCATCGTCCTTCCCCATGTGGAGCTCCATTGATTCTAGCTGGTCACTGATGCAGAGGGCAACACCTCCTCCCCTGCCTGTCCTTCCTGAAGAGCTTGTATCCGCGTATCGCTACATTCCAGTCATGGGAATCATCCCACCAAGTTTCAGTAATAGCCACTATGTCATGGCTTTCCAGCAGCGCAGTGGCCCTTAACTCATCCTGTTTATTGCCCAAGCTGCATGCATTCGCGTAGAGGCACTTCAGCTGGGCTGGCTGTGTCACCCTCTTGTGTTCAAGGCCAGGTTTTGAGTAACCTGAACTTGTGGAAGGTGTTCCTGCCCATGGCAGGGGAGCTGGAACTAGGTGATGTTTAAGATTCTTTCCAATCCAAATCATTCTATGAATCTATGAAACATCAAGACATGAATGTATAGCAAGTTTACATTACAAATGTGGCAGACAGTAAAAATCACCTTCAAGTATCACATGTCCATGGTATATGTTTCAGTCTGCTGATTGCTTTTTTTTCTGTCATGACACAAGGACAAGAAAAGAGTGAAAGTAGGATCTTGATATCACGGGGTTTGGAGACTGGCCACCTCTATGAAGGGGGGGCTATAAATGGCATGGGCACAGAGCAAAGAGTGTTTTTCTTCCACTAATGATACCAGCTTCTTTGCATTAGTAATCTGAATGTGATCGTAGCTGTAGTTTGTGACTTATGTGTATGTAATGATCAAATAGTTTGCTACTTGCAAATCAGATTTGCATGTAGTTTTATTTACATGAATCTGAACCTTAACCACTCATTGAGATTTTCTTTTTTCTGAAAAATAAATATATAGGAAAGATCTACTGCTTTCCATAAATGTAAGAAGAAATCAAAAGAGGATATAAACTTTGCAGAGTCATCAGGCTTTATCTACCCCTATAACGACCTCCTGGTTTGGGCAGTATTAATGAAAAGACAGAAGATGGCAATGTTCTTCTGGCAGCATGGAGAAGAAGCCATGGTCAAAGCCGTTGTGGCTTGCAAACTCTACAGGGCGATGGCACGGGAAGCTAAGCAGAGCAACATGGTGGATGACACTTCAGAAGAACTCAAGAAGTACTCAAAGTATGAGCTGTCTCTTCACTGTAATTAACGAAGTTCTGCAGTGCTTAGAATGGTTTGATATTTTCCTAATCCACTAAGAGTTTGTGAGGTTAGTGGTGCCATGGACTACAGAGTGTAAAAGAAATACTTTCAGCTGCCCACTATTCATATGATATAGTGGAGGTGTGCAGTCTGGTCAAGAATTAAAGGAAAGCTATTAGCATGTTATCTAGTTGCATATTTGAAAATTAAAACGTAAGTGAGTAATGCATGGCTCACTATCTACTCAATGTCAAGTGGAAGATTGAAATTTCCCTTACAGCTTCCCTTCAAGTTCAACTTGTTAAAAGCCGTATGGCATATATGAGTTGGACTTTTCAAATCTGTAGTATGCGGTAATGAGCAAACTAAAATCAGTTCTTAAATCTTGCGCTGTGTAAGACCTAAAGAAAATGTGTGCTGAAATAATTGAGTGAATAATAAATGAAGTAGACCAAAAATTTTCTTCAAGTTTTTAAGTTTCACATTAGTGTTTTCTGGTAGTTTTTCTTGTTGATGACATGTTGTATGCTTTGTAGACATCATGCCTCAGATTCAGAGTACAATAAGATGTCATGTCTTGTTTTGCATGCAGCTCCAAGGCTTAATTTAAAGAGAGGCATATCTTTCTTGATGAGTCTTCCTTACAGAGATGTTTAAGAGCTAGTGTGAAAGAAGAGGCTTTTGCAACTGCCTACAATGCTTACCCACCGTGGTGATGAGTCTGTTGTTGAAGGAAATAAACAGAACTTCACAGGGTACATTTTGATTGCTAAGTGAGATTAAGAACAAAACAAATAAAAATGTAGAGAACAGTATGACCCCAAACCTTGTGATTAAGACTAAATAGTTAAATTTACTCCCCAGGTTATTTTTTGCTAGATATATTGGTAAAGCAATGGGGAAAATGGAAGAAATCATGCTTACTGAGATTGTTAGCTGAACTTTAGTTAATGGAGTTTTCAAACCAGCCTCTTTGCAGCAGTGATTCTGAGTTTTGACTGATTCCTCTTATATTAACTGTTAATTCCTTTCCACTCCAGAGAATTTGGGCAGCTTGCCTTAGATGTCCTAGAGAAAGCATTCAAACAAAATGAGCAGATGGCCATGAAATTGCTGACCTATGAACTGAAAAACTGGAGCAACTCGACTTGCTTAAAACTAGCAGTGTCTGTGGGGCTGCGGCCTTTTGTATCCCATACTTGCACACAGATGCTGCTGACTGATATGTGGATGGGACGCCTCAAGATGCGGAAGAACTCCTGGTTTAAGGTAACATCACTCTAGCTTTTTCTGAGCATTTAGATGCTGTTCACATGCTTCATATATGTCTTTGTGGTTATGAACATGTGTAATGCAGCTTCAGACAGGTGTGCTTGAGAATGGATTGGAATGTGCACAGAAAGGCGGGGAGGGAGGGCAGTGCTTGCTTCTGTTTTACTTCTTTGCAAAAGCAGCCGTGGAATGACATTAAAAGAGTGCATTTTGTGAGTTTTTTTTTGCTGTTTCCATTCTCTCAGCACCCGTCTGTCCCCCCCTACCTGGTCTCGCTGCCCTGCGTTGCTGGTTCTCTGGCAGAGCTGCTGATGGGAGGAATGCCCTCTGGGCATAGGGACCAGTTATCTAAAGTATCCCCAGATATCATGACACTCTTCAAAGCCACAAAACAGTCAAGAGCAACACACTTCTTTGGAGGTTGTAGGAGTGTGATACAGAGATTCCTCACACCAGTGGCTCCCTCCCAGGCCAGTGGAATTGCACTGTGCTTGTGCTGGCACTGTGGATGGCTTACTATAGCCTAAGGTCTATGCTATCATGGCTGAATTAATTTCCCAAACCTTGTGTCTCTCTTTTAGGTCATTATGAGTATTCTCCTGCCTCCCACCATCTTGATGCTGGAGTTTAAAAGCAAAGCAGAAATGTCTCATGTGCCTCAGTCTCAAGACTGCCACCAGTTCACACGGTATCATGGGGATCAGAGCCCAACCAGCTCTAAAGATGCCTTGTCTCTGGTCAGTCAGTGATGATCAGTCATTTGTGTGTCAGGGTCTGTCTGTTTACCACGGTATAATCCTGAGGAGTGAGGAGAAGGGGATCAGCTGGAAGTGTCGGGGGCCAGTTCTCAAGAAGTAGGGGTTTGATCCCTTGTTTGGATACAGACTGAAGTGACCTTGGACAAGTCGCTTCATCTGTCCTGGGTGTCACTTCTGTACTGGCCGTGATAAGAAAATCCTTCCCAATATCACAGAATTATAATGAGATTATAATTATCTGTCAGTTACACAGGTATTTTAGAGCATAAAGTCTATTCAAGATGCAGATAAATACTTACGTAATCTTGCATACCAAATAATCTAAGAATGGTTTTATACACAAAATCACATGTGTAAGACTAAATTTATGTTCCCCGGTTGAGCTTCCCAAACAGGGAAACAGCAGAATTGAGGCAGTCCAGGTCCTGTCCTGTCCAACTCACTCCTTCCTCCGGCTCTGCCTGGCCAGGAGCCCAGCCCCACATCTCAGCCACAGCCTCTCCCCCTCTCCATGGCCATCCTTTGCTTTTAGTCTCGTCTTGAGATTTTGTTTCCTGAATTACATCGTAGCTCTTCCAGAGGTCTACCTCCTGTCCTCCATGTTGAAAAACAGGGTATCTCTACTTCTGCATCGCTTGAGCCTGGCAGAGATGATAGTTCAAGTGCAAGAGAAGCACTGTGCTTTTGGCTTAGTCACTTGAACTGAGTCCTGAAACACTCCACAGGGACCTGTGGTTGCACAAAAGTCCTTCTTAGGCCTGTCTATGAAGAATCTCCAGCATAGGTGAAGTCTTTGCATTTTAAGATCTGAATTACCCCGGACTTCTCCCAAGCGGAATTGCCTGTCCTTTCTTTTTCTCATTCTCCACAAAGCATTCCTTGAACTGAAAATTTCCAGAAGTTTTCAGTCTGAGGTCAACAGCAGACATGGAGGATTTCCGTCCAAAAGGGTTAATGTTGGTGAGATGCTAACCAATGACAACGGGTTTGTCAAATGAGGGCTGTCAGGCAACATTTTTTGCTCTGCTCTGCTTACCTGACAGCAGATAAGCATTGTAGATTGCTTGGGACCCTCTCAGTTAACTTTAAATTTGTGTAAAATAAAAGAGAGTAGATTGTCACTGTGGGCTTTTGCAGCTGCATGGTAGGCCTGTCAATGCCACGCTCCTGTATGTGGTGTTTTCTCTCTCTGATGCAGAAAAATGCTTGAAGCTATTATCTCCTGCAGCGTCTGTCTAATATAGTCAGTTCAAAAATGCTTTTTATGTATTCGGCTAACAGCTACGATACAGAGGACAGGCCAATTGTAATTACTTGCAGCAGGACCACCCCTGCAGTCTGGTAGAAGGCAATGCAGCAATGTGTGTAAGCACTTTTCTGACCTGCCTCAGAGGGGGCTGTTCCCTTCCTGCAGTGGCGATAAGCTTAAATTCTGATTTTATCTAATATAGAGTGTTGTTTAAAACAAAAGGCCAAGCTACTGCTTTTTCTTAAATACTCTGTTATGAAATATTATAGAAAAATGCACAGAAAATTTCAACAGTGTACAGGTGTCATATAGAGCATCTTTCACACACAGTCATAAATTCCAGTGACCTGCTGCACCTGGAAGTTGCATTTTTCATGGGACAAATTCTCTCCTTCACCTTGGAGGATCTGATATTAACGCGTTGAGATGATTCTGTGTTCCAAATTTAGCACTTTTCTGAGTCTAATGTGATGAAAAAAATCAGTTTTCCCCTGATAACCCAAGGAAATGTTGTGTAGCAGGGACAAATGTGTCACATAAGAAGTGCTATACTGCAGATGTCTAGTAACAGTAAGCTTTAGCACTGACATTAGCCAAGGCAGTTGGCCAGCATTGAAACAAAACTGAACAAGGTAGTTTGGTTCCCTCAGCCTTGCCCAGCTATTAGCTATTTATTGTTCCCCTGGCCTCTCTCCTTCGTCTCTGAAAACTCTTTCTGACACCTTCTGGTTTTCTCAGTTGCCCCCTGCTGTGGTTCTGCAGCTCTTCTTAGGCTTCAGCAGCAATCACATATTTGTACTTTCAGAGGGGTATTCGGACAAGTGTCAAACTCTGGATACAGAATCAAGTGTGTTTGCCTTTTTTAGTTTTGTTTTGGTTTGGTTTGGTTTGTTTTTTGTTTTTATTTTATTGACCATAATGAAGAAGCTACCGATATTTTTTGTAGGCAGATCTCTGTAAGAGAGTACTTATTTCATCCTCATCTTCTAATCCGACATACAATACATCAAAAATAGCAATTAGATTCTGTATTTAGAATTTCACTGTCTTGACATTTTCTATGCAACAGTATATGTTAGTGGAAATGTGATGCTCCTTCCCTTACTTTAGAACATGCCACAGTTGTCAATGGATTTCTAGCTAACACAGCTACATCGTGTTGGGAGTTGTTGTTTATCTGTATTTCATGAATGGGGAAAGTGAGATACAGAGTGATTAAGTGACTCTTCTTAAAGACTTAAAGAAAAATGTGCCAGAAACAGGAGTGGATTCAGGTGTGCTGGCCCTTAGTCTGCTGCCTGTAGTCATAAGAACAAACTCTAAATTAGTATTTATAGTGGAAAAGCATGCAAGTTAATTATTGCAAATGAGGTGGTTGTAACAAGACAAAATCAAGCTGCAGTAATGGTTTGTTTATTTGGAACAAAGTTTAAATACCTGTGTCTGTCTTCCCTCTAACATGATACAACCTTTGCAGCCATAGACCGTGGTTTCTTACTTTTTAAATGCTGTTTCCTTTTAAAGAAGGATTATGATGTGGAGAAGTTTGCTCAGAAGTCTCACGAAAGCCAAGTAGACGGTGGACAAGGAAACCTGCCCAGCACTAGAAAAATCTATGAGTTCTACAACGCACCAATTGTCAAGTTCTGGTTTCACACGGTTGGTCATCACATTAGAACTTGGATCGCCGAAACCATCCTTTGATCCTTCAAATACCACTTGATGCTGCTTTTGCTTTGCCTAGCATGGATTTGTAGACACAGTGGTGGCGGTGGATGGGAAGGCATTTGAGTATTTCTCTCACAATTAAGTGAAAAGTTTTGCAGCTGAAATCATGCAGCTGCGATTAAAAAAAACCAAAACAAACTGAAACAAACCAAAAAAAGAACAAAAAACAATTATAAGGAATTAAAGAAAAAACCTGAGCACATCTTTTTACAGTGTTTAATTGCATGAGTGTGGGGATTTAAAGCTGTCCTTAAATATCTCACAGATATTTGTGTCCCTTTAGTAACCGTTTCTGAAGGAATGAATATTAATCTATAGGATTTATTGCATTTATTAATGCAATTTATAAATTTATTTTTAATGCATTTATTAATGCAATTTATTTATGCATATAATAAATATGCATTTGCTAAATCTATTTTAGTAACTAACCCTGTGTCAGTAGAGTTTAGGAAGTTTAAGATCAGCTTGCCTGTTGGGTCAGACCACCGTTTACATAAACTGTTACTCCTTTAACAGGGTGTCGTTAACTGCTTTACGAGTTGTTAATCAGTTATCTCAGATATGTTTCTAGTTTGTTCTGATACCTTTAACATATGTGCTTTCCACCTAATATTGTTCCTCCTGTGTTTTGGAGGGCACTGATTAATAAGCAGTGATTCACATAGCTTTGAGACTGGTTACTTGCTCCTACAGAAGGTTAGGATAAAAGCATAGCGCCGCCTTTACATCAAAGTAACATTATGCTGATATAATAGTCTGTCTCATATATGGGTTTTGGGCCTAGGTGAACATATATTGCAATAGTTTGTCTTCTGCTCCCAATTTACCAAAGCACCAATTTACCAAATGACTTTAAAGATATTCCTATAAAAAGATTTTGGGCTCAAAGTCTGACGCTGCCCCAGTAGTTTGAATACATATAGTCAGGCTAATCACCTGTTAATATGTTTGCAGGAATTTCTTGGGGATTTTTGTGCATATGGATTATATATTGTGTGTTTTGTAGATGGCATACATGGCGTTTCTCATGCTCTTCACTTACACTGTGTTGGTGAAAATGGAACCAAGACCAAGTGTGCAAGAGTGGCTTGTTATCATTTATATTTTCAGCACGGCTATTGAAAAAGTCAGGGAGGTAAGCTTTTCTATTCACACTTCTTATCTATAGAGGATATATGAAACCTCTATATATGATAGAATATAGATAAATACATAGGATATACGATAGGATACAGAAAATATCATAAACTGAAGAATGACAAATCCTGCACTCTTTTTATAGAGAATTTAGCAGAGGAAAGAATTATACAGGCATTTATTTCTGAGAAGTCTTTTAGTTGAAAACCAGTACTTGAGCTTTGAAAATGCATCTTAAAGTTTCTCCTTAAATCTCTGTTTTTTTGTGGTGTAAAGCCAGTGGTAATGTGCAGGTTGCTTGAGAGTAAGTGTGCTGAATTGAGATTTGGAGCCCCAATATAGGCACCGGTTTAATTGTTTTGAGTGGACCAACGAATATGGAATTTGTCTTTAGATATTTACTTTGAGTGTGAACATTGTTATCAGCTAATAGGTATTATGCGTAGAATAACCTATGACTCTCCATGAAGCTCTTCTTTCTAGCTTTAACATTCATTGGAGACTTTGAAATTCTTGTCTTCTACTTGATTTTCTTTGTCCATGTACTTGTTCTGGTCTGCTGTCAAAGACTTTGTAGGACACGTGCAGCTAATTAACTGCTGAGAGTTTTGTTACATGTAACTGCAAACCTCTATTTCTCTAGATTGTATCAACTAATTGTTAAAGCCTTAGGCCCTGACCCCACAACTAGTTCCTCACGTGGATTTGTCCAGCTGAATTGAGTAGGATCACTTGTTTACATTAATGTGCTCATATGCGTAAATTCTTGCAGGATTGGGGCGTAACATTTCAAAGTTTCTCCTTTGCGTTGTACTTATCAGTGTGATCTTACATAGCACGGCATAATTGGCCTCACTTGCAGAACGTGCAAAGGTTTTATTTACGGCCTCCCAAAGATTCCACTTCACACATTTGCTCAGTGAAGCTTAAAATTCCTTTGGGGCACCTCACAGTTCAAGGAGCGAACATTTCATTCTTTACCTTGCTAGTTGCCAGCGCTCCCTTTTTTTAGCATGTCCTTGGTGGAATACAAGGATCTTTATATTTTCAGTCTGAAATAAAAGGCATTAGTTATTTTCCCATGAGCAAGGTTAGGTTGGTACTTTCCATGACTTAGGGGCTTTTGGAAGGGCTATTGCAGGTCGTGACCATTCCTCTAGAAAATGCTCGTTAATTTATAATGATACATATGCATAACGGTTCTATACTGGCTGCTCTTTTCTGCTGAGAAAATGTACTTTTCAGTGAATGGGCTCAGGCACAGAATCTCATTTTGCGTAGGAAGAACTATCCTGTTTTCCTATTTTCTGTGTCAGGCTTGAGCGATACGACACTATAGTTTAAGTACAAACCTCATTTAATGGTGAATGGCAATATGCAATATACCAGCCTGCAAAAAAAAAAAAAAAGGAAAGAAATTTATACATTCTCAAATATGAAACAGTTCAGACAGAAACGGCTAAAGAATGTATTTGTGATTTTAAAGGAGTTTCATTGTTTGGTTTTTTTTCCCCACGTTCTACTCAGGTATTTATCTCAGAACCTGGAAAATTTCGCCAAAAAGTGAAGGTGTGGATTTATGAATACTGGAATTTTACTGATTCTATAGCTATCATCCTGTTTATGATTGGTTTTGGCTTGCGCTGGTCTGACCCCCCTGTTCAAACTGCAGGGAGACTTCTTTACTGCTTGGATATAATATTTTGGTATACTCGGCTTCTTGATCTTTTTGCTGTGAATCAGCATGCTGGCCCGTACCTGACAATGATTGGGAAAATGGTAAGTATTATGCTTTGGAGCAGTATTTTTGTTACTGTTAAGGCATCTGTTGAGGAACATGTAAAGGTCAGAAGTGACAGAAAAGAATGATGGTCAAAGAACAGGTCAGCTAATAATTCGTAGTAAAGGTATTACCTGAAAATACCATGTCTTTTTCTGTTTGTGAGTTCACCATAATCAGATTCCAGTTCCCTCTAATTTATTCATTATTTGAATTTATTCATTATTTGAATTTATTCACAAAACCCATTTTTACTTTGTTCCTTAGAGAAGGGTTGCATTTGAGTTGAGTGTCTGATCCAGCTTGATAATAGGAGAAAGAAAAATCCCTGTCTCTTGCAGATGGGCTCACTACTATAGATAATTCCCCTAGCTCTTGGAAACTGTCTCATTATTATTTTACATTTTGATTCAGATAACTATATCCCATTTTTAGCAGGCAAACTTTCTCTGAGATCAAAGTTAATTTTTTTTCTCTTTTGGTATAAGAACTGCTGCTGAACTGCTGTCTAGTCTTGAGGGACATCTGCAGATTCCCACTCTAATTTCCCTCAGTTATTGGGAACTGTCTCATTAATACTTTTATATTCTGTCTTGCATGGTAATTCTGATGCAGTATTAGAAGGCAAAATCATTTTTACTGCTATTCCTTGCTCTCAGTTTGGAAGAAATACCACTGAGGAAAACCATCATAAGGTCTCTGCATTTTTCAAATCTTGCTTGAAGATCTTAAAAGGGACTTGAGAGGCAAGTAGGACTTGTGGCCTTTTTGGTCCAAGTTGACTTTCACCTCTATAAAATACTTGGGTAGTCCAGGTCATAGAAATAAAATACTTGTATTTCCTCCAGCGTATTAGATTATTAGCCCTGGCTTTATATTATGATTAGTAACAGCAATAATGTCTCCTTTACATATAATTAACACAGATAATTCATTCATGCAAACATGTCTTCCAGACAGCAAATATGTTCTATATTGTGGTCATGATGGCCATAGTCCTGTTGAGTTTTGGAGTGGCACGAAAGGCAATCCTTTCGCCAGAGGAGCCTCCTTCTTGGACTCTGGCACGAGATATTGTATTTCAACCCTACTGGATGATGTTTGGTGAGGTCTATGCTGGAGAAATAGATGGTACGTAATTTTCACAGCTTAAATTTAACTTGTGATGAAACATGTCCACTCTGGGCTAATAGATTTTTGACCACATATGGACTCTATTCTTTCTCAAACAAGTTTGATTACAGTATGTATATGTCCTTAATGAGTAATGCTGCATGAATAAGGGTGAGAATATTAGTTTGTTTAAAAGATTAAGCTTTGAAACCTTCGAATTTACCTTTTCAAATGAAGTATATTGCAAAACTCAGCGGAAAGCACATAGGAAGTAACATTAAGCTAGTTCATGGTCAGTGAATGTCCTATATCTAAAACTGCTGATCTCTTGGAGAAAAGACTGCAAAGTTGCCTTAAAGGAAGAAAGAATCAAGGGAAAACAAAAAAAAAGGAACAATAAAAAAGAAAAATTGTTTTTCACCATAGTAAGAGTTACCTGGCATCATTCTTAAGCAGATAAACCAGTTGAACATAGGAAAAATAGAACCAATAAGGAAAGTAAACAGGAAATAGGAAAATAAGGAAAATTTCCTTTACAATAGGAAAAGTAAATAGGAAAAAATGTTATATCTTGATTATGGCTTTGGCCATGGCTCAATAAGAGAGAAGAACCAGGTACTCCAGGGAGTATTTCAGCATTATAAATGGCAGGCACTCTCATGCTTCTAAGTGATGGGTACAAGTAAAACAGTCCCTAAAATAGAAAAGTATGTATGCAAATAGGTACAGATACTTAAGTTATGTAGTTCAGCATAGATCTGATTCATTAAAATAATTTAATATGTTGCATCCATTATTATGGATTATTATCAGACATTGGAATAATCTCCCCAGGGGAGCGGAGGATTCACCATCATTTGAAGTTTTTAAGATTCAGCTGAACAGGGTGCTGCGCCATCTTGTCTACACCATGCTTTAGCCAAGAAAGGTTGGATCAGATGATCCTTGAGGTCCTGTCCAACCTGGTATTCTGTGATTCTATGATTCTTTGATTATTGCTGAAAAAGTCATATGATGGCTATGTATTTTGGTTATATAAGTCAAAATTCTTTTAATGAAAGCACACTGTTTCACAGTTTAATCCATTTAATCACTTATTAATGCTAAACCTTTAGAAATTTGACAATTCCCAAATAAAGCTATGTTTTCTGTAATGACTCTTTATGCTGTGGAATATGTCCTGAATTTAGGGCTGCTGCCTTATAAATGTGTTTTAAAATTTCCTCAAAGGTGTAAAATTTGATTAAAAATTCTAAAGATCAAAAGTATTTATTTTGAAAATTTAAAAACATTAAGAGGTATCCCTTAATTTCTGTGATTTGTTACTTCATCTCACAGATATTTGTAGCCATATATCCTTTTGCACATGCGTTAGTATGATCTTACTGAAGCTCTAAAGGAATAACACTCCATTACCGATAAAGCAGCCTTTGCACCGTACCCTTTCCACAGTGGGGTCAGTGAAAGCTTTGCCACTTGCTTTAAGGATCAAAGATTTGGATTTCCGTTTACTTGAGTGTGTGCCATCTCCCAAATACATTTCAGCTGCATCATTTTTCCCCTTAACAAAAGGTCAGGGTGATTGGCATAAGAACTTACATATATGAAAAGGTGTCTACAGTTTCTGAATTGCAAAGGAAACTATGGGGCGGTAGTATCATGATGAAATCTCAGATGTCCTTTATGTGGAGGTAGACTTTTTCATTAGGGATTTAGTAATGTATCTTTGAAAGTAATGAGGGCTATTCTGTTTCTTGCTGGGGCAAATAAGAAGCATGTGCCGTTGCTGTGCTCTGCTGTGATTTCCATGCTAAACATGCAGTCTTTGTCCTTCATTTTCAGTCTGCGAAACTAATGAAGACTGTCCTCCTGGCTCCTTCCTCACGCCGTTCCTCCAAGCTGTCTACCTCTTTGTGCAGTACATCATCATGGTCAACTTGCTTATTGCTTTCTTTAAGTAGGTACCACGGTATATTGCTGCAAAAGCAACTAATAGATGTTTTGCCAACACTTCCACAAAAGCCTTTCACCAAAAATGCCCCAGCAGTGGCACGTTGGTGGTAGTTTTACCCCATCTTCCATGAGGGCCTGGTGAATGAAAAAAAGAAAGGTAGAAGCAAGAAGGTGGCAGGAAGGGGATGGTGATCAGGCACCTAAATTGTTTTGCCATTTAAACAGAATCTGACTCTGTGAAAGTGGACAACTGCAGTTGGCAAAAAAGCAACATTAACTCAGCTCTGAAGTAATTTTTCCTTTGTTCCTAAATGCCATATTTGTTCTGCTGAGAGCGTATATAATGTTCATCATAGGGTAGCTCAAGATTTAAATTGGCAGATAAGTAGAGAAGGTATTCAAGGGAAGAGGATAATGACTTTGCAGGAGCAAGCTCTTCTGTTAGGATATAATTTGAAAATTCCCGTTGTTTGGTGCAATTTGGTATGTTCTAGTCTGAAATCTAACTGCAGTGTTTTTAGCTATCTGTTTTTTAATGTCTGCTGCTGGAATAGGAAGGGTCTTCATACTAGTTCAATAGTAATTCTATAGTAATTAATCAGTGTCTTTATAGTAATTCTAACCTTTCAAGTTTTAACAGGGAGACTCTTGTAGTGATCAAGTTCTGTAAAATATTAGTAAAGAGCAGTCTAACGCAAGTAGTTAATTATTTTTTTCCTGGAGTTCTAGTATTTCTGGGGAAGAAGAAGTCAGCTGCAGGTTAAAAAAATTTCAAATGAAGAAATGTGGTGATTAATATTCAAGGAAACTGAATGATCAAAACTCATTCTATTACCACTTCCAATTAGAAATGTCTTTCCTGAAATTTTGGCAAGGCATCAGGGTTTTCTTTATTTTTATTTTTTTTTTAATACACAGCTGTGAAATTGTAATTTGAATTATTTCTAGATTTAAACCTTCAGCAATGATGATATGTTAAATCTTCTGCCTAGTGATTTGATTGTTCCAGAAGTGGGACCAAAAATGGGTATGAGCGATACATTTAATTATGCTCCCAGAAGTAAAACTGGCGTTTTTGTGATTATGTGCTGAGTGTGTAGCACGATGGTACAACTGAAATTACAGTGCCAGAAACCACAGAGTAGTTTTCCTGTACTTGGGTCTAGGATAGTAGATATGGGAAATTATTCAGTGCAATAATAGTCACGTTTAGTAATATCATGGCTCCAAAGGGTACCCTGCAGAAGAATCACTCCTGTAGCTGCCTCTTTCAGCAAGTGTTTTGTTTAGAGGCAGTGTGCTGAAGAGCAGCAGAGCCATTTTGTTAACGCTTTTCCCTTAGCCCGACTCCTACACTTAATCCAGTCCAAAGAGGCAGGCAGTGTTGAATTCTCAGTTAGGCTATGTATTAAAGTTTAAATAATCTGGCTGAGATTTCAAAGCTACTTCAGGGATATTTTTTGCCCAGTTCCCATTAATGTGAATGGGAATTGGTCTCCAAATCCGTTAGGCAGCTTTGAAGATCTCATTCTCAGTGCGCTAGCTGCAGGCACACGCTGCTGCTTTGTTAAATGAAAGTTGCTAAGCTGATTTACCTCACTGGAGGGATGGGACTTTCCTTCAGTGTCAAATTAGATCTGTAGACAAGCATCTTGTGCTGTTTTGGGAGTGTTCCTCACAGGAGTGTCTTACCCTCTTTCCCCTTCTTTCTCTCTTCTCAGTAATGTTTATTATGATTTGAAATCCATATCTAACAAGCTCTGGAAGTACAACCGGTACCGCTACATTATGACCTACCATGAGAAGCCATGGCTGCCTCCACCTTTCATCCTTCTGAGCCACATTGGACTTCTGATAAACCGCATCTTCCACCATCAGCCTCCAAATGAGCTGGATCAGGAGGAAGGCGACGTTGGACTAAGTAAGCAGAGCTAAACTGGGGACCAAAAGAAATAGCTGATGAGGAATGCTTTCAGCCTCCCATCACTTTGTAGCTTAGTTCCTGAAAAAAAAAAAAAAAAAAAAAAAAAGATTCTCTGGGTAGGAGGCTGGTTTTATTTGCAAAATTGAATTTAACCTGCCTGTCTGAGAACTCTTGTAGGAAAAAGTGACTAAGGGAATGCTTTGCTTTCTATTTGGCTTTTGCTGTGCTGCATACTCTGTATCAAGGTACATCACAACTCTGAGCTGAAATAAAGTGACAGCAGCTTTTTCTGTAAGACAGAATAGCCTTATTTTGAAATAGAGTAAACAATATTGGCAGTATGCATTTCTGTACCTTTGTCCTGAAAAGACCAATGACTCCTTTTTAATTGCCCAGAGAAAGTAGCCACAGAGCCGGAGGACAGAGGAGATCCAGTGATGGCGGATGCAGAGAGAGAGCGCAGGGGCCTCCCACCTCCTCACTGCATCTTCCCTTTGTGCACTGGCTCATCACTGCACCTTAACCCCATCTCCTTCACCCTTCCCAACCTGGATTTATCCATCCCAGGGTCCTTCCTAATACCTCTTTAAGGTGATGCCAGTTCCCTGTCGCACTGTTGCCACTCCTGCAGCTCTGCCAGGAGCAGCCTTAGCTATTGCTGGGAGGGGACCACAAGATGTTGGGATGGGAATGAATACTCAGTAGTGGGGATTGGTGGTTGGTGGGGTGAGGCAGGGGAACGGGGAGGAGGAGAGGCTGGTGGGTGAAACCTTATCCAAAAAAACACTGGGGAACGTTGGCACATAGTATTATACAGCCTCATCTTTTTTGATGTAATGTACATCCTTGATGCCTAATAACAGAGGTGAGCAGACCCTGCTTGGGTTGTGCTTCACTTAGGATTTTCTCTTCTGAACATGAATCCCTGAAGATACCTGGCATGCTTACAGGCGGTTACGGAGTTCAAAAATGGGCTTAACTAATCAATGCTGAGCTGCTTTACTGCTGCTCCCAAGCTCGGCTCCTCCATCACAACTGGATACATCAGCTTGCCTTTGAAGTACCACTGCTTATTTTATATGCATGCATAGTATAAGTCACTGATGTAGCACAGGAGGTGTCTTACTTGTAAGGTGCATTATGCACAAGGAAAACTGAAACGCTGCTTAGCACATCTGAAAGTCCTTAGACAGAAGAAGGCTCGTGCCTTGCCTACACTTCTCTTAGAAAGAGACTATTTTTTTCTTCTTTTTATGCACCCTTATGCCCCTTTTCTTTATACCTATGCATTGCTTGGTAAGTTTCGTCTACTTAAATTTTGGTGCGGTTATAATTAACTGGTTTTAGCAATGAGGATCCAGTGCCACCCTGTGGAAAATCAATGAAAATACCAAGATCCAGAGAGTAGAATCTTGGAGGCAAGAACACAGGTGGATTAGGGGGGAAAAGAGTTTAGGAGGTGATTAAATCTCATTTTGGAGTGAGTGGGGGAACCCCAGAACACTGTGGGGGCTTCCCCGCTGAGCTGTGGGTTGCAGATGAGTGCTACACACTTGTAGCAAATACTGCCATGTCGCTTGGCACAGATACCCCCTCTAGCAAGTACAGTGCTCTCTAGTATGTAGAAAAGGAAAGAAAAAAGGAGCTTGGAAGATGTGGAGTTTGTATCAGAGAAGCAGCTTTCCACCGTACGCATTTCTTCATACTGACTTATAATCGATCTGTTCTCTCAGAAGTCTCGGTGTGCTAGAAGAATAGCATCGTAAGCAGCCCAGGCCACGGAGCTTTAAACTTTTTAATGCGTTCTTTTTCACCCAGTAATCTTGCTTAATGTTTTATACATATGAACATGTGAAGCAATTAGGTGAAAAAAAAGTTTTGTAGCTTTGAGTACCTGAAAGGACAGTAATTGTTATAGGTAGCTAGCCCTAAACAAATGCCTGAACCAAATCATAGTGAAATCTTCATAAGGTTGGCTAATTGTACATATCTGTATGTAAATCTTGGGAGTCACACATGTGTAACAAAATACAGGAAAAAGTCTGGGAGAAAGTACATCTTTGCGAGCAGCCATTTGGTTATGTACTTTTGAGGCTTTAAAAGGGAGTGCACTAGAATTTTTGTTAGCGCGGTTTTGCTGCCTGTCTAAGGAAAGATAACACATTTACATGTATTTGGCATGTTGAGTCTTTATACAATTCATGGAGTTATGTCTGATTCATTCTTCTCGAGGGAGGGGGAGGAAACCTGTTCTGACAGTTCTCTTATTTCTCATGGATGCTTACAAACAATTGCGTTTGTCAGCACTCCTCCTACCAACTCCTGCCTCCTTTGTTCAGAGTTGTACCTGAGTGACGAAGAGTTAAAGAAACTCCATGACTTTGAGGAACAGTGTGTGGAAAAATATTTTCATGAGAAGAATGAAAGCCTGAGTTCCAGTGACAGTGAAAGGATCCGTCTGACAACAGAAAGGTGTGTTTCACTGCAGATTTGTGCTCTTTGCATACATATATCATACAAAAAGCCTTTGATAAGCTAATGCTTTTGTAACAGGCTATGGCACTGGGAACATGAGGAGCACTAACATGCATAGGCCTTGCTAATTTGATGGAAATGTAATGTGTGTGTTTGAACTGCATGGCAGGCCTGGCTGGGAAGCCTTGCTGGCAGAATTGTATCCCTGGATGTATACAGCGTGCAGGGGGCTAAAGGGGTACAGTAAGGTGTCAGTCAGTTTCACTTTTGCAGATGAGGTAGCACCACAAAGACCTGCCAGAGTACGGCAGACAATACATATTTTTATTTAAAGGCTTAACAGCGTGGGAACACTGTGAGAGTATTGCTTGTTATTGAGTATAACTGCTATTTACAGAAATACCAGTATAACCATTGTAGCGTTATCTGCCATGTAGTGTCTTGATTTGCAAAATGTCAACACACAACTGTCAATGGGGCTTCAAAACTCCCAGTATTAGCCTAATTTAGCTTTCTATTGAAATCAATGGTAACGCTGCCATTAAGTTTAATGGAAAGAGTTAAGGAAGTTGAGCACTATAAAAAGTCTTACTGAATGCCAGTTCTCATCTAATAAATTTGTTTTGCTTAGAGAAAGATAGCCTCTTAATCTTTGCCTGTTCATAGTCTTATTTTCTGCATACTAAAACAAAACACAAGCAAAATGAATGTACCCTGTAAAAGAAATAAATCAAGTAGATTTGCTCAAAAGCTGTAGAATCGATTACAGCAAGAAGATTTCATTTAGTGGATAAATACAGATCCGGAAAGGATTTTTTTTCTGAGTGCAAAGGTAAAACACACTCATCAGCATTGCATAACATTAATACAAGAAATGCGTTTAGATTAATAAAATATTTTGGAACACTGGTATTTGATTTTATTCAGGCGTTGGTTAAATGCTACATCTTTTAGTTACTCAGTGACAAAGGAAAGAAGCAACTATTGCATACTGCCTGCAGCTAGTTTATCATTGTCTTAGTAATAGAGCACCAGAGAGAGTATCTTCAGGAAACACGAAGATAACGATTTGGTTAAAATGGTATCATTCCAGTCCAAGAAGTTCTTGCATTGTTCACTGGGGATTTGAAGACCATAAAAAAGGCTTTGCTTTTTGGGCAGCTGAATTTTACCTGAAGATAACTGATGGTAGCAGACATACAGAATCTGTTCCCAGAGGCCAGATAGGTTCCTGGGAAGGCACTTTTCTCATCAGTCTCCAGTATTTGAGAAATGGAAGAGCATCTGTAGGTTTGTGTGAGCATTTCTTGTGTGAGCACAAGAAATGTAGAAACGCAGGATGACTGGCTGACAAGAAGCATACTTTACAGCATTTTACACTTACAGCAATAGCCAAAGCAGCATTTCCAAAGCTGTGTCCTGTTGTAGTTCTGTGGCAAGGAATGGACGTTAGTAGGAAAATAGCACTTTTAAAAATAGATATCCCATGAGCAAAAAGCCCATTTCCTTTAAAGTCACTGGCTGTTAGCCCAATAACCTGAATGACATGTTGTAAGTCTGGATGGGTGTTGTAAAATGCAGATATTCATGGCAATGGAAGTGACCATTAAAAAAACCCCAAAACACTGGCTTTTTGAAATGTATTGATGGCTTTCTTAATCATCTGGCAAATCCAAGTAAGGATCTGTGTTTTAGTATTTTAATTATCTTTTCTTTTTCCACCTAGAGTGGAGGAGATGTTTCTGCAGCTAAAAGAAGTGCATGAGAAGGTATTTTATATCAAGGAGTCTTTACTCTCCCTGGACAGCCAGCTAGGACATTTGCAAGACCTGTCTGCCTTGACAGTGGACATCCTGAAAGTGCTTTCAGCTGTAGACACCCTGCAGGTGGAAGAAGCTTTACTGGCTAACACAAAACACCGAACCTGTAGGAAATTGCCCCACAGCTGGAGCAATGCACTCTATTCCAAGACCTTGAGCAGCCTGGAGTGTTTGTATGACAAGAAGTACCACTACTACAGCATGCCACCTTCCCTTTTACGGAGCTTGGTAAGGAGTCAGTGGCCATCAGAGTGCAAAGACCATGTATTGAGAGCCGAGAGTAACAAAGTGGTAGAAGACAGCTCTCGAAAGATAGAAATAGAAAGTGACACACTCACTTCAGGAGTATCCTCTGAGACTAAGTCAACCCCTAGATATGGACAATTTTTGCTGGTGCCCCCTGACCATCAGGGAGGGTCTTTCTCTGAGGATGTTACCTTAAATTTGTCCTTTTTGAGCACTCCTGACAGGTACAGGGATGATGCATTCAAAGATGAACTGCAAAGTAGCATTGTGGTGCAGAAAAACTTGCAGAGTGTCAGCCTCATTGGAAAGGAGCCAGATTATCAATGGAGCCAGCGAGGCTTTGTTATTAATTTGCCATCAGAAAAGACTAATACTGTTGAGGCTGATCACCCTCTTGGTCTCCAGCCATCCCTGGATGTTGAAGAGAGCGCAGCACCCTCCTGCCATGACAGAAAAGAAAATGAAGGTGGTTATGTGAACTGGGGATTCTCTGAAGGTGATGAAAAAGGTGTTTTCAGCTCAGAGAAGAAACAAAAGAAGGCCCTGTGCATACATTCTGCCTATAACAGTGACTGCAATTGCACGGGTAGTGCTCCCAGACACGTCCAGATAAGAGAATCAAAGTCCTTCTCCTACAACTCCGACAGGTCACATCACAGCAGCATCACCTCTCAGAACAAGCTGAAACGCAGCACTTCCTTCCGCATCAGCCCAATCTGGAGAGACTGGAGTTTCTGCAGGAGCAATAGTTTACAGTCCCCTAAGAAAGAGAAAAGCGGGAAAACCTGCAAGGCCATAGGTGGTAATTATAAAACACTACACCTGTAGAGTATCTTTTATTGGGGAGCCCAAGGCATTATAAAAACATTTCACTTGCACCCAGGAGGCATTAGCTGCAGTTGAAGATAGTAGCAGAGCACAGAGTTAATCCTTCACTTTCTTTGTGCTGGGTCTGATTCCTGTAAGAAATTTCTGAAGTGTGCCTGGTATCCAAGCTGCACCTCGCCTGCGTGTCAGACGCCCTGCTTCTCCTCATCTCATGGGATCCCTATGGCTGTGGCTACACAGCCGGGGTGACAGAGGGACTGTGCTCTCTCCGGGGAAGTCTCCTGTCCTGGGGATGCAATACAAGAGTCGCAGGAGCCAAAATAAATCACACAGTCCCTAAGAGATGTATTAGCAGTATCATAGGTCAGATGGATACATGGAGAATGAAAAGGTGCACATTTTATAGCTGATTTAAAACCAACAAGTTTGCTTACCAACAGCTAAAATTAGCAGATTACAGTTCTAACTATGAATAGTATGAGATGATGGGTAACATTTGTTGTTTTATATCTTGTGATGGTGCAAATCTTTGCACCGAACTGCATGAGTATTAACTTCGGGTGTCACAAGTCTTTCTCAGCTTGCTTTGGAGATCTGCCAACTCTCAGTCTTATCAGATCTTGTCTTAGTAAACAAAAGCTCTGTAGCTTAATGGTGTTTTTTGACTCTTTCCCACAGAGTCCTTACCATCCAGTGAGCTACACCACAGTGAGGCAACAAAAGCAAAACAACAAAACAGAGCCAGAAAGTCTGGGAGAGGAAAGAAGAATCAAAAAACCCTTCAGGTGCCGGTATGTGCAGATGCAAGAGAGCCACATAGCTGTCCTTTTCATTCATTAAGAGCAGTTCTTGCAGTGTGGCTTTGCTGAAAATGTCTACATTTAAAATGCTGTGCACAAATTGGGGTGTCTTTTTTGTGTGTCTGGATTTGGTATAATTTCCCTTCTGTTCGAATGTGTGGGATTTCAGTTTTGAACATGTTGAAGTCTATGGGCTTTGCTGGATAGTATACCAGGGGTGTTATTGATCTTACACAGAAAGGGAACAGTACTTGCACTTTACCTGGCAGGAAGACTTGGGGAGGCTTCATAAGATCTAGGAAAGACTGAAGGAGTGGTGAGCCCTACCCAGATGCTGTGCAACTGTAAACAAGCAAGCCAGGCCTGCTGGTCTTGTCTCCTGCCTACAGGAGTCCCGCAGTCTTTTCTTTGAATCCATCAAACGTTTAGCACGTTGCAGACAGCATACTGGTTGTGTCATACGTATGGGGCAACTTTCATAACTGTATGTGTGTGTACATATATAGAAATCTATTTAGAAAGTTATAAAGAGATTCCTAGGATCTTTGTCAGCTGGAAAGAGTTATCTCTGTTTAATGAGATGAAAGCTGAAGACTGATTTGTTTACGTAGGTTGTTCAGGTTAACAACAGATCTCAGACTTGAATTTTGAGACCTAAAACCTCTGAAGCTATTCTGAGGGACTTCAAACTTTGTTTTAAAAAGCTATAATGCTAGATCTTTCAGTAGTATTTACTAGACAAAAGAAATGTGTCTTTCTTATGCAACTTGTAATAAAAATGGGAAAATCTGTTTCTCATTTGGGAGCAAGTTCAGTCATTGGCATTTCAGTGATACTCTGAAAGGCCACGTCACGGGCTGTTGGAGGAACTGCAGAGGTGCTAGTCATCTATAAATCGAATGTCATTTTGTCTGTGTCTTGCCAGGTGATTAGAGTGGATGATTGTCCCCAGAACACCCAAGTGAGCTCAGAGCCCGCAGAGATCAATGTCTGGGATGAGCAAGAGAAACACAGCAAGAACTGGCTCACTGTGTCTAATTTCAGTCAGCTAAGTATGTGATATTTTGCAGATGGCAAAACTCAGCACAGCTTTTAAAAAGAAGCAGTAAATAAAAATTCACAAATTCAAAATATCATCCACCACTTTGACCTCATTTTTTACAGAATTAGAATTAGGTTGCAGGCACACATGACTTGGTTGTTTGCTGCATCATTGCAGTGGCAAAAAGGGACACAGGTTGGATGGAAGGTCAGTTAAATCTTTCCAGGAGTGCTGCCTGTCTCGCATGGGGGATAGTAGAATACCAATCCTCAGGAGTAAGTGGGAAGCAAGGAGGATGATATCCTTGTCTCCTGTCCTGAGGTGTCTTCTAAAGTGTCATCCTGGCTAATTGCAAAAATAAACTCTCTCGTGAATTTCTTAGGGCATTTACACTCACAGGCAGAGCAGCAATACTGTATCTGCTGGCGGATCCTCTGCATGTATTATTCATTACTCATTGCTCAGAAACACATACTCCAAAGGGAAGAAATGAATTCTGTATCATCTCTATTGGAATGAAAAGGGAATGGCATTCTTACTCTTCTTTTAGTAATTCTCCAACTCTTTCATTCTCAGAAATCCTTTGCGTAGTTCCTCTTATCTTTCAGCTTTGCTGTGATGTGGCTTACTGGCTTCATCCTGTGAGCTGCTGGGAGAAGAACCAGGGAATGCTGAGACTCAGCACAGCATAGCCTGAGAAGGGCTGCACTCCTCCAAAATCTGCTGACAGAGAATGGAAACAGTCTGTTTAAACCTTATGAAATTCCATTATTGCTTTTATAGCCCATTACACATTTGCTGGGGCAATATGCTATACAGGTGTTAATTTTATAGTGCTGTAGAGGTGTTTAGTTTGTAGCAGTAGAGCTGTTAATTTACACTCTGGAAATAGCTGACACCTGCTATTTTGGCTAGGTTTGGAACATCTCAGTTGTATGCACCAGAAGATGAAAAATCAAGACATTGGTAGGCACAGCATACCATTCTGTGATTACCTGAGGCATTCTCGAGAGGTAAGACCTAAGATTACACATCCTAGTCCATAGTTTTTTGGCTGGGATGAGGCCAGGGTAGCTCTACTGATGTCCCTGGACTTGCTGCTATAGGTTCTTTGTCATGAAATACCTCTTAAGAGATGAGGAACTTTGTTGTCTGCTGGCACAGCACATGTGTGCAAGTAAATGAATAATTTTAACAGCTGTTAACACTCCATTAAGGTTATTGAAGTAACATATTAAATTATTAAATCATGGAGTGGTTCTGAGTATGAAGAATTTGGTCAGAAATGACATGTGTGTTGATGTTTCATTAGGCAATGAGTGAGCACACTGCTTCATCTTGAACCCCTGGGCAGAATTAGTTAGCAGAGTGAAGTAAATTTTGGCAAGGTAGCTACATTGCTCTTATTCTATCACACAGAGATAGTTATTTCTTGCAAAGTGGTAGTTAAATATTGATGATAATAGCTGCAAAGCTTAGTTTTCTTAACCCCTGGCTTATAAACACCATATCTTATTATTTATCAGAATTAATTTGCAGCTCCATAATGTAAGGGTCCTCTGCCTATGTAAGTCAACATAGGCTCAATGACTTTGATGGAGCTGGACCAATTTATATTTCCTGAAGACTAGGGGCAGGAATCTGGATTATAGAAACTTCTATCTGTTTTAAAAAGGTGTAGCTAATGGAAGAAAATGTGTCTTTCACTACATGGCATAGGGTTATCTCAGAGGTATGAAAGGAAATTAACAAAGAATAAATTAAGAAGAGGAGTGAAATAATCCTTACCTCTTCTTTTTTCAACAGCACCCTTCCTTGCCTGTTTTACTTATAGCACTTTTTATTATTAAAATGGTGATCTTTAAAAGCCTAGCTTATTTTTCACTGTAAATGCTATGAGTTGCCTTTTTTTTTCTTAAGGAGTAAAAATAAACTAGATAGTTTCAGATCTGCTGTTCTGAGTGCTGTAGAGTTTGAATCCCAAATACCAAGGAAGAGAGCTTGAATCTAAATTTTAAAAATGGCAGGTTTTTGTATGAAAGACTGGACGGAGAGAGAGAAAGAGAAATAAATTTATTGATTTTGTGTTCTTTAAAACCTGAGCTTGGAGGTTAAACCTATAAATCTTTGAAATGTGGAACACAGGGTCAGACAAACAAAATACAGGTACAGTCAGGAAAACTGTGGGAAGGGACCAAGTAATCTGGTGCTTCAAAACTCATAGTAACATGTCTTAGGTAAAACTCAAGGGAGGGATTTTTAAAGTTCTCAGAAGAATTACAGCAGGATTGGAGTTAGGCCAAGACTAGTCACTTCAAGAATGCCAACTTCAAATTTTTTATTCTTTCAAGATACAGCCTCCAGTGGCCAATGAGTTGCTATACCTGTCCTTAAGTGCTGTCTGGCTTATGAGAGTTTACATGTATTGCTGAGAAGTCACAATGTTGCTTCATTTTACTGTTCCTCTTGGAGTATGATATATTTTAAATAGATGTATTTTTCCTAAAGCAGTGCTTCTCAGATTTACCCATTGAACACCAGTGGTTCAGAAATCCCTCCTGAAGGATAGCAGAGAGCACAGTAAGGGTGTATGAAAGAAGGTTTTGGTTTTGTTAAAGATGTTTTCATCTGTAAAGCAAGCAATAAGGTGAAAATATGAGTGAAATAAAAAAATTGTGTGTTAAGTTTCAGATAATATTCAAAGCTGAGTTTTAGTTAATTTATCTTTAAACTTTGTTGTCTTTGAACTTTCTTTGGTGCTCTATTTCTTTTGAGGATTGAAATCTGCCTGACTGCTATTCAAAACAATAATGCCATTTCTGACTAGCACATTAGGAGAACCTGCCTGGCCCAATTTTCCCTAATATGGCTGCAAGTTTAAAAGGCTGTTTGAGTACTTCTTTAACTATAAGACCTGGAATATATGTGATATAAATAAAAAACTGTAATGTGAGTAAAGTAGTTCCATTTTAGTGTAGGTATGGCAATGCTGTGATTCACCTGCCTGTCAGTGTCATTATTGATGATAACAATAAGCATATCAATAAGCGTTTTCAAGGTTGTATCTTTTTGAGTGGTGCAGTGTGTATATGACAGCGATGTGCAGATTTTGCCAGTAAAAGTATCTCTCTTCTTTACAGGATTTGAGTAATAACATATATGGAACCACCAAGAAAAGTAATCTGACCAGGAACTCCTTGTATGTATTATTAGTATGTTGAGATATTCATCACATGCTTTCAGAAAGAAACTTCTGTACTTTCTGTGGGTTTCCACTTTGGTTCTGCAATATACTTAGGATGAGAAATTTATGTGAAGCCTTAAAACTATTCAATCTGTTTAAGTTTCTTTAAATGAAGCCTTATTAATGGAGATAAAGGAGATCCATTTAAACAAAGCGTATAATTTTAGGTGGCATAGACACCTCTTTTTATTCTAACAATAATCCAATTTTCTAATTCAATCACTGAGATCACCATAGCATCTTTAACTACCCATTATTCCAATTTAGTGAGCACGAAAAGTTGCATTTGCTTTTGCTGTGCAAATTGCATGTTTCCTTTTTTAATAATTAAAGTGCTAGCAGTTCCTGAAAGCTTCTCTCTTTCTCTGATTCTCTCTTTCATACTGAGTCTGAATATTTACAAAATATTTGGCTTGATTTTCTTAATGGGTTTTCAAGTTATTAAGATTTTATTATATTTAGTGAAAGTATACTGATTTTAATAGTGTTTTCAAATTTTATTGTGGGTCTTTGATATTTTTTCGAGCTTGATTGATCATTATCTTAACATTGGGGATATTTTTTCCACGTGCAGTGCTGTCTCTATGTTTCTTTTCCTTTTCTTTCTTATTTTCATCAATTTCTTTTATATATCTCTCACTTAGTGAAAATGTGTATGTCATAAATAAAAGGCAGTAGAAAGCTGCCACATCCCACGTGATTTCACCATGGGAAGAGGAAAAACGATGTTGCGTTTTTTACCTATCCTATGAGTTGGTTTTTTGTTTTGTTTTGTTTTGCTTTTTACCTAGTCATTTATAGGCAGTAGGCAAACTGCATACTTATCAGCAGGACCCACAGGCCGTTGAGTGGCCTGATTCTGTCACTTAGTCTGTTGTCTTCAGTGGGATCCCCCTGGTCTGCGAGGTGAATCACATCCGCTGTCTTCTGTAACAAAGGCTGCTTCAACGTTAATGCCGTAGTCTTTCTGCAGCCTTGCTAATCCAAAGGACCATGAATTTAAGAAGTCTGTTTTTGCGCAAGCAGTGGTAATAGCTCTGAGTGCATCTCTGCGTTGAGGAAAAATGAACAAATGTGTGTGTGATTGAAGTGGTCTTTAAGCGATACTGTTATTGCAGTGTAAACGATAGAGACAGCGGTGCAGTGTGGTAAGAGCAGCTCAACATAAATGAGAGAACGAAACATGCAGAAAACTGTTGCTGTTCTTAAGTAACTGAAGATTATTTGCTGATTGTTGCAATGAACAAAGTTGCACTGAAGTTTCTTTTGTTTTATGATTGCTGATCAAACCTTCGTGAGTTTTGCATTCACATAAACTGCATCTCTTTATATGTACTGTTGTTAGATTAATGACAGAAATTTTGGAGTAAAATATCAAATGTTTGCTTTTAAACAGGTTGAGAACTTCAGAGGAAACTGACAGTAAGTTTTTGGCTGCTTTGTCACTCATTTTAATTCCCCTCTCCAAATCACACTTTGACAATTCTGAAGTACGAAATCCAAAAGGAAGTTATTTTATTGTTGTTGGAGGATTATAAGAAAATGTTCAGCTATTGTTTCATATGTTAGTTGTTAATTTGTATTTTAAAGTGAAAATTTTTTTTAATGAGGACGTGTTTTCCTCATGATAAATGCAAAATCCTAAAATAAAAAAAAAAAAGTATTTTTACTCTAGTCTGCCCAGTAATGTTGTACTATTCAGTAGGAAGAAACTTTTTAAGATGATGGTATTGCTTTTATGCCTGGCAATCTAAAAGACCTCCTGCGTTAAAGCAGGTTGTATACCTGAGGACAGAGTGTGATATAAAATTTTCAACGTACGCTTGGTTTTTCAAGTTGCAGTTTGGTGCCGTTCCTCTGTTTGTGTGGTTTCCCTGAAATTATGAAATCAGTGAAGGATTGAACTTACTATGAAATGGCCAATGAAGAAATTCAAGGTTATAGCTAGGAATTGCTTTGTTCCACGGAACCAGACTGCTAGTTAACTTCACTTGTATTTGTTGCCTTTTTAATCTATCTTCCAGTTTTCCTGGCATGCGGCTTAGCTGTAAGAGGCTGAGCAGCTGGGCATCTACCTCTTTTTGAGTCTAGCTGTGACACAGGAACAAGTCGCTCTTAGACTTATCTCCCCTTCAAGCGCCGCTCTTTCTGGGTCCGGCTGTGCACAAAGCGTGGCGGTGCTGAAGCGCTCCGCTGCAAGCGTACTGACTTGGGGGGCTACACTCTAGAGCACACCGTTGCTTTGATTAAAATCCATTTTTCGCATCCTCAAAAGGAAAGGCTTAGTCCCCCCCCTTCCCCTTCTCATGCTTGTTGTTTTGCAACATACGAGATGCAACACAACTAGTTGGGTCCAGCAAGAAAGAGAGCAAAAGGGATCTTGAATCACCAAGGGCACTCGGAGGAAATGCTGGCCTACATCCCAACATTTATTTACGTGGGTTCTTTTTATTTTTTTTTTTATTTAATATCTCTTTCACTAGAAAAGGGAATATAAGCAAATAAAATACATCAAGAAGAAAAGTGTAATGTTCAAATATTTTGATGAAAGTTCAGTTTTGATTATCTCATTTTTCGGAATTAAAGTAGTACGGTATATGTATTTTCTGAAATCCGGCATTTTGAAGGATTGTTTTCCAATAGAGCAAAGTCATTTCACCTAATTAATGGACACATGCTCATTAATCTTGGTTTTATTAAAAAGACTTTTTATAAAAAAAAAATTTTGGACTAAATTTGATCTGTCTGTGCCTGATAAATAACCACAGGAACCACTGCTAAGTAACCACAGAAATTGTCTGTTTTTATTTTAACAGCATTTTAGACGCTGTGGGTTAGTGGGACAGTATTATTATAACTTTGGTGTAATGCTATAGTTAATGGAATGCTTAATGACTGAGGATGGAGTTGGAAAAATCATGCCTTTGGGAGGCTGTGAAGCATGATGGACAGCAAAGTGCTTTTAATATCCCAGAGGTGTAATTGGCTTAGAGAAGCTACATGTCCTTGAGGTTAATATCGCAGTTTCCTACCATTTCCCTGAATAAATAAGTCATCTGGCTATATTACGTTGATAACTGAAATCTGCCAATATACTGTACATTATAACATAGTTAAAGCCTATTAGTAATTCTCCTCTTTAGAATGCTGAGACAGTAATTCTGGTTAATCTGTTTCATGACAAACTCTAGGATGGAAGGAATTCAAAAATCATGCATTTATCTCTGCTATAATAATTAATGTAATGATCCTTTAAACATTATTTCAGATATCTTCGCCTGCTTGAAAACATCTCAAGATCTGCATCATCACTACTCAGGTAAGTAGGAGGCACCAGAATGATAGCTGAGTAATTTAACAAATTAAAAGGACACTAGTTCTTCACTTGTCATCCTCTGTGATTTTCATCTTGAAGAATTGCACAGTTGCCCACTGCTAAGAAGATTCTGTATTAATTTATGCCTAACACTCCAGTGAGGAAATAATGAATTATTTTCTTGCTGCTAATTGCTCTATTCTCGGTATTTCTGGCAAATCCAGAGCAGAATGTAGATAATCGCTTTCAAAATATCAGTGGAAAAAATGAATAGAGCTCCAATTCTTGGGGCGGGGGGGGGGAGGGGGGACGGGGGCGGGGGGCGCGAAGAGGCACTCATTTGTTTATAGCTGTCACTTCCCCTCACACCTCCCACATCCTCCTTTGTACTTTCTGGAATTGGTTTCTTCAGTTAATTGGTCCTGTACTACTTAATCTGTGTTTATATACCTATGAACTCCTGTAAATCTGGCAGGGAATAAATCATTTGAATGCTAATTGCCTGGAGTCCTGTCTTTTCCTGAACTGAGTATGCACAGATTTTCTCACCAGGCTTGGATTTCAGTTTTTCCCGGAGGAGAACTGAGCGGAGCTTGCCAGTAGATGTCCCTGTTGCCTACAGGACTTGGCATCCTTTAAATGGAAGCCTAGGGTAAAGCAGAAGCATTAGCAGACTCCTGAAGTTCAAAAAACTATGCGATATTCACTGGGAATAAGACCTCCTGGTTTGTAATCAGTGTACAGGAGTAATTTCTCTGACATCGTGGCATTGTTGCCATGCCTGGCTCTCGTCAGGCATATTATTTGAGATTAGGTAGGACTTTTAGCACAGATGAGAATGGTTTCCAGTATTAGTTGACAAACGTCACACTGGGTTTTCTTTCCTCAGGAAGATCATGATAGAATTTAGCCAACAAAGCCCAAAAGTTTGATACTAAAATCCTGCACCACATACTGCTTATGCATTATTTTTGCTATCATGTTGTGTAGCTCTGCTTCTCTGCACACACAAGTTCAGCATCTGGTGCAAGTCCACTTCACGTTGCTCCTGGAGGTTCTAGAGTGAGTGCTGGCAGTGTCTCAAGGATGGCACAGGTCTGACAGCTCTGCTGTTCACGTCCTTGTCCCTGCTACGCACTAATTGTGTGGCTAGAGCATGTTCCTAGTGAGGCATCAAGGGATGACCTTGATTTTCAGTCCATGCTCCAAAGCTATTCAGGCATGTTAACCGATGCCGGTTGAATTCGGAATACGTAAACAAGCCTTCAAGTGGAGCCTGAAATGCAGATCTTCTCAAATGAGGACCCTAATTCATAGGTTGGCATGCCATGGGTCCCCTTTGCTCTCTCCTTCTGGGCCAAATAATCTCTAATTAATTTCTGCTCAGAGAAGTAATCTTAAAAAGGACAGTTGGTGTCCAAGCTCTGGAAGAGTCTGCCATCGGAGCTTTTTGGTTGCTCTGCAGAGAAACACAGATCTGCTGTAGTTCACTCAGCTTTGGATGCTAGTTCTGTCTTCGGCCATTGAATAGGGAAATTGGGCAGACAGCACTGTAGCATCCGAGTTGCCCGCTTTTTCTAGTTTTGCCCTCATTGCGACTTACTTCACGCCTCTCTCCCCCTTTCTGATAACGGAGTCATTGTGAGGATAAATCTATAAATATTTAGCTGGCACTCTGAGGTTTTGAAGATGTTTGCCTGAGAAATAATCTGACAATTAGGGAGATGCAATAATGTTACTGATGATGTTTGGTGAGGACCCCAGATGAAGAAGTAGTGCAAGGGGCTTGTCCCAGAGACCCTGGGATGCAAGGGGCTTGTCCCAGAGACCCTGTTTTCTTGGAAGAAGGGAATCAATGAAGGGGGGAAAGAGTGGCAGCTGATGTTTGTGAGATAACATGGGCACGCAAAGGGAAGTTGCTAGCTGGGTAGAATGGTGCTCAGGCCTGACACAGGATCACACTGCATCCTCCTTGGCAGTGTACACCACAGTAAAGCACCACTAGATGTTTTTGAAACTCAGACAGCTTGTTGTTTATTCAGTTTAGTAGTGAAATCTATGTTGTTTGCAGCTGTTGAAAGAAACAACTTAATGAGACTTTCTCAGACCATACCATTTACACCAGTCCAGCTCTTTGGTGAGTACCAAATTCCTGATGTTGTTTTATGCTTTATAAATAGTTGTTGCATTATCTATTTAAAGACTGTGTTTGAGAAATTTCCTTGGATTAATTTCAGCAATTCTTCTTTTCTAAAAGAGATGAACTGGGATAGAATTGTAGTCATGCAGTAATTTAGGGGCTTTAGGAGGTCATCTGTTCTAACTCCCTCTGTGGCCCATTCCAATCAGATTGCTGAGAGCCTGTCCAGTTGCATTTTGAATATGTCTATAAATTGAGATTCCTCAGCTTCTCTGGACGACCTCTTCCAATGTTTGACTGACTTCGTTGTGAACCTAGTATCTTTCCCAGGATTTGTTGGGGGTTTCCCGTGCTGTAGCTTATATCTGTTAGCATTCATGTGGTTACTGTCGATCTCAGAGATTAGTCTAACTCCATCTTCTCTATACTTATCCTTAGGATATCTGAAGACAGCAAAAAGATTCCCCTTAACCTTAATACCTACATTGTCTCCCTGTTTCTCTCTCCCCTCCCCCACATGTAAAGACATAGATAAATAGGTGATAGATAGATAGATAGATAGATAGATAGATAGATAGATAGATAGATAGATAGATAGATAGGATATCCCATCAAGAAGAAAAACAGGTATTTGCTGAAAGGGCACTACTGCTGTACCTGGTACAGAAGACTTGTAGCGTACCAAGGAAAAAAGAACTGTGCTTTAACTGAAGAGCAGTAGAGAATAATACAAAAATCATTTGGAAGGGTTTTGAAATTAGTGTGCAGTATTGGCTTACAGCAGCAGAAGCTCTGCCTCTAGACACTTGAGATCTAGGTGCCTTCTTTTCAATGGGTAGAATATTTTGTCTCACAGCAACTAATTGCTGATACTTGCAGCATCATAGGATTTCTTGGGACCAGATTGCTGCAGATAATTAATATAGCTATGAGCATATTGAACATTCTAATCTTTGAAGCTCCCAGGAGACACCTTTCTAGGTATTAAATTGTCAAAAGATAATAAACTGAAGAATTAATGTAAGATTAAAAAATGTGTCTGGTTATAGTATCTTTATTCAAGTGTCTGTCTTCTATGTGAGATACTGGCTTTTCCGTGACTTTATTTTAAATTGAAATTTGCACATATTGTGGTGTTTGACAGCATCTACATTTATGCTGACTGGTGAAGGTAGGCTGGGGAGTGGGGAGGAAATCTACTAATCCGAATCCAGTTTGTCCTTCCTCATGCTATTCTTTGCCATTTTGCAGATGTAGTTACGTCATCACACTTGCCGGTGAAAACCCGTATCTTACAAATTAACATTGCAAATAACGTGAGTTGCAAGACGGAAAGCCAGGTTTAAAAAAATCAGTCCACTTTTCCGTTCGTTTACAAATGATGGCAACAGAAAGGTGTCTCACTTAGGTTGCAGGAGGGGAATGCTATTAGAACTGTACAGGGAAACAGAATGTGACTGAGTTAAAGCTCACCAGGTTTGTTCTGCTTTCAGAAAAACATTATTAGCAGGAGTTGAACATCTCAAATTTTGTACAGTACAAATAACATTGGAATTTCTAGGAAAAAGACAAATCTTTGTTTAAAACACCAAAACTCTAAAATTCCTGTTAATTTTACTTGTTTGTGTGGAAGTGTGCAGGAGGTCTTAAATTCATCTCTGTTTAGAGGCTTAATACAAGCTCTTTGGACAACTTATCACAGTAGATCTTAAGCGGAATGTATGTAGTAAGTAGTGTAAATGTAGGCTGTGGAAGTTGTCACACAGATGAACAGCAATGATAAAAAAGCTCCATTTTGAAGTGTGGTTTACAAGGGCTCATAAAGCAGTATGTTATTTTAAGATACCAGATCAAAATGCAGTTCTCTCCTGTTTCTGCAGTGTGTGATTTCTGCTAAAAAAACTTCCTTTTATTTAAGCTGGAGAGGAAGTGACGGTCTATCGGCTAGAGGAAAGTTCACCTATGAACCTTGACAAAAGCATGTCTTCCTGGTCCCAGCGTGGTATGGCTGCAATGATCCAAGTCCTGTCACAGGAGGAGATGGATGGGGGTCTGCGGCGGGCCATGAAGGTCATTTGTACTTGGTCTGAGAATGATGTATTGAAGTTGGGACAAGTATTTATTGTGAAGTCTTTTCTGCCAGAGGTGGTTCAGACTTGGCAAAAGATCTTTCATGAAGGCACAGTGTTACATCTCTGCCTGAGGGTGAGTTCAGACCTGAAGGCACACTGACTGGTCTAACCTGATAACCTGATGTGCCTTAAATGTTATACTGCTTACATGTGAATGTCTTCGGCATGGTTGACAAGTGGTTTGATGCTATCTTTTGGAAAGGAAAAAATGTTTTGTGGGAGGTCTGTCTCCCATTTGGAAATGATATACAATCAGGTGTGTGTTTGTTTATTTGTTTTGACAAATTCATGGCGCCTTTCTTCATGAAAATGAAATTAATATTTATAACATTATTTTCTTCAGGAGATCCAACAGCAAAGGGCTGCCCAGAAGTTAATCTATACCTTCAATCAAGTCAAGCCTCATGGCCTTCCATATACTCCAAGGTAAAATCACTGTCTATTAGGTGCCAGAGGTTTCTCTTCTTAGCTGTGTGCCAGGTCTAGTGCAGCTTTCTTTTTCATAGTGGGTTGAAATAGCTACTGCTTAGACAGACTAATGGTAGTTAATCAACTCTTTAAGGAGAAAGGTAGGCAGCTTTGAACTTTGTCTTTATAGCTGCATGTGATGGCAAAATAAGCTTCTTCAAAATGCTGTTCCTTAGACTGAAGCAAGAATTGCCTTTTATACAATTAAAATAAGACAATTTGATATAGTTAATTTGCAGTGGGCTGGAGTAAATCAGATTATGTTGTTTGTCCATAAACTATACTGACTGATCAAGTGCTTTTTTTTGGTCAGTTATCAAACTGAGAAAGCCTTTGTGCTGCCTACCATTTGGTACCTCCTGCGGTTCAAAACACTCCAGCTAAGGAAGATGTGTCCTCCTTTTTGGTATATTTGCTTTGCATCATGCTGTGTGCTGACTGTGCGGATGTTCATTACCCTTCCAGCTCTTGATAGACAGCATTTATATCTGCAGGTTCCTGGAAGTTTTCCTCATCTACTGCCATTCAGCGAACCA